>NC_037333.1:114490029-114802391 GCF_002263795.3 Bos taurus | reverse complement strand
AGGAATGAAGGTGGCTGGAAGGGTACACGGATGGAAGAATGGGTGGCTGCATGGACGGGTGGATGCGTGCAAGAGTGGACCAGGAGCCCAGCGGTCTTCCTAACATGGACCCTGCACGAGTCGCCTCTCCTCTCTGAGCCCCGCACTGCTCACATGGAAAACGGCATCTCCCTCCCAGGCTGTGTGCAGCCCCGTCCCTCCCACAGCCCCAGCACACAGATGCCCCTGAGGCTGTCACAGCAGTCACTGCCCATGGCCCCTCACAAAGGACATGGCCCGCCCCCGTGTTCCTCAGCTGCGCCCCCTCAACCTGAAAGCGGGAGTCCCGCCTTCAGCCCAGAGCTGGAGGGGGAGCCGGGCAGGGTGGGCCCTGGAGGCAGGGGCGAGGCTCAGTGACCTCCGACCCCCGATGGGAGACAGGGCTTTGGGCACGTGAAGTCCACGCTGCAGAAGCCACCCGGACGGAAACCAGGCTGAGCGCAGCTAGACCAGCAACGGGGGCCAGAGCCGCTTGGCCAAGACGAGGGCCACGTTTGAGTACTTGGTAAGGACCAAGGCCAAATGGGATCCAGACGGATCCTGTCCGACTCGCAGGGTCTCAGGCACAGACGAGCTGAGGGGCTGGGGAGAAGGCCTGGGACCCTCTGCCCAGCTGCTCTCAGTGCCCCGGAGCCAGGCTGGTGCTCATCTTCGCCTCGCTACCCAGGAAACAGGCCGTCCAGCCAGGGTGCTGAGTCTTTGTCAGAACATCGGGGTTCTGGGGCCAGACCCCCACGCCCCAGCCCCGGAGCCCAGCACCTTTTCCTTGACCTGCCCCTGACATGGCTTCACAGTCATTTTTCCAGCATCTGCGCTCCAGGCCGGAAGGGCCTTCCCCGTCACGGCAGGTGAACCAGGACTGGGGCAGGGCCCGACCGCCGCTGAGCCCTGCAAGAGCGCGGCTGCAGGCACAGTGAGATCCAGCGCTTCCCACGTGGGGCCCCAGCTCCAAACAGGACGTAGCCTCCTAGGAGCTGAAATGGACTTGGGTTTTAAATAAATGGGAAGACGCTCTGGGAATCACACTCAAAGGAGGAGCTGTCAGGGTCCAGGACCCAGCGCCCACACACCTGCCTGGCGTCCAGGTGCACCAGGGCAAGGCTGCAGCAACAACACAGTTAGGGTTTTCACTAGAGACGCACAGGTCTGACGGGCCTGTGGTCACCGTGCACCCCTCACCTCAAGGCCCACGACGTCTGCAGCCCCCAGGGCCGTAACCCTCCTGGCCGCCTCCTCCCCAACTCCCAGCGTGGCTGTGACGGTGGGCGCACATGCCTGGTGGGAGGTGGCCAGCACCCCAGTGCCCCCAGCACGCCCCAAATCCCCACCCACCCCGTCCCCCAAACACGGGGGCTTTGATTAAGACCGAGGACCTGCTCGTGTACCCCAAGGCCAAGCGGGCCGGTGCCTTTTCCCAGCCCAGACCGCTCACCCCGCCTCCCCCGATGGCGGCAGTGGCTTACTCAGCTCGTGCTGGCCAGGCCGGCTCGAGAACTCGATGACCAGCAGGTCCCGGCCGTCGAAGCTGCGCCCGATGCTGTAGGTCTTGGAGATGTGGGCACAGCGGGCCGCCGTCCGCCTCAGCACGCGCACCATCTGGGCGTAGGAGTGATGGGTGAACTGAATGAAGGTGGGCGGGTGGCCTGAGGGCAGTGCCTCCTCGATGTCCAGGCCTCCTGGGGGTGGCGGGTGGGTGGACACGGGCACCAGGAGTCAGCTCGGGGCTGCCGCTGCCCTCGCCCCAACTCCCAGCCCCGCCCTGGGGAGCCCGGGATGTCGGGACCCACACGGGCCCCTCGGATGGCTCCCCAGACATGACTGCGTTTGTAAGTAAAGTTCCCTTTGTGAAACCTGACGTGGACAGCTAATCACAGCCCCCGACAGGTGTACACAGCAATGCAGCTCCTAGCGTCAATGAAGAACAGGCGTATGGGGTTTGTTTGGAAATTTTGTAACATACAGAGCAGCAGAATACAAAACAGACGCACGTGGACAGGATCCTCAAAGAAAACCGTGGTCTGGCTGCCTTCTGACTTAGGATGACTGTGTCCCCAGGCATCAGCGGTGACGGGGTAGGGAGGGGGGAGGGACGGGGGAGCAGAAGGTATGCTTTTAGCCCAAATTTGCAAAGCTTCCTCAGGAGACAGTCTGGGCTTCCAGGCATAGGTAGGCCGTCTACCACGGCCATCCCCAGACCAGCTGGCGGGCCCCTCCCACTCACAGGAGCACCCCAAGGCCAGCCCAGGGGCTCCCAGACCGCCTCCCGTGGTGTCTCTGCACGGGAAGACGCAGGTCCCAGTAGGCTGGTCTTGGAGAGCAGGGGCACTAACAGTGCACGCTTTTCCCAAGCGTCTCACTTGCCTTGTGGTTTCATTTCTGCTCAAAATGGTTTCTGAGGGAGAAGAAAGCAGACGGAACCAGCAATTTGGTGGCAGACTGGCCCAAAATAAACTCCCTCCAGCCCACTCTGCGGGCTTCCCCGGGGCCGGCGGGCCTGGTCCCACAGAGATGTCGGGTTCCTTTCCTCTGTCTCTCGGCCCCCACCCAGCCACGCTTCCTGCCTCTTCCCTGGCGGATGGCTCCCGTCTGCCTGCAAAGTGCAGCCCATGGGCCTCTGAGTCACAAAGAAGCTGCAGGTAGACGGCACCCTCATCTCCCTCCCAGATTCAGCTCCAGGATCAGCCCTGAGCTCTGCACAGCCAGTGACTGGCGGAGCGGGAAGCCAGGGCTCGCTGGGGGCCAACCCAAGGCACCCCTGGTTGCTACCTACCACCTCCTTGGTTCCCAGCTGGGAGCCGTGGACACAGCGGGCACCTGAGGGCCATCAGGCACGTGGACTGATCGACCCATCCGTCAGTGGCCGGCCTGGCTCACACCAGCCCCCACCCTGCTGCTGGTGGCCTTCCCAGAGCCTCCAGTCGGTCACCTGTGAAATGGCTGCACCCGTATTCAGGGTCACTGTGGGGTCTTAACGAGACAACACGTGTGTGACACTTGACCCCAGATCACGTGGACCTCCCTGTGACCTTTGTGACGTCCGCACATGAGACGCCGGAAGCCACCGTCCCGCACCGACCGGTGTCACGCACACTGGCCACGGGTGGCTATTTGCATTTAGGCTCAAATTCATTACAATCAAGGAAAATCAAAACTTCAGTCCCCAGTCACCTGAGCCATGCGCCCAGCTCTCAGGAGCCACGTGTGACGCGGGGGCTGTGGTCTGGACCAGATTAGAGGGCTCTCCTCACAGGCCACCAAGGGTCCCAGGGTCACTGGGACCACCCGTCTCACTCACTCTGGAAGCCTGGCTGGGGGGCAGGGAGGCCTGCAGAGGTGCTCGTCACCCATCGCCCCACCTCACAGCCATGTGGCCCCCAGAAGCGCCTCACACACCCCCTGAGACGGGGGGCTCACTATCACTCGGGACTGCCCATTCCAGCTCCACTCATTTGTCTGCATGAGGAACCAAAGCCCATCTCCACAGCCCCTCTGGGTGGCTTCCCTGAGCCCATGGGGTTCCACGGACCCCACTCTGAGGCATCTGGCTGCCGCTCCAGTCAATATGCCACGTGTGATCTTTCAGGAGCGGCCACAGGCGATCACAGGCTTTGCCAGGCAGGCCTCAAGAGAGACAGGCTCCTCACACCAGCACCCTGCAGTTCTCTGATGGGCGAGGGGAGTGCCATCCAGGACTCAGGCCCCCACACCTCTGCCCTCCCAGCCTGGCCCCTGCACCCAGGGCCTCCGGCTTGGCCAAGGCACTGCCCTCCCAACGCATGTCCTGTTGGCCCGCCCGGTCATCCAGCCGCTCACCACAGCGGGGCCCCCCTGGAGCCCACCTCGCAGCTTCTCCAGGGGGTCATAGCAGCCTTCCTCCGGGCCCGAGAAGTAGCGGCCGCAATCGAGGAAGTAGGGCCAGGCCATGTCGATGGCATCGAAGGCAGGCTGGCAGGCCTCGCGCAGCGCCCCGCAGACGTGGCGGCAGGGTCTCCGCACACGGCCGCCCTCGCAGCGCGGGGCCAGCACGGCGCAGCCCAGCAGGCGCAGGTCGGGGTTGCACTGGCCCTCCAGGAGGTGGTGCAGCACGCTCAGGAGGATGTACTCGGAGCTGGACTCCACGGCCTCCCGGGACCGGTGTTGCAGCAGCGTGGGGAAGGCCGTCCGGTTGTAGGTGACGTCACTGCAGGTCTGCAGCTGCAGGTCCACGCACATGGCTGAGGGCGGGGGGGGGACGGTGGGGTCACCAGGGCACTCCCTCCCACGATGACCCCCAGGACGTGCTCAGACGCCTGCCTACTAAGTGCCGCTCTGCCCAAGCTGACCCCACTAAGGACCACAGCCAGCAGGGACGGGCGGCACGGAGAGGCCCGGACAAGGCCCCCGGCAGAGGGAGCCAGAGCCTTCGGGAGGACCAGCGACGGCCCCCGGGCTGACCCGTGAGAGGGCCCAGCAGCTTCCACATCCGCAGACTGGGCCCAGGAAAGCCAACCTGGCCAAGGAGTTGCCTCGTTAAGGCATATGGTTGACTTCTGTTTGGCAAAAATATTGTCCTACTTAAAAAAAATAATAATTCTTTACCAGCTTCCCTTGTGGCTCAGCTGGTAAAGAATCTGCCTGCAATGCTGGAGACCTGGGTTCTATTTCTGGGTTGGGAAGATCCCCTGGAGAAGGGAAAGGCTACCCACTCCAGTATTCTGGCCTGGAGAATTCCACAGACTGTATAGTCCATGGGGTCGCAGAGAGTTGGACACAACTGAGCGACTTTCACTTAAAAAAAAAATCCAGTGCTTCTGCTCAGAATACCCCAATGCCCAAATCTGGCAGGAGGAGCCTTGAAGAAATGCCTGCTCTGAGCGCCTCCGATACACCAGATCCACGTCCTCTCCAGCATCACCCCCAGGAGTTCAGTGCTCCCTTCCTCACTTTAGAGACAGGAACTCGGGGCCAGGCGGGGAGGGGCTTGTCCCAGCCCCAGACTCAGCAGGTGCCAAGAACACACGGGGTGCAGAGCCAGCCAGCGCGGCACATGCACACCTCAAGTCAGACCCCAGACCTCCTCGAGCCCGCCTGGGGGGCCGCGGAGAGGGAGGGATGGAAGAGACCCCCGCAGAAGCCCAGGGCAGAGCCAGGGGTGGGAGCCCAGCTGCACAGAGGGAAGGGCCTCCCTCTCTTGTTTTGCCTGATTTCTAGCTCTTTTAATTAGGTCTGGATTTGATCGATGGGCCCTCTTAATCATCACCCATCGCAGAACCCCGGGTTCCTCCCCCTAAAAGGCTTTGAGAGCGTGGAGGGCCTGTGTTCACTCCCACAAAACAAAACCGGGCGGTCCGGGTACGTACCGCTGTCTGCAGCTGCAGACCTGGGGCATCCACCTGCAGAGAGAGGGGGCAACGCCATCAGGGGCGGGGACCCCTGCCCATCCCCAAATCCCGCTGCTCCTCATGGGGCCGGTCCCCCAGCCCCTCCCACCCTCCCCGCCACAGCCGCCCTCTGACATCCACGTGGCCGAGACCCCCATTCCCCGGGCGGGAAGACTGAGTCTGAGGTCACACAGCTTCCCTAATAGAAGGCAGAGCACTGACTCGGAGTGCTGGCCGAAAGCCATGGTGTGAATACATCCACTGGCCGGTTCCAGCTTTGGCTGGGGGATGGAAGCGCAGGAAACAAGAAATCAGGAAGTGGGCGCTGGGAGGGGGCCGGAGAGAGACAGGCAGAGCTGGACGAGCTGGGACCAGAGGGGAAGTGTCCTAACCCCAGATCTTCATCTGGAACCCAGGCCTGGACCACGGTCTGACGAGGATGGAGGCTGCTTCTAGGGATTCACCTTACAGCCTGGGGTCACGGAAGCCTACCTGAGCATACGCGAGCCCCCCAGAGGGGGGATATGGGTGGGGGGTCCTGTTAGGCTAGCTGAGCAGCCCCCTGTACACACAGTACCCCCGACATGGACCATGGTTCCCCCACTGAGGACTGGGCAGCCACAGCCCCTGACCCCCATGGGCCAGCTCCCTAAGCTGTCATGGGAAGGAGACATTCAAGGCGCCCTCTTGCCAAGGACTACAGGCATCCCAGCCGGCTGGAACCACTCGGGCAACGTAAGGGGCAGGAAGATAATCTTCCTGAAGCATCCAGGCAACAGGGCTGCCCCTCAACACAACAGAGAGGGCTGCAGCTGCCCGCCGCCACGCCCTGCACGCTGGGACGGGCTGGCAGTGGGTGAGAACTCCAGGTGCCCTGAGCCACCTTCTCTCAGCCTGGCAATTTCCAAGCACGTGCCCGGCTCCCACCGCCTGACCCCATCACCCGACTCCAAGCCCTTCTGGTCTGAGCTGTTTGCAGGTTGTGCCCACTGCCCTCTGCCGCACGAGGAGGTGTGAGGACAAACCAAAACGTGGGACTAAGGGAAGGGCGGGAAACCGCCCCAGGCTCTGCTCGGTCGCTGCGCTATCCGCCCATCTGCGTTCGGAGAACAGACAAATGGATTCACTCGGAGCAGGACCCCCCCACCCCCAGGAGCATCTGTGCCCAGCGCTCACACTCAGAATTCACACTCACCGACCCGTGAGATGCCACACCCATCAGCTCAGGAGCCCCAGGGCTCCCCGGTCCAATGGCTCCCGCCAAGGCCCCTTCCTCCCCACACCTGTGTCCCAACGCCAAGCCTGTGCCTGCCGCGTGCCGGCCCAGAGCCGAGCCAGGGCAGAGCTGAAGATGCACTCAGACTTGGTGAGCAGAACTCCCACTGGCCCTGGTGCCTCTGCTGGCCTCAGGAAAATGCGGGCGGAGGAGGCCAGAACACAGCAGTTACCCCCATGCCAGCTCCTTCTAAGCATCAGACCTACTCAGCTGCCTGGACTTGAGTGGATTTGACAAGCGGATCCCTCCTGGTTGCAGGCGGCTCCAAGCCTCCCCAAGTCACAGATGAGAAAGCTGAAGCTCGGGAATTAAGCGCCTCTCTGGGCCTCGGTTTCCCTGTCTGTAAAATGGGGGTGAGAACAGTAGTGCGCACTGTTGCCCCCAGGTGGCGCTAGTGGTAAAGAATCCGCCCGCCAGTGCGGGAGCCGTGAGAGACGCGGGTCCCGTCCCTGGGTCGGGCAGATCCCCAGGAGGAGGAAATGGCAACCCACTCTCGCCTGGAGAATCCCATGGACAGAGGAGCCTGGCGGGCTACAGTCCAAGGGCTCACAAAGAGATGGACACGACTGGGCGGCTTGGCACCATTGCTGGGGGGTCCCACGAGCTGGTGCTGACACGAGGCTCGGGTGGCACAGGAAGGAGGGGGCCGGGCCCCTTGTGACCCGCCCACAAGATGGCAGTGCCCGTCGCGATGGACAGGAGGGCGGCATCTACTGACGTGGACCGATGCTTCCAGCGTGGCTACCAGGAGCAAGAGAGAGACGGCGGACTCACCTCCCGGGACGGCTGTAAGGAAGACCCACAGGTTGGTGTAACAGGCCTTGATCCTCTCCCGGTTCTGAAGGCCAGACGCCCAAAACCAAGCTGCTGGCGGGCCACACCCCTCCGCAGGATCAGGGAAGAGTCCTCCTGGGCTCCCAGCAACCCGCAGCTGCGGCCACGTCACCCCAGTCCCTGCCTCCGTTACCCCGTGTTCCTTCTGGTGTGCTGTGCCCAAATCCCCACCTTCTTCCAAAGACACCAGTCACGGGATTCAGAGCCCAGCCTGAGCCAGTGCGCCTTCGTCCTAACGCAGCCAAACCGGCAAAGGTCCCGGGTCCCGATCAAGCCACAGTCAGAGGCATGGGGGAGGGTGCCTAGGACTTCAACGTATCTTTGGGGGACACAAAACAACAGGCCAGCCCCAGTGGGGGCCTTCGGGGAGCTTGGGCTGGGGTGGGGTCGAGAGGACACACCGTCCAGGGTGGTGCCCACCAGCCACGTGCGGGCACTGAGCACCTGAAATGCTGCGACTTGAAAAGGATGTGTGTTTCGGGTATAAAGTACCAACTTGCAGCTAAGCTGCTAAGTCACTACAGTCGTGTCCGACTCTGTGCGACCCCATAGACGGCAGCCCACCAGGCTCCACCATCCCTGGGATTCTCCAGGCGAGAACACTGGAGTGGGTTGCCGTGCCCTCCTCCAGGGGACCTTCTGGACCCAGGGACTGAACCCATGTCTCTTGCATCTCCTGCCTTGGTAGGCAGGTTCTTTACCACTAGCACCAACTGGGAAGCCCCAATATTGTGTATATATTGGGTTAAGTAAGATTTGCCCTTAGGTTTAATTTCACCTGTTTCTATCTCTTTCGAGTAGCTTCTGGGAAATGTTAGGCGATGTTTTGAGGGTTGGCATTAGCGTGTTGGACAGCGCTGGTCCAAAGGCTGCTCTTGAGCAGTCCACACGTGACCGTTACACCTCTTGACCACAAGGTGTCAGCGTGTCTTCAACCAAGGGAGCAAGATGCCGGGGGGGGGGGGGGGGGGGGGGGGGGGGGGGGGGGGGTCGGGTGTCTTAGATGGGAACAATAACAGAATGAGGTCAGAGAGGTCAGCCCATCTACCCAAGGACACACAGTGTCCAGGGAATTCAGGATTTGAACCCAGACCTGTCCCTCAAAGCAAGGCTGCTGCTGCTAAGTCACTTCAGTCGTCTCCGACTCTGTGGACTGCCTCAAATTCCAGGCCGCTGATAAGAAGGCAAGGGACAGGCAGGGGTGAGGGTCTAGGCCTGCTTGCTCTGAGCCCCAGGACAGTAAGACAGGAAGGACAAGGACAGTCCTGGACAAAGCAGCCTGGAGTCAAGCTGCCCAGCCATGCTCTCGTCACTGTGTGGTCTGGAAGAGGCACTGGGCTTCCACGGACCACACATGCTCATAAGGAGATCCTACTGGAAAAAGGAATTATTCTAGAAAGAGGCACTGATGCTGCACAGAGGGGAAGACAGAGACCCTCCCTGCCCAAGCCTCCAGGTGAGGAAGGGGCAGCCTGGGTCCGGAGGAGGGTCTGCACTTCTCCCTGGGAAAAGGGCAGGTCAGGGAGAGCTTCCTGGAGGAGGGGGTCTGTGCTCCCTGACAAGCCTATAATAGTGGACACTTCCTGGGGTCTTGGGGGAGGCTCCATCCGTGACACCCTCTGCATGACCTTCTGCATCCCACGTGTGCACACAAGTGTGGGCACACACCCAGACACACTGCCTGGCCCCCGGCTTTTCTGTAGAAAGTGGGGGAGGAAAGAGGTGAAGGTGGGGCAGAGGTGGAGAGAAAATTCAACTTGAGCTGAGAGAAGAGGAAAGGGAGAGATGGGCTTGGCAAACTGCAGGGGCACTTTGCTCCTGGCACAACCTACTTGGCTGGTGCCAGCAAGTTCTCAGGTGTCCGCAAACCTCCGGCGCTTGGGAGACTCAGAATCCAACACGCCCAGACCCCAATGTGGGAGGGAACCCCCCCACCCCCCACTTCAGCAGTCCGGGTCACAGGTGTCTGCTGCTAAGGACCCCCCACTTCAGCAGTCGGGGTCACAGGTGTCTGCTGCTAAGGACCCCCCACTTCAGCAGTCCGGGTCACAGGTGTCTGCTGCTAAGGACCCTGAGGGTGGCGGACCAGACACACCCTCACCTTTCACTGCGAAGGGAAACTGAGGCCCACCCAGAAGGCAAAGTGTGGGGAGGACCACAGCCCGGGCCCCAGCTGGCCCCCATCCTCAGGTGCCTCCCATCACCCTCCCAGGTGCGAAGTCCCTGGACGCTCCCTGAGTGCCGCCATCCCCTGCCCCCAGAATCCTCCAGGAGCACCCCCTTTCCCTGGCACGGACCGCACCCCCTCCCTGGCCCTCTGCACCCACTTCCGGAGATGCTGTTGTCCACATCACGGAGTTGGGAGGGAGGGCTCAAGAGTCTGCAACAGGGTCCAGAGGCCGCCCCCTTCCTGGAAGGACTAGGGACCTCGAATGCCCTCTCTTCCTGCAAAATCCTGGCACCTGCTCCCTAGGACCCCACCTGCAGGGCACCGCCCCCCACCCCACCCCCGCTGGCCGTGCCCAGACCAAGAGGAAGCCCCTGCTGGAGCCCGCGGTGCTGAGAGCTGGGCACCTCTAACCTGCCTGTGCACTCCACGCCGGGGTCCCAGCCTGGATGCGCTCAGCGAGTCAGGCCCCGCCTCTGGTGCAGACCCCCAGGTCCAGGGTTCACAGGGTGCCCATTTGGGGGACGTTCTCTGGAGCCCCGGGTCACGCGGGGGAAAGTTGGCGGTTCCGGGGTTGCCGAGTTCCACCCCCGGGGCCGGGCGGTCCCGCCTTACCCTCGGGGTCCCAGGCGGGCTCGCACCCGGGCCGGGCGGCGGCGAGGACCAGCATGGTGAGGAGCAGCGGCGGCGGGGGCCGCATGGTGGGCGGCGAGCAGGGCGGCCGGGCGAGTGATGTGGCACTCGGGCCGGGGCGCAGCGCCGCTCGGCTCCCGCCCCCCGCGGGCGGGGAGTCGGGTTACAGCGGCCGCGCCAGGAACCGCGCCGAGCCGTGAGCGCGCCCGCTTCCGGAGGCCGCCGCTCCGCCCCCAGGGGTTAGAGCCCCCCTTGGGGCTGGGTGCCGCCTCCCACCTGACTTCCGGGTCCCCCGCTGATGCTGCCTACTAGCCCCGATTCCTGGACCGAGGGGGAGCCGGGGAGGCGGGGGCCCGGCCTGCCCTGGACCCGACTGGCAGGGGGGCCAGGCCGGCTACCGCCAGCTCCGGGCCTGGGTCCCAGCAGAGGAGCGATGGAGTGTGCACTCCTCCAGCCCTGTCGCAGGCTGGAGGATGCACCTGAAGGGTCTCTTCCATGACCTTGGGCGTCCCCTGCCCCACCTCTGAGCCTGCACCCTGCAGAGAAGTCCTCTCCCAACAGGACCTCAGCGGGGGGTCTGACACCCCGTTTTCAGGGTGTCAAACAGTGCGCAGTGAAACGTGGCAGTCCTCAACTGGGCACCTTAAAGGAGCCAGTGGACGTCCAGGTGGTGGCATACAGGTTCTCCGGGGTGTCTCCACCCGCCACACACTCCCCAGATGCGGGGAGCCCAGTACAGACACCCCAACTCCAGGGTGTTGGAGTGCACACGCCTGTCTGCACCTGCAGCTGTGAGACAGCCCCTTCCCACTCCCCTCCCCTCTCGCAGCCTCCTGCCTGCATCACCCAGAGCCATCAGGGCAGGAGGCCTGAGGGGCCTGGGAGGAGGGAGGCCCAGGACCTCAGCCCTCAGGTGAGAAAAAAAGGTGATCGCTAGAACCCCTCTCTACTCCCAGGGTCGGGACGGCTCTGGGGTTCAGCCAATGCCTTTGAGACCGCGCCCTCCACGGAGCTGGACAGGTGCTCACTCTGCTTTCCAGATGTGCACACATCTGCCCGCCAGCCGCTTCACACAGCCCCACCACTGTGGCCCAGCCAGCATGTGCATCGTGTGCTGGAGCCTGAGCGCTGGGGCCAGACACGGAGGTCCTCAGCCCCGCACCGTCCCCGGGCCAGGTTCCTCCCGAGCTGTGCCACTGGCTCAGGCACCTTTTTAGCCAGAGCCTCTATGGGTCTCCTTTACCAACTGTCCTGGTCGGCGGGGAGGCCGGACCCTGGAATCCCATGACACTCAGTCCTGAGGCTTGGGACGAGCAGCTTAGCCCAGAAGCTGGGGTGGCAGTGTGGTGCATGTGGGCAGAAGGCGTCGATCCATTCTCAGCTCAGAGAAGGAGCCGCTCACTCCAAGCACACCAGCACCTCCGGAGTCTGGGAGTCTCCACGCTGCCCTTGGCCCACCAGGACTGCAGCCTCATCCTTCCAGAAACCCCTGGCCTTGCCCTGCCAGTCTCTGCACACTTTCCTTTGACTTCTCCTCTGAGGTTTCTGGCCCTGGGTGAATGCTAGACCCCAGGCTTCCTGAGTGCCAGCTGGTGGTGCCTGTTCCCAAGGAGGTGTGTTCCCTCCCCCCATTCCCCTCTCCCACCCCCATGCGCCAACGTGGGCACAGATGAGTCTCCTGGCTGTCCCCTCCTGCAGGTGGGTTCACTTCTAATCCTGAGCCCTTAGCTTCACACCTCTGATTACAGCCTTCTTTTCGGGTTGGTTCTTCTGTCTGAGTGGTGCATAAAAATAACAATACAGCTTTAAACCAGAAGCATTTCAGATTGGATGAGAAAGATCAGTGTTAGCTGTTGTTTTTAAAGACCCAGAGAGAAGAATTTGGTAATCCCCTCTAGGATCACCCTCTTTCCTCCCCAGTGAAGTTGGAAGGAACAACCTCTTGCAAAATCTTTTTAGCCAAGAGAGTCTGACCCACCAGATGGAGCATCAGGGACAAGTCAGAGGCAAGGTTAACCCTTTCCAGGGGCCAAATCCTCCCCACCCACTGAATCCCAGCCAGCCAAGCCAGCCCACTGGACAGTGGGCCAGAGGCGGGAGACCCGCAGTTCAGAATGGGGCAGGTGAGCCAGCGGAGGCAATGGGGCCTGAGTCTGCAAGGGCCCGGCTGCCCGAGCCAGGGCACCAGCTGAAGTGGCTGCCTGTGGAATAAGACACCGTGTGGTGAGAAGCTGCACGGGGCCTCAGAAAAGAACAGAGCCTCTGTTCTCGATGGCAGCGAGCCGTCACTCACCCGCCACTTCACCGACTCTCCACCGACCCCAGCAAGGGGCTCTGGGTGACCAGGCGGGGTTGACCCAGCAGCCAGGAGCTTATGGGTGATTAGGGGCCACTCCCCAGTCAGTCTGGAGATGCTTTCCTGAGCGCCCCCTCTTTCAGTGCCTGGCTGAAGCATTAAGGTCTGGGGGAACCACCATGACCCCACTCCACCAGCAGCCCCTCCCACTGTGTCACTGTGTCTGAGACAGCAGTGAAACTTACCATGTTTAATTCAAGCAAGAGGACTCTCCAAATACAGGCTTGGGGCCACCCCTGTGGGTCCCAGAGAGACAACCCCACTCCCATGCAGCCCTCTGCCTGGAGTTGCTGGCAGGGAAGCCGGCAGCCTCCCCCCGTGCAGGGGCACGTGGTTCCTGCCCCGTGGGTCTCAGGTCCTCCGGACATCGGACATCAGAGAACTGAGTGCTCCTCCCCACACATGAGGTGCAGGGTCTGCTCAGGGTCATCCCGGAGGCCCAGCCAGGGACCTGCACTCTAGCTCATGGACAGCTGGCTTCAGTCTATGGCAAAGGCAGCGTCTTCTCCTTCCCAGAGAAGTGAGAGACCCTTTGAATCAAGTGTTTATTGGTTCACAAAGTTCTTGGGACAGGACACCATTTTGCAATACGTTTAAGCGCACGTGGAAAGGATCTTTAAAAAAAAAGACCACAAGCCCGGGATGGAAGACAGCACAGTGAGTAAGCCACATCAGCTGACAGAGAGAACATTCTAGAGTGCCAGGCACAGACATGACTAACAGCGCTCCTCCGGCAGGGGCCTGTGCCTGAGCGGCCTTCTAGACAGTTCCTCGGGGACTCCGGGGAAGGCAGAAGATGGAGAGGAAGACCCGCCCCCTCCAGTAAGTGCTGTCTCTTTCCAGCTGTGGCATTTTCCACGGGACATGATACACACATGTCCTCAAATGGATTTAAGGCTGTAAGAGCAGATTGTAACCTGGCAGGACTGTGCCCAAGTTGCATGGGGTCCAAGCCCCACCGGCTGGCATGTTTCTCCCACCCCAGAGAAGTTCCCAGGAAGAAGAGAGGGTTTAACCTGTAGGGTCACAGCCTGGCCGTGAAGCCACAGACAAGAGACTGCGCTCTCCTTTGCAAGCACTGGGGGGTTCCCCAGGGGGCCCCCAAGGGACTCTAGGTCAATGCACCTGCTGTGAACCAGGGCAGTGAGCTGGTCACCACCTCTCACACCTGCAGCCACCCCCACCGCCAACCAGCCCAGGGCTGGAATTATTATGGCTTTCATTGAAGCTCCTGGGGGTGGTTTATTTTTTAACTGCTCCCTGACCCTCCCTATCTATAGTTATTATTCCCTCAAATAATTTGCTTTATTTGAATTGTATCTTATAATTTACAAAGCACTTAAATATATCCTGCTGTGGGGAGGTGCTGGAGAAGCCAGCCGCCAAGGACACCCAGCGAGTTGGAAACGAACCGCAACTAACTAAGAGCCTGGCCCCACCAGGCTCTCAACTGTTACTAATGCCTGAAGCGGCCAAGAGTGCTGACTGTCGTGTGTGCGTGAGGAAGGGATGAACGCCCCTCCCTGGCCAGCACTGCAGGCTGTGCAGGGCCCGTGGATGAGGCAAACCGCCGCCCTCAATCACACCGCCACCCCTGCTTCTGCAGGGGAAGCCTGGGGCCGGGAGGAAGGAAACAGCGGTGAACAGGATTGAGGGGGAATCCAGCCCATCCTCTCACTCATTCGCTCACTTGCCCAGTAGAACCCCGTCCTCCGAGGACCTACTTCGTCTGAGCACCCTTCTCTCCTGGCACCACGAGCCGTGACAGATGGGCACTCAGCTCCTGGACACTGTGCCTTGGGTCCAGCTGGAAATGATGACGCAGCAGGTGGCTCCACCGGGGATGGCCCCCTGGACCACTGGGCCGAGGACGAGGCCGCCACTCAAACGAGTCCCACCCTCTCTGGGCTTCGGGGCTGAGCCGAGGGCCTGCAGTCAGGGAGGGAGGCCTCAGCTCCCCCAGCTCCCCCAGTAGATGCCTGCGCTCTACCCACTGCTGTAACTCTCCTGACCACCTCGCGACCATCACCAAAACAGGGGCCTTGAGAGGTGGGGCGGGGCCCACATGCTCTTATATCCTCATCAGGAAAGACTGGGACCCAGAATTTTTTTTTACATCCTTCCCCAGTCAAGACCGCAGAAGGAAATGGCAACCCACTCCAGGATTCTTGCCTGGAGAATCCCATGGACAGAGGAGACTGGGGGAGCTATAGTCCATGGGGTCGCAAAGAGTCAGACACAACTGAAATGACCACCAGTCAAGATGCTGATCCTTTGTAGGAAATAGACCCCAAAGGAGGCAGACAGGATGCAGGTGTGACCAGTGAGTCCAGCCCCCACGTGTCGCGAGGAACAGAATGGGAGCACAGGGAGCTGATGGCAAGACTTCCCAGGGGACCCCACCCTTGCCCTCACTGGAGCCTCCCACCATGACGTGAGGCATGGGAGCCCCAAACTAGACTCCACGGAATTAGCTCCTGCCCCTGGGCGATGTTAATAACTAGGCTGGCAACAGCAGGCAGCTCACCTGGGCCGCCCAGCAGACCCGGAGCAGGGGTGTCACCTTACCCGTAACGGCAGCTCTAACTCTACAGGAGGCCCACTGTGCGCTGGGCACCGCACAGGCTGCCTGCTGACCCACCACCTTGGAAGCATCACAACAGCCTCCGAAAGGGGGTAGGGAAACCGAGGCTCAGAGAGGGCAAGTCACTGCAGCTGTGAGCCCAGCCCGCGTCGTCGCCTCCACTCCGCAGCTGCCGCCCCCTACGACCTCCACCCCAAGCCGAACGGCTGTGTTGGGTCCCGAGCAGTGTTCCTGCAGCAGGACCCGAGTCTGTCTGCTGGGCTCCACGGAGGCCTGCCGGGCCCTCAGTCTGTGTCCAGAGAGCTGTGGTGGGTGGACGCTGGGCACGGGGGTCTCCTCCGCAGCAGCCCGTTGGGTATGCAGCCAGGACCTAGGGGGACTGCGGGCAGAGCGGGAGGTCCACAGAGGGGGTCGGCCACCTCGGAACTCAGGCACTTGCCCAGAATGTCACAGTGGGCACCAGTGATGGCAAAGTTTAAGAACTGATGGTGACAAAGAACACGTGCTCTGCTGGCCTGCTGGGCCGCTGAGTGGGTGGTCTGGCAGTGGTGATCACCTTCAGACACGCACATCCAGAGGTTTGGAAGCTTCTAGAACCACAGATGGGTACAAACGGCAGACTGGACAGTTGCTGGGTGAGTCACTCTGGGCCCCAACACAGGTGTCCAGGGAGCGGCCCCGAGGGACTGAGTCTGCGAGCAACACAGCTTAGCGTCTGGAAAGAGCTGCCGCCTCCGGCTGTTGAAACTCAAGCACCTGTGTTTAGTTGCTCAGTCCTGTCTGACTCTTTTCGACGCCACGGGCTGTAACCAATCTCCTCTTATCCGTGGGGATTCTCCAGGCAAGAAGACTGGAGTGGGTTGCCATGCCCTCCTCCAGGGGATCTTCCCAACCCAGGGATCGAACCCAGGTTTCCCACATTGCAGGCAGATTCTTCATTGCCCGAGCCACCAGGGAAGCCCGAGAACACTGGGGTGGATTGCCACGCCCTCCTCCAGGAGATCTTCCTGACCTAGGAATCTAATAGGGTCTCCTACCTTGCAGGCAGATTCCTTACCAGATGATTTACCAGGGAAGCCCACACACACACATACACACACACACACACAGACACACACACAGACACACACGCGTGCACCCATGCACCTGCACACATGTGCTTACACGCACGCACGCACGCACACACACACACACACACGCACGCACACACATGCACATGTGTACACGCACAGAGATGATCCCGGGTCAGATAAACCGCTAACACCCAGAGAAGCCTTCCTTCACCCACAAAGGCTCCCATGCAGTCTCCTCAGACTAGACTCCTCGCCAGGTTTCCTGTGAGGAAGCACAGCGCCGGGGGTCCAGGAGAAACCCACGCCACATCCCTGAGCCAAGAGCCCCAAGACTCAGCCCTGAGCACGGACTCTCACCGGGAGTTTGACAGGGAGGAGAGAGCCCACTGCCTGCCACAGCAGTCCACAGCCCCCCGGTTTGTGGAGAACGTCTACCTCTTCCGACAACGCCTCACAAACAGAACGGCCTGAGGAGACGGTCAGCCTGGACAGATGGACTGACCTTGCAGGAGATCCCAGGAGAACTGCGTGTGAACAAAGCCCGGAGCTGGGACCCACACCCTGACCTGCTGTCTCCCCTGGGGCAGCAGCCTGGGCATGGGGGACCCAGCCCCGTGAGGCTGAGGACCATCATCTCCTCCCGGGGGGCCTTGAGGACCACCCGGGGAGTCTGACCACAGCAGGGGCCTGACCTCAGAGTAAGAAGCCCAAGAACACAGAGCCACACGGCCCTCACCATGAGACTGTGACTGTGGTCCCCAGCTGGCCCCAAACACATCTCTTCCCCAGTCTCCTACAAGCTTCAGGCCAGGGTCTCCAGGGAACAGTCTGGGAGGAGGAGCAAAGAGACCACTCACCCAACCGGAAGAGTCTTGAGGTCCCAGCCCCGCCATCCACCCTCTTCCCTGAAACCTATGACCAAGGCATGCTGAGTCTCAGGCTGGGGTCGCTCCCAGTTTGCCTGAGTTTGAAAACTTCTTAGGATAAGAAAGAGCCAGGTGCCTGCTCAGACAGACCCTGTACCTGCCTGTACCTGGGTCAGTCTCCCTGGATGGAGACTGGTGACATCCCAGCCCCAGGGCCTGCATCAAGAGCTGAGAGGAAGGTATGGAGGAGGGGGCTGTGGATTTTGGCTTCCCATCGGGCCCCATCTGGAAGACCTCAGAGGCTGGTGAGCCAGAGGGCCCCCTCCCTCTCCCCCCAGGAACTCCCAGGTCAGGGCCTTGATAGCCAGGGTCCAACCTGTCCTAGACCCACAGCATATGGGGCAAAGCAGGTGATGCTCATCTTCCTAGCACCGAGGAAGCACCTTCCCCTGGAGGCTCCACTTCTGCTCATGGAGGCAGCTCACACACACACACACACACACACACACATACCCTGCAGGGCAAAGAGAGGGCATGGTCGGAGACAGGACTAGAGAGAAAAGCCTGACAGAAAGCTGGGCTTCTTTTGTAATGGTGGAGTAATGGAGGCTTGGGGTGGTGGGCAGAAAGGAGGGGCCAATCGTTGTTTCCCCCTTCCCCCACAAAGCCCCTCCCCACCTCCCTCCCACCCTACTCTTCCTTCTGCCCAGAAGGAACCAAGGTCAAGATCCCTGAGGGAGGAGCCTCCTGGACTGTCGGGGGCATGGGGAGGGGTGGCGTGCGGCAGGGGCTATGGGAGCTCTGTGCACGGGAAGGCAGAGGCGGCCCCTAGCAGTGACCCCAGCTGGAGAGTCAGTGGGCGCGGACATGCCAAGCAGTGGGCAGACAGACAGAACCTGGCAAGACCCCCCCCCCCCGGCCCACCAAGACTCGAGTCCATGGTCAGGAAAGGCACCAGCTCAGCAGAGCAGAAATGGGGCCTGTTCAGATCCACACCCAGGAGGAGAATCCTGATGGCCCACATCCAGATAGAAGGAAGGCACCCCCTCCCCACTGCCCTCTCCACCGGCTCCCTACAGACCTCACAGCTTGGCACAAAAGCTCCTCTCCACCTCAGATATGTATTTCACAGGCTCAGTGCTGAGAAGACTTTAGGTGTATGGGTGTACGGAGCGTACAAACAAGCCAGTGTGGAAACTCGTGAACAGCGTGCAGGGGAGGCCCGGTTCTGCAACGCCTGAGCTGATGAGGGTGCCCGCAGGCTCCTCTGGGCCACCTGCCAAGGGAGTAACAGCAGTTCGGATGCCACCATCCAGACCAGGAGGGGAGCACGGCTCTCTGCACCTAACCTGCGCGGCGAGGACGTCTCTGCGGGGAAAGTGGCCACACACCACCCGCAGCACCTTGGTGGAGGCAAGACTGAGCACCGGGAGCAAGCGGCGGGTGAGGTCGGTGGCATGGAGGCCAAGGAGGCTGAGGAAGCCAAGCGCCGCTGGCGTTGGGACACAGAAGGCAGGCGCAGCAAGCAGGACGTGAAGGTTCCAGCAGCCCCGCCACAAGCAGGGGGAGCGCGCGAGGGCCGCGAAGGCCAGCGGCAGTCCCCACGCGTGGACCAGCAGCCGGAACCGGGCGCAGGGCGCCACGCAGCTGGAAACCCACCGCCGGCCCCTGGTCCGCGCTCAGTGCCTCCACGGTCAGCGCCGCCTTGAAGGCCAAGAAAGTGTCCAGGAGGCCGACGACCTGGCACGCGCCAGCCTCCACCGGGGACGGCCCGCGCAGCCCGCCGAGCAGCAGGAAGGGCAACTCCAGCGCCGCCGGCAGCCGGTGGCCCAAGAACGGGCTCACCAGGAAGACGCCTGAGGTGCGCGCGCGCCCGCAGTTTGGTTCTGTAGGCGCAGAGCAGCACCAGCGCGCTGGACAGCGGCGGTGCCGCCCACACCGGAGCCAGCAGCCCGGCCGGCAGGGCCTCTCCCCGGCCCTTGGTGTTAGCAGGTCTCCGGGCAACCCGCAGGCGCCAAGGGCGGCAGGGGATCGACCCGGTGCGAGCCGGAGAAAGCGCGGCGAGGGAGCCGGAGCGCCCAGGGAGTCCCAAGATATGGACGCGCGCTCGGAGCGGCGGCAAGCGGCGTAGTCATGATGTGACCACCAAAACCCAGCCCAAAGGACACTCGCTTCTCTGGAACACACAAAGCCAATGTAACTAATGGTATTGCGTCATGTGGATGGAGTGTCCAAGCAGAGTGGCACCCTGCCAGAGATGAAATTTGTGAGGTTTTGTTCTGTTTTTCTTTTCTGTAGAGAGAGAATTTATCTGCTTCTTCCAGATATGGAGCATGATGTCAGGTTTTAAAAAAGCCTAGAAAAATTTTATGTAAAAGAAACATAAGATTTAGCAGCGCTGCGGAGCTGGGCGCCTCCCGGGAGGCGGAGAGCACACGCCGCCGCCCTGGCCACCGCCCGCGGCGCTGTCCGTGGTGCTGAACGCTCTCGCCATCCCCGCGCCTGGCACCATTCGGGGGCGCTGAAGCTAGGCGGGAGGGCGCGGGATGCAAGGGGGCACAGAAGTCTCATGGTTATTGCTTTGTCTTTCCTCCTCCCCTCGTGGAGTTGGTGGGAGGGGGCTCTGCGCCTGTCTGCTCTGGACCAGGTGAGTCCCTGCCGTGGTCACACCTTCACAGGAGGCTCCACGGTGACTCACGCACAGCTGAAGCGCTAGCCAGCCGGTCAGCCCCTCCTCCAATGCCTGTCACCATGCGCCTCACCCTCCTCTGAGCTGACACCAAACTGGAGGCGTTTGTGGGGTGCTCTGAGCTAGGGAGAATGAGGGGACAGGGATCTGTGCAGGGCGGGCAGAGGGTGCTGCATGGAGGGAGTTAGAGAAAGCACTCAGTGGCTGGGTCATGTTCCCCTTCCCCAACTCCCACCCAGCTCAGGGTCAGAGACTGCACCCTTGCTTGTTGAATCGAGTAGCGTGGCAAAACGTGGAAACAGGATTGGAGGAGCAGTGAGGGAAGGAAGGAGATGAGGAAGGGAAGGTAAAGAGGAGGACCTTAGGAGACAGAGAGGGGAGGGAGAGAAAGGCGGGGGGTGGGGCGGTGACAACTTGGGAGGGGCGGCGCCCACATCCTGCGACCTGGAAACACTTTTGGAGCTGCTTCTGTGGCTCTTGGAGCCCCTGGGAGGGGGCTCCTTCTCTCCCCCCATCTCCTCTGACCCCTGTCGGCTTCTGAACCTAGTCACCCTGTGGGAATCTTCCAATCACTTCAATGGCCAGTTAGCAGGGCAAGGATGAGGGAAGGTGTGTGGAGGCCGCCGGCTCCAGGAACCTTCTTGGCAGCTTCTCTGCAGTGGCAGCTCCAACTGAGGAGCCAGAAGCCAGACCTTGATCTCAGCTTTCCCCACCCCCTCTTACCCTTCTTCATCCCGAGGCTCTGCCAGCCTAGCCTTTTCTGAAGAACAAAATATGGCTAGTGGGGAGGGGGCTCACCCTCGTGGGGGAGACCCTGGTGCCAGTGCTGTAAAGCCTGGAGAGAAAGCAGGGGCTGAAGGAAGCAGCAGGGCAGACTGGTCCCATCGCCCCACCTCCTAACCTCGGCAGGTCACTTGACCTCCTGGGCTTCCTTTTCTCAGGTGTGTAATGAGTGTTGACAGCTAGTAATTGCATCTGCTTTGTTGCTTTTGAACGGTGGTGTTGGAGAAGACTCTTGAGAGTCCCTTGGACTGCAAGGAGATCCAACAAGTCCATCCTAAAGGAAATCAGTCCTGAATTTTCATTGGAAAGACTAATGTTGAAGCTGAAACTCCAGTACTTTGACCACCTGATGCAAAGAACTGACTCATTTGAAAAGACCCTGATGCTGGGAAAGATTGAAGGCAGGAGAAGAAGGGGACGACAGAGGATGAGATGGTTGGATGGCATCACCAACTCGATGGACATGAGTTTGAGCAAACTCTGGAAGTTGGTGGTGGACAAGGAAGCCTGGTGTGCTACAGTCCATGGTGTCACAAAGAGTTGGACACAACTTAGCGACTGAACTGAATGGAACTGTGTGGCTGCTATTATTAGCAAATTAACAAATTGGCATAAAGCGCTTAGAATAGTGCCCAGCACACCACAGTGAGCACTCAGAACAGTGCCAGCCTCTGTTAGGATCCCCACCTTTCCATTGGGCAAGGAAGACTCAGGTAAGTTCCATGTCTTTTTCAAGGACACATAACTGGAAACCAGGGGTGCCAGGAGTCACCATCTGGCTCCAATCCCAACGCCCTTGTCATCCCTTTGCCCAGAGAGGCCATCAAACCAGCTCCATGCCCAGCCTCCACCCCTTAAAAGGAGCAGCCTCCTCTCATCCCTTCCCTCCTGTCAACCTGCCTTCAAACCCAAGAGGAGTTTTCACCAGACGAGAACTTGCACAACCAAGAATGGCAATGTAAAAGCCTTGATGACTTCCTGGGAAGAGCAGGCAGCTCTGCCACCCCTGGCATCAGTCAAGGGCACAGGGAAGGAGCTGCAACAGGCTCCTCCAGACTCGAGTGACCAGCTGAGGCTCCGTGGATCAGCAGAGGCATTGGTACGTTCACAGGGAGACTCCAGTCCAGCCACTTTCAGCAACTGCTGTCCCCTTGGTGTCTCCAGGGAGAGCCAGATTCCAGGGAGGTCAGTCCTGGGAGATGAGATGTGAGGAAGGAGAGCTCTGCCCAACAGGATAATGTAAAGAGAAGCCATTCACTCCTTTACAAGGACTTATTGGGCTCCCAGCAGGTGTGCTTTTGTGGTGCTGGAGAAGACTCCTGAGAATCCCTTGGACTGCAAGGAGATCAAACCAGTCCATCCTAAAGGAAATCAGTCCTGAATATTCATTGGAAGGACTGATGCTGAAGCTGAAACTCCAATACTTTGATCACCTGATGCGAAGAACTGACTCATTGGAAAAGACTGTGATGCTGGGGAAGACTGAAGGCAGGAGGAGAAGGGGATGACAGAGGATGAGATGGTTGGATGGTGTCACCAACTCGATGGACGTGAGTTTGAGTAAACTCCGGGACTTGGTGATGGACAGGGAAGCATGGCATGCTGCAGTCCATGGGGTCGCAAAGAGTCAGACACAACTGAGCGACTGAACTGAACTGAACTGAACTGACCGTGGACTTTAACCACATCTGCAAATATGTTGTTCACAGCAAAATCTAGATTTGCATTTAACTGAACAGCTAGACCTTTTCATTATAGGGGACTGGAATGCAAAAGTAGGAAGTCAAGAAACACCTGGAGTAACAGGTAAATTTGGCCTTGGAATACAGAATGAAGCAGGGCAAAGGCTAATAGAGTTTTGCCAAGAGAACACGTTGGTCATAGCAAACATCCTCTTCCAACAACACAAGAGAAGACTCTACACATGGACATCACCAGATGGACAACACAGAAATCAGATTGATTATATTCTTTGCAGCCAAAGATGGAGAAGCTCTATACAGTCAGCAAAAACAAGACCAGGAGCTGACTGTGACTCAGATCATGAACTCCTTATTGCCAAATTCAGACTTAAATTGAAGAAAGTAGGGAAAACCACTAGACCATTCAGGTATGACCTAAATCAAATCCCTTATGATTATACAGTGGAAGTGAGAAATAGATTTAAGGGACTAGATCTGATAGATAGAGTGCCTGATGAACTATGGAATGAGGTTCATGACATTGTACAGGAGACAGGGATCAAGACCATCCCCATGGAAAAGAAATGCAAAAAAGCAAAATGGCTGTCTGGGGAGGCCTTACAAATAGCTGTGAAAAGAATAGAAGCGAAAAGCAAAGGAGGAAAGGAAAGATATAAACATCTGAATGCAGAGTTCCAAAGAATAGCAAGAAGAGATAAGAGAGCCTTCTTCAGCGATCAATGCAAAGAAATAGAGGAAAGCAATAGAATGGGAAAGACTAGAGATCGCTTTAAGAAAATTAGAGATACCAAAGGAACATTTCGTGCAAAGATGGGCTCGATAAAGGACAGAAATGGTATGGACCTAACAGAAGCAGAAGATATTAAGAAGAGGTGGCAAGAATACACAGAAGAACTGTACAAAAAAGATCTTCACAACCCAGATAATCACGATGGTGTGATCACTCACCTAGAGCCAGACATCCTGGAATGTGAAGTCAAGTGGGCCTTAGAAAGCATCACTACGAACAAAGCTAGTGGAGGTGATGGAATTCCAGTTGAGCTATTTCAAATCCTGAAATATGATGCTGTGAAAGTGCTGCACTCAATATGTCAGCAAATTTGGAAAACTCAGCAGTGGCCTCAGGACTGGAAAAGGTCAGTTTTCATTCCAATCCCAAAGAAAGGCAATGCCAAAGAATGTTCAAACTACTGCACAATTGCACTCATCTCACACACTAGTAAGTAATGCTCAAAATTCTCCAAGCCAGGCTTCAGCAATACGTGAACCGTGAACTGCCTGATGTTCAAGCTGGTTTTAGAAAAGGCAGAGGAACCAGAGATCAAATTGCCAACATCCGCTGGATCATCAAAAAAGCAAGAGAGTTCCAGAAAAACATCTATTTCTGCTTTATTGACTATGCCAAAGCCTTTGACTGTGTGGATCACAATAAACTGTGGAAGATTCTGAAAGAGATGGGAATACCAGACCACCTGATCTGCCTCCTGAGAAACCTATATGCAGGTCAGGAAGCAACAGTTAGAACTGGACATGGAACAACAGACTGGTTCCAAATAGGAAAAGGAGTATGTCAAGGCTGTATATTGTCACCCTGATTATTTAACTTATACACAGAGTACATCATGAGAAAGGCTGGACTGGAAGAAGCACAAGCTGGAATCAAGATTGCTGGGAGAAATATCAGTAACCTCAGATATGCAGATGACACCACCCTTATGGCAGAAAGTGAAGAGGAACTCAAAAGCCTCTTGATGAAAGTGAAAGAGGAGAGTGAAAAAGTTGGCTTAAAGCTCAACATTCAGAAAACTAAGATCATGGCACCCGGTCCCATCACTTCATGGCAAATAGATGGGGAAACAGTGGAAACAGTGTCAGACTTTATTCTGGGGGGCTCCAAAATCACTGCAGATGGTGATTGAAGCCATGAAATTAAAAGACATTTACTCCTTGGAAGGACAGTTACAACCAACCTAGATAGCATATTGAAAAGCAGAGACATTACTTTGTCAACAAAGGTCCGTCTAGTTAAGGCTATGGTTTTTCCAGTGGTCATGTATGGATGTGAGAGTTGGACTGTGAAGAAAGCTGAGTGCCGAAGAATTAATGCTTTTGAACTGTGGTGTTGGAGAAGACTCTTGAGAGTCCCTTGGGCTGCAAGGAGATCCAACCAGTCCATTCTAAAGGAGATCAGTCCTGGGTGTTCTTTGGAAGGAATGATGCTAAAGCTGAAACTCCAGTACTTTGGCCACTTCATGCGAAGAGCTGACTCATTTGAAAAGACCCTGATTTTGGGAGGGATTGGGGGCAGGAGGAGAAGGGGATGACAGAGGATGAGATGGCTGGGTGGCATCACTGACTCGATGCACATGAGTTTGGGTGGACTCCGGGAGTTGGTGATGGGCAGGGAGGCCTGGCGTACTGCGGTTCATGGGGTCGCAAAGAGTTGGACACGACTAAGTGACTGATCTGAACTGAACTGAACAGCTAGAATCCATATCCTTGCCAAGACAACACTAACACTGACCATCACGACAGACACCAAGTTTAGCCAATGATGAGAGGTTACACGCACCTCATCCGAGTCAGAACAGTCAAGGCACTGTCTTTGTTGGCCCAACTGTCTCCCTGACCAGCCCCTCGAGGCTGAGGTTTGCACCTGGTTTTCCCTCCATTCTAGGAGGCGAGGGGTTCCAGGAGACACTGCTGCCCTCAAATGTGTGTGTGGCACCTGCCAGGCCCAGAGCTCTGGGTGGGGCCCCAGTACCCACAGCAAACTGGGAGAAGCTCAGGTCTCTTAATTTGTCTTAATTGCCCCATTAAGGGGTGGGCCATATTCCCAGGTGCCCTGTGGCACCACTCCATCCGTCTCTGAGCTCCAGTGATATCTTTTTCCTTCCATCCCCCCATCAAAACGTGCCTGCCTCAGTGGCAGCTGACGCAGAGCGCCCGTGAGCCCTCCCCGCCCACTTTCTAACACGGGGTCCCAGTGCGATGTCTGCCTTCTCAGGGAGCTTCAGGGTCCCGACCCGCACGGCAGCCTGAGCTGTGGAGTGGGTGCTGGGCTCGGAGCTGCAGCCGGTCAGGATCCCAGGAGGCCTTCCCAAGAAGAGAGCCCCCCCTCCTTCCTGTTTGTAGAAAACCTTTAGCCGCCGCAGCCTTCCTCGAGTTCCAAACAGCAAACTCAACCAAATGGTGAGACGACACGGCAACTAAGGGGCAGAGTCAAGCAAGACAAAGAAAAAAAGTTTAGCTGTGAAAGCAACGGCCCTTTCGTTCCTCCGTAAGGGTCACAGGTAACATCCTGAGCTGCATCCTTGAGCTGTTCTGCAGACGCTGAAACCCCTCCAGGGGAAAGAAGTGAACTGCAGGCTGCCCACCAGCCGGCAGACCCCAGACTGTTTGGAACCCGAAGGTGATGCCTGAGATTCCCGAGGTACCTCTTCATCAACCAGTCAGAGGATTGTGCACAAGCTGATCACATACCCCAGGACACGCTTCCTCAACATGAGCAGCCTGTTTGCCTTTCGGTCAAAAAAAAAAACAAAACCAAGCCAAACTCTGTGCTGAGCTAGTAATTCCGGGAAGGTCTCGTCCATCCACACTCACACTGACTAACCACCCACTGAGCCCGCTCTGGGCCAGGCACCCTCAGGGCCCCAGCGTCTACACAGCAGTGTTGACCTCGGGGTCTACACCAACACATCACAGAACCGTGGCTGCCGACTTCCCTCCAGGAGGGGCAGAGACAGATCCCAACCATGCAGTAAGGCGCCGGCTGGAGAGGAGCGGACGGGGCATCAGGGCTAGTCCTTAGAAGGAGGGGCATCTGGGTCAGGGCTTAGCCAGGTGAAGACGTAGGCGTGTTCTCAGTGAAGGGCAGAGCGTGCCCACAAGAAACTGTCCGAGAGGCACCATAAAGTGAACGTGAGGTCGCTCAGTCGTGTCCGACTCTTTGCGACCCCATGGGCTGTAGCCCACCAGGCTCCTCCGTCCCTGGGATTCTCCAGGCAAGAATACTGGACTGGACTGCCATTTCTTCCTCCAGGGGATCTTCCCGACTCAGGGATCGAACCTGTGTCTCCCTCATTGCAGGCAGACACTTTACCCTCTGAGCCACCAGAGAAGCCCGTAGCTTGTCAGAAATCGGGCTTGATATCCAGAGTTGGGAGGGGTCTTGCTTTAAAGGGCTCCTTCAGTTGTGGTGCCGAAGGTGGGTTGGAGGGGCACAGGGGAGCACCCAAGCTGGTGAGAAGTGACCCTACCTGGCTGGTGAGAAGAAAGGGCCTGAGAGCTGGTGGAGAAAGAAAGTCATGAGTCCCATTTCACAGATGAGGGAACTGAGGCCAGCAGGACCCCCTCCCACACACACCCTCCTGGCTTCCTTTCCATCGTACTGGCTCTGGGACACGTCGTTTCTCTCTATATGCATCAAGACGGCCTGACTCTCTGAAAACCTTCTGGAGACTTGAAGTTCTTTTCTGGAACCCGCTTTCTGCCTCTTCACAGAACGCAGTGGCCATCCCCGCCCTGAGGAGAAGGGATGCCCGGACTCCACCCAGCAGCAAAGTGCTCCCATCGCTCCCGCCCTCTGACCCTGAAAGCCAGCCTAGTGAGGAGGCACGCTCAGAAAGCTTCAAAGGGATGAAAAATACTCAGAAAATCTGGCAGCAAACAAAGTGGAGTGAGAGAGAGGAGATGCAAACACAAACGCCAGTAAAGTAACTCAAGGCAACATTGTCCCAACTTCCTCCTGAACAAACTTACACAAGGAAGAGGAAAGACTGCTTCCTCATCACTGGTTGGGAAAATCGCTTCCCAGAGGGATGGGGAAACTGTGCCACCAGAGGTTATAAAGAGGCTTTGTCCTTGGCACAGAAATCCAGGCTTTTAGTGCCAGGAGACAGTGGTGTGGCTTCGGAGGTGCAGACACGCAGAGGTCCCGTTCACCACACGGACCTGGAGATGCTCCTTCCCACATAAGCGGAGGCCGGAAGCCGGAAAACCACAGTGCGGGCTGACACTTAGGGCTCTGGGAGTCTGTCCAGGCTTCTCTCTGCGTTCGCAGGAAGAGAAGATGCGGGGTCGAGTATCACACACTATGGCAGGATCTCACTGTGACCCGAGGCCCGTGTGCGTGGGTGCAGGCAGAGGTGCGTGGGGGCGGTGATTCGTCTGAACCCAGAGAACACTGACGTTTGAGGTTCACTGGAAGTTTTTCACGTTGATTTCTCTAGGAACTGGACACGGTCTGGTTTTTAAAATCCTTTCTAATCTCCTATACATTTCACTTAACGTCTTATTTTTTTAAACTTCTATTTAAAAACAAAACCAAAAATGTTCTTTTCAAAACAACTCTTTACAAAATCACCCACAGAGAAGCCTCGGGAGAATATGCATCCGTTCTTTTATCGCCTGCGTTGAAGCACAGCTTGAGGTCGCTTCCTCTGCAGCCCAGGTGATGGGTGGCCAGACGCCCCTGCCCAAGGCTGTTTCTCCCAGCAGCCCCCTCCCGGTGCAGGCCTGCCCTGGGGGTGGGAGGCGAGGGGTAGGGGTCGGGGAGGGAAGTGCTCCAAGAATTGGGCAGTTCTGAAAACTCAGTCCACAGAGCTCGGGCTGGGTGGGGGTTGGGGTGGCCTGGAAATGAGCCGGTCCCTGGGGTGACTCCTGCGAGGATGGGTGAGTGGGACTTCATGTAAACAGGGGCTTCCAGGCCCTGCTTAGTTACATGCTTGTTGCCTGCACTGCCTAAGAAATTGTTGCTGGTGCTAAGTCGTGTCTGACTCTTTGTGACCCCATGGACTGCAGCACGCCAGGCTTCCCTGTCCTTCACCATCTCCCAGAGCTTGCTCAAACTCATGTTCATTCAGTCAGTGATGCCATCCAACCAGCTTATCCTCTGTCATCCCCTTCTCCTCTTGCCTTCAATCTTTCCCAACATCAGGGTCTTTTCCAATGAGTCAGCTCTTTGCATCAGGTGGCCAGAGCTTCAGCATCAGTCCTTTCCATGAATATTCAGGACTGATTTCCTTTAGGATTGACTGGTTTGATCTCCTTGCAGTCCAAGGGACTCTCGGGTCTTCTCCAGCAACCCAGTTTGAAATCATCAATTCTTTGACACTCAGCCTTCTTTGTGGTCCAACTCTCACATCCACGCATGACTACTGGGAAAACCACAGCTCGTATCCTCATCATCTCCATCTCAGTGATGAGAAGTCCAGGCAGGGCTTGGCTGGGTCCTGGGCTCAGAGTCTCATGCAGCCAGAATGTGGTCCCCCCTAGAACACAGGGTCCTCTTCTGAGCTCACAGGGCTGTGGACCAGGGGGCTCACTCTCCATCCTGGCCACGTGGTCCTCCACCTCCAGAGCCCGTTACACAGAACATCCCTCCCGTAGAAACCCTCTCTTCAGGAGGAGCCTTGATGAAGTCAAGCCCAGCTGGGTGCACTCCATTTCTTGAAGTCAGGAGTGAAATCCCAACAGATATGGGCCCGGCCCACATTCCAGGGGAGTTGATGATCTTGGCATGCACACCAGGGGTGGAATCTTGGGGCCACCTTAGGACTCTGCCTTCCTCACCCACCACTCCCGCATGCAGCCTCGTCCTCACCCCAAGCACTAGGCAGGGATCACAGCCCCCGGAGGGGCCTCCCCAAGTTCTCAGCCACTTAGGCACGATCAGCAGGGCTGTGGTCAGTGCTCATCTTTAGCCCGGCCCTGCAGCACTGGCTGCTGCCCTGACTCCACGCAGCTGCCTCCAGTGCTGACCTGGCTTGGGTAGGCAGGGAGGTCAGGGCCAGGAGGTCAGAAGGCAGTGTAATTGCAGGAACCTGGGCCCTGGGCCCCGGCTGAGGAGAACATGGTCCAAGATCCTCACTGCGGGCCACCTGCACCCCTGAGACCACATTGACGGCCTGGAAGGCTCCCAGAACCCCTCCTCTCCCATTTTTCAAGGGCCGGAGGCCCTCCTGGAAGGGGTGGCTAATGCAGGAAACAGCTGGTCTGGAGGCTTGGCCCCACTGGACAGCTGAGGTGGCAGCCTGGCCTGGCTCCCTGGGGCTCACTCCAGCCCAGCTGCCCTGGAATCTGGGCCAGGTCCCAGTCCTGCGGTTTTGGATGTTACGGTGTGCCCTTGGCTTTGGCCCATAAAACAATCCCGTCTTCGTTTTATGGGCAGGACACAGGGGCCTGAGGGTCTTTTCCTTACATGTACTTCTCACTCAATCTTTACCAACACCCTGGAAGAAGGGACTCGTCCCCTTTCAAGCCCCAGAAAGCAGATCCCCTGGGGGCAATGGGGAGAGTGGAGGCCTCGGGCGAGTTACTGGTGAGTCTCGGGGTCTCACTTGCGGCCAGGCACTGCCCCCAGGCTGGCCACGGCTGGGCCCTGGGCAGAGAGCAGACCCACCGTGTCTCCCACCCTCAGGCACTGACAGCAGAAATGCTGGTGCAGCTGGAGGGGCTGCAGGGCCAGGGACCCCTCCACCAGCAGCAGGTTTGCCGACGAGCAGCCCCAGACTTCACTGGCCACTTGGGCACCTCTCTGTACATCACTTGGAGGTAAAAGGCACCCCAGCTTGACAGATCCGGTTCCCTGCAGGCCAGATAGATCTCGTCCTTTGTGTTTCCTGGAGACCATCCCACCTCTAGGAGTGAAGACCCCCAGAAGTCTGCCTCTGCTCACTTCCAGCCTGCTTGGGCCCTGCCGGGAGTGGACTTGATAGATGGCACTTCTCAGCTGAGCCCTGACCCTCATCCTCCCACCTCCCCTGCATGGCTCCTTCCCAGTGGCCACCACTGAGGCTCCCCCAGAGGCTCCCCTGAGTCCCTCCCATCCAGGGCAGCCCCATCCTCCCACCACCCCCGAATCCTCAGAGCACCTGTGTGTGGCTCCTCCCACTCCCTTCTCCTTGGACATCAGCTTTCACTTGAATGCCTCCAGGTGTGGGGAACTCACTCACCTATAAGGGAGCTCACTCCCTAATTTGCATGTTTTGGAACTTTTTCCTCTTATCCTCAAGTCTTTGCACATGCCAGGCCCTCTGCCAGTCCATTCCAGGTTCCACTGTTGGACTGGCTGTGACCTTCTTCAGGTCTCACCTCCCGGAAACCACAGACCCTTCCTCAACCTAGAGGACGTTGGCCAACAATCCCAGGCACCCGCCCCTGCCCTGTCACTGCTAGGCAATCACCTGCTCACACGAGGCTCCCCACTAAACTCTGGGCACAGGCTTCATATCTTAACAGCACCGTGCCCCATACAAGGCTCCAAGCTGCCCCCCCAAACCCCAATCATTAATTCACATTCTCCCTGTGAGAGCCACACAGAAAGTCTCAAGTTTTGATTCCCAAGCAGAAAATAGCCAGCTTTCCTGCATGCACACCCCTCCCCTTCCCAGAGGAACTGGCATTCATAAGCCAGGAGCCAAGCATGGCTGGCCGCCAGCAAGGCAGTCTTCCCAATAAAAGAGCTAAGCGGACATACACCGCCTCCATTTTATAGACAGGGAAGTTGTGTCTCAGTTTTTTACTTGATAATGAAAGTCAAGACACCAATTAGATTTTGCTTAGCTGCATAAGAGAGAAACCCATGTCAATAGCTCAACAAGAGAGAGGTTTCATCTGTCCCAAAAGAAAGTCCAGAAGGAAGAAACATCAGGGGCAGTAGGCAGCTCCATGGTCACCATCAGGGACCCAAGCACCATCCTTTGTTTTGCTATCCTTAGAGAATGACTTACATCGTCAAATCTCCTCCTGGCCCAAAATGACTGCTGGAGCTCCAGCTATCGCATTCCGATTCCAGGCAGAAAGCAGAAAGAAGAGGAAAGGAAGGAAAGAAGATATAGACAAATAGCCTGTACCCTTTTAAAATTTATTTATTTTTGTCTGTGGGTCCTTATTGTTGTGCAGGCTTTTCTCTAGTTGCAGAGAGCAGGGGCTACTCTCTAGCTGTGGTGCACAGGCTTCTCATCGTGGTGGCTTCTCTTGGTGCGGAGCATGGGTTCTAGGGTGTGAGGGTTTCAGTGGTCATGTCACGCGGGCTCAGTAGTCGCCCAAACTGGGCTCTACAGCACAGGCTCAATGGCTGTGGCACGCGGCTTTGTTGCTCCAAAACTTGTGGGAGCTAGGAAATGGAGTATTTTGATAGTATGTTACCACTGTGCTGGGCACTTGCTGTTTTGCTCCCAGTCTCACTCCTGCTGTGTGTGACGGGGACATGTCTCAGGTCCCCAAGCCAGGAGGCCTCCAGGCAGGCCCCAGCAGTGGGGCGAGTGGAGAGGGGAGGGCAGGTGGAGAAGCAACTCTGTGCTCTTCCGGTTCCACCCAGTGTCTCTGGGCACCTGAGGTGACGGCAGCGACAGCCTCAGCAGCGGTTTGCACACGTCAGGCAGCACTTCTTCGGTGGACCAGAGCTGGCTGTGACGGCATCTCCACTGCAGGCAGGGACTCGGGGCTCAGTCCAGCCTCTGATCCCAGGCATCACCCCCTTCTCCCCAGCTCCTATAACCCTTCCAACACAGTGACCAGCACCTTGCCTTCAACTCCTTCTGTTTGAATACCTGACGGGCTTCTGTTTCCCAGACCAGGAAATTACAAATCAGCTTCTCACGACAACTGAGGTTGTTTTAGGTGCAGACAGCTACAAACAAGGGCTCACAACGAAATTAGAAAGCTCCAAGTGTTGCTGCGTGCCTGGGACCTAAGGGAACCAGGAAAGCCCAGAGGCATCACGAAGAGGAAGGAACTTCGATCCTGACACCATAACACTGTTTCTGAACCCCCGGCTCGTCCCTAGACTGCATGTATGTGGAGCCGATCTACCTCAAGTAGTAGGTGGATGGGATGGACAGTGAAAAAGCTGGCTCAAAACTCAACACTCGAAAAGCAAAGATCATGGCATCCGGTCCCATCACTTCATGGCAAATGGATAGGGAAACAACGGAAACAGTGACAGACTTTATTTTCTTGGGCTCCAAAATCACTATGGACAGTGACCACAGCCATGAAATTAAAAGACACTTGCTCCTTGAAAGGAAAGCTATGACAAACTTAGACAGCATATTCAAAAGTAGACCTGTCACTTTGATGACAAAGATCTTTATAGTCAAAACTATGGTTTTTCCAGTATGTATGGATGTAAGAGTTGGACCATAAAGAAAGCTGAGCACTGAAGAATTGAAGCTTGTGAACTGTGGTGTTGGAGAAGACTCTTGAGAGTCCCTTGGACTGCAAGGAGATCAAACCAGTCCATCCTAAAGGAAATCAGTCCTGAATATTCATTGGAAGGACTGATGCTGAAGCTGAAGCTCCAATACTTTGGCCGCCTGATGCAAAGAACTGATTCACTGGAAAAGACCCTGATGCTGGGAAAGACTGAAGGCAGGAGGAGAAGGGGATGACAGAAGATGAGCTGGCTGGATGTTATCACCGACTCAATGGACATGAGTTTGAGCAAACTGCAGGAGTTGGTGATGGACAGGGAAGCCTGGCGTGCTGCAGTCCATGGGCTCCCAAAGAGTTGGACACGACTAAGCTACTGAACTGACTAATTGACTGCCTCTCAGGTCCCGGATTGGCCACTGGGCGGTGCACACACAGGGTGAGTCACTGCAAAGACTGAAAACAGAACTGATGTTAAAACCATGACCTACAGAAAGCTGGCGGATTCTTGTGAGCTGGACCCAGCTGCACCCGTTGCCTGCTATAACAAAAATTATCAACATTCTGTACAGGATTTAAGCAAGACCCAGAGTTTCATAACATAGTATTCTAAACGTCCAGCATACAATCCAGAATTACTTGGCATACAAAGAACCAGGAAAATTTCAGCTTGCCTAGGAAGAGACCACTGACAGACTATGAAGATTCCAAGATGTCATAACTGTCTGATTAAAACTTCAAAGCAAGTATTGCAAAAAATAACTCAAGAAGAAAAGAGGAACACTACTGAAGTGAAAGGAAAGAATACAAACCTAGACAAAGAAATAGAAGATATAAAGAAGAACTAGATGAAAATATTAGAGCCGAAAGAAAAATCTGCAAAATAAAAAACTCACTGCACGTGCTCAGTAGGAGAATGGACATGATGTGGAATACGTGAGTTAACCTGATATTAGAGCAATGAAAAGTATCCAGTATGGACGAAAGAGATAACGGAGATTTTAAAATGAACATAAAGTCCAGTTCTCTTCCATGATGAACTCACTTAATGAGCTGGGACACACCTGAGGACGTGTCTGAGGCAAACACGGCCATCATCGTGCTCAGTGGTGAAGACTGAATGCTTTCCCCCTGGATCAGCAACAAAGCAAGCGCATCGCCTTCACTGCACATCATCCTAGAGGTTCTAGCCAGGGCAATCAGGCCAGAAAAAGATAAAAGGCATCCAGACTGTAAAAGAAGAAGTAAAACTATCTCCATTCGTGTATGACATGATCTTATATACAGAAAACCTCAGGAATCCACAAAAACATCTATCAAGGTAAATAGAAAGCTGAGCGAGGTTGTAGAATATGCCATCAACATACAAAAATCAGTTGTATTCTTATACATTAGCCATGGACAATCCAAAAAATTAATTCCTTCAATAGCATCAAAAATAATAAAATACTTAAGCATAAATTTTGGAGAAGGCAATGGCACCCCACTCCAGTACTCTTGCCTGGGAAATCCCATGGACGGAGGGGCCTGGTAGGCTATAGTCCATGGGGTCGCTAAGAGTTGGACACGACTGAGTGACTTCACTTTCACTTTTCACTTTCATGCATTGGAGAAGGAAATGGCAACCCACTCCAGCGTTCTTGCCTGGAGAATCCCAGGCACAGGAGAGCCTGGTGGGCTGCCGTCTATGGGGTTGCACAGAGTTGGACACGACTGATGCGACTTAGCAGCAAGCATAAATTTAACCAAGCCACCAAAAAGTGTTGAAAGATATTAAAGACCTGTATAAATGTGAAGACATCTTGTGTCCATAGATTGGAAGGCTTAATATCTTAGGCAATACTCTCCCAAATGATTTACAGATTCAGTGCAATCGCCACCAAAATTCCAAATGTCTGTTTTGCAGAAATGGATACACTAATCCTGAAACTCATTGAAAGGAAGGCCAAATAGCCAAAACAACCTTTAAAAAATAAAAATAAAAAATTGAGGGACGCACACTTCCCAACTTCAAAACTTACAACCAAGCTAGTGCCATTGAGACAGTGTGGTATTGGCATGAAGGTAAAGATACGGATCACTGGAATAAAATTGATAGACCAGAAATAATCTGTAAAGTTACAGCCAATTGATTTTCTACAAGGACACTGAGACCATTCAGTGGGAAGAAAGACCAGTCTTTTTTAACAGATAGTGGAGGAATAATTGTATAGCCACATTTGAATGCAGAGTTCCAAACAATAGCAAGGAGAGATAAGAAAGCCTTCCTCAGAGATCAATGCAAAGAAATAGAGGAAAACAATAGAATGGGAAAGACTAGAGATCTCTTCAAGAAAATTAGAGACACCAAGGGAATATTTTATGCAAAGATGGGCTCAATAAAGGACAGAAATGGTAGGGTCCTAACAGAAGCAGAAGATATTAAGAAGAGGCGGCAAGAATACACAGAAGAACTGTACAAAAAAGATCTTCACGACTAAGACAACCATGATGGTGTGATCGCTCACCTAGAGCCAGACATCCTGGAATGTGAAGTCAAGTGGGCCTTAGAAAGCATCACTACGAACAAAGCTAGTGGAGGTGATAGAATTCCAGTTGAGCTATTTCAAATCCTGAAAGATGATGCTGTGAAAGTGCTGCACTCAATATGTCAGCAAATTTGGAAAACTCAGCAGTGGCCACAGGACTGGAAAAGGTCAGTTTTCATTCCAATCCCAAAGGAAGGCAATGCCAAAGAATGCTCAAACTACCGCACAAATGCACTCATCTCACACGCTAGTAAAGTAATGCTCAAAATTCTCCAAGCCAGGCTTTAGCAATACATGAACTGTGAACTTCCAGATGTTCAAGCTGGTTTTAGAAAAGACAGAGGAACCAGAGATCAAATTGCCAACATCCTTTGGATCGTTGAAAAAGCAAGGGAGTTCCAAAAAAACATCTATTTCTGTTTTATTGACTATGCCAAAGCCTCTGACTGTGTGGAACACAATAAACTGTGGAAAATTCTGAATGAGATGGGAATACCAGACCACCTGATCTGCCTCTTGAGAAACCTATATGCAGGTCAGGAAGCAACAGTTAGAACTGGACATGGAACAACAGACTGGTTCCAAATAGGAAAAGGAGTATGTCAAGGCTGTATATTGTCACCCTGCTTGTTTAACTTATATGCAGAGCACATCATGATAAACACTGGGCTGGAAGAAGCACAAGCTGGAATCAAGATTGCCAGGAGAAATATCAATAACCTAAGATATGCAGATGACACCACCCTTATGGCAGAAAGTGAAGAGGAACTCAAAAGCCTCTTGATGAAAGTGAAAGAGGAGAGTGAAAAAGTTGGCTTAAAGCTCAACATTCAGAAAACGAAGATCATGGCATCCGGTCCCACCACTTCATGGCAAATAGATGGGGAAACAGTGGAAACAGTGTCAGACTTTATTCTGGGGGGCTCCAAAATCACTGCAGATGGTGATTGCAGCCGTGAAATTAAAAGACGCTTACTCCTTGGAAGGAAAGTTATGACCAACCTAGACAACATATTAAAAAGCAGAGACATTACTTTGCCAACAAAGGTCTGTCTAGTCAAGGCTATGGTTTTTCGTGTGGTCCTGTATGGATGTGAGATTTGGACTGTGAAGAAAGCTGAGTGCCAAAGAATTGATGCTTTTGAACTGTGGTGTTGGAGAAGACTCTTGAGAGTCCCTTGGACTGCAAGGAGATGCAACCAGTCCATCCTAAAAGAAACCAGTCCTGAATATTCATTGGAAGGACTGATGTTCAAGCTGAAACTCCAATACTTTGGCCACCTCATGCGAAGAGCTGACTCATTTGAAAAGACCCTGATGCTGGGAAAGATTAAGGGCAGGAGGAGAAGGGGATGACAGAGGATGAGATGGTTGGATGGCATCACTGACCTAATGGACATGGGTTTGGGTGGACTCCGGGAGTTGGTGATGGACAGGGAGGCCTGGTGTGCTACGGTTCATGGGGTCACAAAGAGTCTGACACGATTGAGCGACTGAACTGACATGCAAAAGGTAATTTAGAGCCCTACCTCACACTCTATATTGGAGAAGGAAATGGCAACCCACTCCAGTGTTCTTGCCTGGAGAATCCCAGGGATGGGGGAGCCTGGTGGGCTATCGTCTCTGGGGTCACACAGAGTTGTACACGACTGAAGCAACTTAGCAGCAGCAGCAGCAGCCTCAAAATTAATGCAAAGACCTCAATGTAAGAGCTATTAGTAAAATTACAAAACTCTTAGAAGGAACTAAAGATATAAGACTTGCTGACCTCAGATTTAGCAATCGTTTCTTAGATAAGAAACCAAAAGCATAATCAATCAAAGGAAAAAATATATACTGGACTCCATCAAAATTAAAAATTTTGATGCCAAGGACATTCTCATGAAAGCTAAAAGGCAGCACACAGAATGGGGTGATGTGTCTGCTGACTGCCTGGTGTCCAGTCTATAACAATAAACCCAAATGACCCAACTTTAACATGAGCAAAGGCTCTGAATAGACACTGACCCAAAGAGACACAGAAATAGCCAACAGATACCTGCAGCCCATGGGGCTGCGAGGAGTTGGACACAACTTAGCGACTGAAGAGCAGCAACAGCAAAGAGAAAGAAGTCTGACGCAAAAGCCTCACACTGTGTGATTTCACTGATAAATCTCTGTAAGGGGAAATCCATAGAGAGAGACAGAGGATTAGGGTGCTGGGGGATGAGGAAGAGGGGGCTCGACCATTGGCAGGTGTGGGGTTTTCCTTTGGGGATCACAGAAACGCTCTGGAATGAGATCACAGTGCTGACTGCATAACATTGTGAACATACCCAAAACCACCTAACCGTGCACTTGAAAACGGCTAACACGGTGGCTTTTGTGTTATGTGAATTGTATCTCAATTAAAAAATTCAATTTAAAAAAGGGGGGGGAATGCACAAAGTTTCACAGACCTATGAGGAAATAAAGTAAGGTGAAATGCTTGTGTTGTCAGAGTCCTAAGAGGAGAGGAGGAAGGGGGGAGTGCGGAAAAAAATCTCAAGAAATAATTGCTGAAAACTCCCCAAATGTGGCAAAAGACACAAGCTTGAGACAACCCAAAGGTCCTCCGGGGGTAAAGAGATGAAGAGCGAGGCTGCATCTGCAAGAGGGAGCACCACCTGGCACGCGAAGGGACCTCTCTCCGACACAGGCACCTCCTTGTCTGGCCCCCAAGGCGTGGCGCTGAGGAAGGAAACCCTCCAGGTCTCCCTGTCCCCTTTCTTTCCAAGTTGCTGCTTGGAGGCCTTTGTCAGATAATCCCAGGGTCTTATTCCATTTTATAAGACATTCAGGAAAAGACGTGAGGTGGTGATGGAGAGCAGATCACTGGTTGCCAAAGCTCAGGACTGGGGGGACCACAGGCAGCTCTGGAGTGGCTGACCGGACCACAGGGCGGAGGAGAGGCAGTCCCAGCTCCCAGGAGGGGAGAGTGCTGAAAGTTAACCTCTGACGTGTGGGCACCGCATGGATCAAGGAAGGAGCTGGGGGACACATGGAGAGGCCAGCACCAGCTCCCCAAGGAGCCACAGGAAGATACAGAAGCAGGAGGTGCCAAGACTCCGGTGCCTGGGGAACGAGACCATCACTCTCACTGCCTGTCCCCACTTCACCGTGTCCACCTGCACCCCCTCCCCTCGAGCTCAGCCAGGCAGCCACCCGGACCCCTCAGCTCATGGTCATTAAACGTGTCTTCAAAAAGGAGATGTCTGGCACTGAGATGAAAGTGCTGTGTCTGGTTTCCTGGGCAGTGTTCTTGCTCTCTTAGCTGCTGCTGCTGCTAAGTTGCTTCAGTCATGTCCGACTCTGTGCGACCCCTTAGATGGCAGCCCACCAGACTCCCCCGTCCATGGGATTTTCAAGGCAAGAGTACTGGAGTGGGTTGCCATTACCTTCTCCATCTTTCTCTCTTAGCAGCAGGGAAAAGGGGAAGCATCCCACAGTGGTCGTGTCTCAGTCTCAGTGGGATGTGCTGGTGGTTTACTCCTGAGGCTGACACGGGCAGCGAGCCTGCTGGGTGTCCCCCAGTAAGCCAGCGGGGGGTAGGGGTTCACTGAAGACCAAAGTCCCGGCCCAGGGCCATGGACCCTGCAGTTCCACACAAGCAGGGTGAGTGAGGGTCCCACTCTGAGCTCAACTCCAGCCTGATCCCCTGCCCTCCCCAGACACCCGCCCTGCCCTCCTCGAGTCCCTCCCCAGCCAGCTCCGAAGGCCTCCCCAGCCCTCACACTCCGGGAACACAATCCTTCCTTCCTCTTAAACTGGGAATATTTGAGATTCCACACAATGCCCCATTGAACTTTTCCAGAAATTATTTCCTGAGGAGCAAATTCTTGAGCCTCTTTTGAAATGCATTTTCCGTCTGTCCTGCTTTCTCTGCTGTGGCCCAGAAACTTCTCTGGTTCACGGGAAGGCCTGCGTCCTTTTGAGCGGGGTTCCCTGGAAGGGCCTGATTTGAGAGGCTGTGAGTTTTCAACCTCCGTGGGTCCCACGAGCCTCCATGGAGACGGAGCCTGAACCTTGTGTCCCTTCGGGAAACACCTCCCCCAGGAAGCCATCCTGACCAGCACTCCAGCCCCTGGGGGAAGCACCCAGGCAAGCTGTCTGTGAGGAAGAACCACCCCATCCCAAGGTGGACCCTACAGGTCCTACTGTGCGTGTGCATGGAGCCACGCCTCTGGGCTCTGCCAGGGCAACTGACGTGTCTGCATCAGGATGCCATTCGATGAGCACGTGCTGCTGGGCAAAGTCTCCCAATACTTGCCAAGGACACGGGACAAGCATTCACAGCCCCTAATGTGAATTGTGCAGAATCGCCCCTTGGGGACTCCCAGCTCTGCTGTGTCCTGATCCCAGCGTGAGACACCCCAGGGAGCGTGGGCGCCACGACCCGCATTGATGGTGAGGGAGATGGCAGGGAGGTTCAGAAGGGAGGGGCTATATGTATATCTATGGCTGATTCATGTTGAGGTTTGACAGAAAACAGCAAAATTGTGTAAAGCAATTTCCTTCAATTAAAAAATTTAAAAAATAGATACGCAAAAGAAAAAAAAAAAAAGCACGCATGAGTGCACGTGAGCCGAGAGGCAGGAGAAGGAGCCAGTGCCGGGAGGAGGGAGGCTCTCGGCTTCCGGAAGGGCGCCGGGAGCGCTGGGCGTTGCGCTTCCGGGTCACGTGCAGTGTGGACGCCCCTCCCCGTGTGTCTGCGCCCTGCCACGCTGCACTGTGCATCGCTGTGCTCCCTCTCGGTCTGGCTTCCGCGTCCTGGTGAAGAAATCCTCCCCTAATCCAAGATCTCCTGGATGTTCTCAGTGTCGTGGAGTTTGGCTTTTCCCATGCCGACCTTGAATGCATCCAGAATTTGCTTCTGTGCCTGCTGTAAAATAGGGCTTTACAGTCTTTCCTGCTCACACAGATAAGTGATCATTTGGGCCCCGTCTGTCAAAGTGCCTGCCCTTTCCACACCTGAATGACAAAGGGAAGCCAAAACCAGCTGTCTGACTTGGGGTCTAGAGTGCCCTCCCTCACCCCCTTCCCCCGACCAACTCTTATTCATCCCTCAATACCCAGCCTTGTGCCCACTGCTCCCAGGCAGACTTTTCTGATGCCACCTTAGCTTTGGTGCCTCTTTCCAGGCTCCCGCAACCTCTCTGCTTCCGTCTGCCATGGCAGAAAACACTGGGAAATGCAGTCTGACCACCTGGGATTGGTTATAAAAGGTTGAATTCCTGCTCCTCATTCAGCTGTGTGACCTTGGACAAGTTCCTTAACCTCTCTTACCTCAGTTTCTTTGTCTATAGTGAGTGAGTGAGTGAAAGTCACTCAGTCGTGTCCAACTCTTTGCAATCCCATGGACCCTAGCCCACCAGGCTCCTCTGTCCGTGGGAGTCTCCAGGCAAGAATACTGGAGAGGGTTGCCATTCCCTTTTGCAGGGGATCTTCCCAACCCAGGGATCGAACTCGGGTCTCCTGCATTGCATCCTGCACTGCAGGCAGATTCTTCACCATCGAGCCCCCAGGGAAGTCCTTAAAACGAGGGTAATAATACATGCCTTCAGGTTTGTCCCAAGTCTTAAATAAGGTCATCTCTATAAGCTTCCAGGAACTAGAAAAGCCGCATAAATGATCTTTATGGCTGCGGTGCTGACTGTGGATGCTATACCCACCTCTTTCCTTGTCTGTCTCCCCTAGTAGACAGAGCGCTTCCTGGGGGTAGGAACTGGATCTGCCCCATAAAGGGTGTGGTTTGCGTTTGCTGAACAGAACACAGCCTGGCATCCTGGGACAAATGATGGGACGCGGCCTCGGCCATCCTGGTGGGGAGGAGATGGTTAAAAGGAAGAGCGGCCTGGGCTTGGCTGGGAATGGGGCTCCGTCCACGTGGCCACCTGACTCCTTCCAGAGAGTCTCTTCACAGTGGAAACTCGCCCTGGCGCCCTCCCCGCTGGAGGCACGGCCCTGGAGGGCCCTGGAGACGCTTCTCCAGATGGCCCCCAGGCACTGCCTCTACATTCCTGCCAAGACCGCTCTCCACCCACGGCGGCTGCCCTGAGCCCGGAGCAGAGGGTGGGCTGCCCCCTGCCCGCTTGTTCCCCGCCCCCCACCCCCACCATGCCCGTCGGCCCACTGGGGACACGGGGTCAGCATGGGGACCCAGGACGCTGACTTCCTCTCCTGCACTGAAGGGCAAAGCGGGAAAGCTGAAAAGTTTCAAACCCACTGGTCCTTTCAACAAGACCTCCCTGTCCTCTCTGCGTCCAGCCTGGGATAGGAGAGGGGCGAGAGAGGATGGAGACTGGCCCCCGCCCTCCATGCGGCAGAGCCCACCCGCGTCCTGGGCCAAGACTCCGTTGCTGAGAGAGGAGGGGGCCAGACCCAGACACTCAGAGCAACACGGCACAGGGCTGCCGCTGTCCAGCCCCAGAGGGTCTGTCTTCTCCACTCAGCATGTCCACACCGAGTTACCCACCTGCCTTCAACCAAACCCAGCTCTTCATGTCAAAGGACAGTTCCAGCAGAGCCCAGGTGTGGCGGCCAAGTGTCCTTCATCCATTCCTCCATCTGTTCATTCATTCGTTCCTTCATTCATCCATCTCTCTGCGCTTCCAATTCTGAAACGTGAGGACAGTGATCGTGCCTGCCCCACAGGATGGCGTGTGGACTGCCTCCAGGAGAAAGGAGGTCTTCACAGTTGCGCTTGTCTGCTCTGCCCACGACCGGAGCCAACGGGGGACAAAGAAATCTGGCAGATGGGGCTGGGAATAAAGCATCAGCTTTATCACTTCATAGTAAAAAGCAGAGACATTACTTTGCCAACAAAGGTCTGTCTAGTCAAAGCTATGGTTTTTCCAATAGTCATGTATGGATGTGAGAGTTGGGCTATAAAGAAGGCTGAGCACCGAAGAATTGATGCTTTTGAACTGTGGTGTTGGAGAAGACTCTTGAGAGTCCCTTGGACTGCAAGGAGAACCAACCAGTCCATCCTAAAAGAAATCAGTCCTGAATATTCATTGGAAGGACTGATGCTGAAGCTGAAACTCCAATACTTGGGCCACCTGATTTGAAGAGCCGACTCATTGGAAAAGACCCTGATGCTGGGAAACATTGAAGGCGGAAGGAGAAGGGGACGACAGAGGATGAGATGGTTGGATGACATCACCGACTCAATGGACATGAGTTTGAGTAAGCCCTGAGAGTTGGTGATGGACAGGGAGGTCTGGCGTGCTGCAGTTCATGGGGTCGCAAAGAGTTGGATACGCTGAGCGACTGAACTGAACTGAATAAAAATACATGGTGGGTTTTATCAAAGCTTTTTTGGTCTCTATTGACATGATCGTGTGACTTTTCATTTTTAGTTTATTAACGTGATAAATTACATCAATTGCTTTTAAAACGTTAAACCAACTTTGCATTCCTGGGATAAGTTTGCCTTGGTCATAATATGTGATTCTAGGTACATATTATTGGATGCAATTTGCTAAATTCTTGTTTAAAGCCTTTTCACCTATTCATAAGAGAGGTTAATCTGTACTTCCTCTCTGTGATGTCTGTGTCTGGTTTTGGTATCAGGATAATGCTGGCTAGAGTGAAGTGAAAAATATTCCTTCCTCTTCTATTTTCCAGAAAAGTCTGGGTATAATCCGTATTATTCCTTCCTTAGATTTTTGGTAGAATTTTCCAGTGAAGCCACCGGGGCCTGAATTTTCCGTTTGAAGAGGTTTCAATTCAGTTTCTCTCTTAGATAGAGGACATTACTCAGAAAAGAGAGTCTTTTTCATCTTGAGCTTTGGTATTTCATGTCTTTCAAGGAATCTGTCCTTTGTAGCCAGGTTGTTGAGATTATTGACATGACGTTATCCATACCATTTCCTGTTTTCCTTTTAGTATCTGTGGAGTCTGTAGTGGTGTCTCGACTCTCATTCCTGATGTTGGTAGTACTGACAGGCTTTGCCCAAACACTATCTCCTACAAAATAGTAAAGACATGCTGAACCGACTTCTCCAGTAGCTACTTCACATTCTCTCTGGAACCCCTAACATCTCCCATCCTTCCCTTCTGCTTGTACCATCTGGTCCTTCACCCAGTTGGGCCCCTAGGATGGCTGAGCAAGGGAGGACCGGGTGTGGCTGCGTTCAACAAAGTTCAGTCAGTTCAGTCGCTCAGTCGTGTCCAACTCTTTGGGACCCGATGGGCTACAGCACACCAGGCCTGCATCACCAGCCATCACCAGCCCCCAGAGTTTACTCAAACTCATGTCCATTGAGCCGGTGATGCCATCCAGCCAGCTCATCTTCTGTCATCCCCTTCTCCTGCCTTCAGTCCTTCCCAGCCTCAGGGTCTTTTCCAATGAGTCAGCTCTTCGCATCAGGTGGCCAAAGTACTGGAGCTTCAGCTTCAGCATCAGTCCTTCCAATGAATATTCAAGAATGATTTCCTTTAGGATGGACTGGTTGGATCTCTTTGCAGTCCAAGGGACTCTCAAGAGTCTTCTCCAACACCACAGTCCAAAAGCATCAATTCTTCCGTGCTCAACTTTCATTATAGTCCAACTCTCACATCCATACTAACCAAAAGATGAAATTAAATGGCTTAAACAAATCAGCAGTTTACTTTCTCAGGTAGAAGATGTCAGGAGGCATGAGATCAGCAGAGATCCCAGAGCCTGCTCTCTTTCTGCTTCAACATACTCAGTGTGTGGTATCTGTCTTCAAAGTCACAGTCTGGCTGCTGCAGCTCCAACTAGCACATCTGCATTCCAGCCAAGAAGAAGGGAAAAGCAGAGGTTAAGGGGTGAGCACCTGCTGTCTGTCCCCTTTAGAACATTCCTAAAGTTCTACTTGGGTAGCTCCACTCTACTTCATGGCCACACCTGCAGCTCCAGTGTGACCTGCTTCTCCCTTCAGCCTGTCTGCTGGGGTCCCAACCAAGCCCACTCATTCCTCAGCTCAACTCCACCCCAGACTTCTGCACCCCATCTCCTTCCCACCAGAAGCTCAGAGGATTATCCTCACTCCCCATCACTCTACAGGCCCCAAGAAAAGAGGCTCACCCAGGGTCTCCCAAAGTTGGTGCCCCAGCAGGGTGACCTCCCCAGCAGCTATTCCCACCCAGAGCTCTAGCTGCCTCCATCCACCTGGCTCTCTCAAGATGACATTCCAAGAGACTGGTTACAGGGTCCAGGGCCACCCAGTAAACGACTGGATGAGTCATCTCAAGGAGGATGCCAGGCGCGCCTGGGTCCTGCTGCCCACGGGGGTTCTCTCAACCACTCCCCTAGCACAGGCCAGACATGGTGCCGAGCATGGGGATTCAGCAAAGGGACAGTGATTTAGTCCCCAACACAGCGGAGGGTGGGAGCTGCTGACCCTTGATCTTGCTCATCTCCTGGGCTGAGGGCACACCGGGACAAACGACCCATAGCATGGGCCCATCCCTTCCTACCCTCGGGCCGCCGGGCAGGAAAGACCTGGAGGAAGTCCTGGATGACCCTCCAGTGGCCCCTCCGCCTTCTGCCACCACCCCCAGCCCCCTGCTCACAGGCAAGGAGACTGAGCGTCCCAGAAACACCTTGTCCATGCTGAGGTGGCCACAGGCCTCTCTGTGAGCAGAGAGGCGTCCACACCAAGGACTACTTTGCACCCCTGGTCGTCTCCAGGCCTCCCCACCTGGGGAAGGCCCTTCCTCACTCTGCAGATGAGAACTTGTACAAGTTCTAGAAGGCACTTCAGACCCTGAGCTCCGCTGTCCCGCCCAGAACCCTCACTCTCCGCCTGAGCGCCCCTCGCCGCCCCCTGGGTCAGGAGGACCTTGACAGGCTTCTTGCTCCCCTTCTGCCCTAACACCCAGCTGTAGCCTGGATGGACAGAGTCAGGCCAGAGAGGCCAGCGCAGGAAAAGGGCGCTGTCAAGGCGAAGAGATTCCTGAATGCAGCTCAGTTCTTGGAAGTCACTTTTTCCTTCCCTCTCCCCAGGCACCCGCCCTCTTCATGTCCTGCCAAACGCCTGTGCCTCATGTAAGCCCTGAGCCATGGAGCCGCCTCCCAACATGGGCCTGCTGTTGACGTGGCCCCCGAGCCTGGCCACCGCCAGGAGGGCGAGAGAGCCCATGCAGGGGGAAGCTAAATTGCCCTGGCCCAGCCTCCAGCGGGCATGTCTTTGAGGGTTTTCTGGGCTGGGGAAGCTGGAGATGGAGCAGGGCAGACCCCCTCAGTGGCAGCTGGGGCTCCCCTCTGTTGTCTGGCTCCAGGGGTGCACAGACCCTGCAGAGACTTCCACCCCAGCGCCCACCCCCAGCAGGCCTGCCTACCCCCACCTCCTCCCTGCCGATGGGGCAGGCTGCCCTGGCACCCACCTGTGCAGGTGTGGGCAGAGGGTCTGACCCAGGTTGCTCAGAGTGCATGGCAAGGCCAGGTGTCTGATCCCCGGGCTTGCTTCCTCTCCAGCCATGGACACTTGGGGGCTGAAAACAGCCTCTGAAGGAGCAGGAATCCAGGAGAGTGTCCACATCAGAGGATACCTGAGCTAGAAGAACCAGAGAGTCCCCTGGCTTGCATGGTCCTCAGGGGAGGACTCAGAGGCCCAGAGAAGCTGGGGGACCCTGCCTCTCACAGCAGGTTGGTGGCAGGGCTGGGGCTTGCCTGCCATTGACTGACTTCCAACCCAGGAGACCCTGCACTTGGCTGGCCCCTCCCTCTGCTCCCTTCCTGACGCCGGGGGAAGGGAGAGAACTTCTCCAGGGCCTGGCCCTGATCACTACTGGAGAGAAATGAATTTCAAAATACATTTCTGGATGAATCATTGCACCAGGAAACCTCGAAAACTGCCCATGTCTGCTGAAGGCTCTGTCCTGCTGTCTCCCTTATAAAATCCTGGAAAGAACTCTCTGCTAATGGTCCATTTGGAAAAAACGCTGTGCGGCTACAGCGCTAGGGCCACCCAACCTGTAGAGCCGCGCAGAAGGCTCCTGGTAATGATGGCTGAGCCCCCAGGACTCAGCACCTTCTGCAGTTGCTGTTCAAGTCCGTTCTCTTCCCAGACGGTAACGAACCAGGGTGACGGGGCCTTGCCGTCAAGAAGAGGCTCCACTCTCACGCCAACCCCCTTGTGCAGTGCTTAAAATCTGCTAGGAGAGGGAGGCAGAGCTTCTCAAGGAATCGCTCGGTGTGCTGGTTACACTGTTGCAAGGTTTGTTATCGGTCAGTCACCAAGCGGTGCTGGACTCTTCGCGACCCCACGGACCGCAGCACGCCAGGCTTCCCTGTCCCTCACCGTCTGCAGGAGTTTGCCCAAGTTCACGTCCATTGAATCGGTGACGCCACCCAACCATCTCAACCTCAGTAACCAGCACGACTGAGCACTTTCTTGAGAAGTTGCGAGGTTACATTATCGCAAATGTCACTAGGGACCCCACAAAGAATAACACAGTGCACAGTACGTGAGATGTTCCTGGTTCAAAATCTTTTTAAAAAATTTTATTTATTTAAATATTACAAAAACAATTTTACAACATTGTGTGGGTTTCTGCCATACAACAATGCGAGCCGCCCATAATTATACCTACGCCCCTCCCTTCCTCGCCTCCCTCCCCTCCCCCACCCCATCCCTCTGGGTCATCACAGAGCATCCGTCTGGACTCCCTGCCCTACACAGCAACTCCCACCAGCTGTCCAGCTTGCGCCTGGTGTATGTGCTGACGTGCATGTGTCATGCATGTGTCCTTGCTACTTTCTCTGTCCCACTCTCTCTCTCTCTTGTTGAACTGAAGGAAGAAAGCAGGGAGGGTGGTAAAGAGGAGGGAAGGAAAGAAAGAGGGGAGGGAGGGAGAGGGGAGGAAGGGAGAGGGGAGGGAGGGAGAGTGAATGGGTGGACGGATGGCTGATGGGTGGATAAAAGGATGGATGGATGAGCGGGTGGGTGGGTGGATGTGTGGGTGGGTGGATGAGTGGGTGGGTGGATGGGTGGGTGGGTGGATGGGTGGGTGGACGCGTGGGTGGATGGCTAAACAGGCAGATGAATGGATGGGTGGGTAGGTAGATGGATGAATGGGTGGATGGATGGATGTTGGATGGCTGGGAAGATGGATAACTGTGTGGATAGATCTTGTGTTCCCACAACGTGTGCATTTGTTCATTCAGTCACTCATTCCATTAATACAAACATTTACTGAATACCTATTAAGTACCAAATCCATTCCAAACGCTGCGGATGCAGGGATAATCAGGAAAGACAGACACTGTGTCTATGTTTCTGGAATTCACAGCCTGGAGCCAAAAGGGGAATAAGAAGTCAGGCTCCATTTCCACAGAAGAAATGTAGAAGGCAGTTTCCCATTTACATAAGCCAGTGACATCCAACCTTGACTGAATACATCAACACTTGTGTCATGAACAAATCTATCCACACAGTCATCCATCTTTCCAGCCATCCAACGTCCATCCGTCCACCCATCCACTCATCTGCCTGTTTAGCCATCTACCCATGCGTCCACCCACTCATCCATCATCAGTTGTAACAAAAGGCAGCGTGGTATGCTAGAAGGAGCCAGTGCTCTGGAGTCTGACTGGGTTAAATCAACGCTTTGATGATCAGGTTAAATCAACGCTTTGATGCTTACCTACTGTATAGCACGCACAGGTCAGTTCATTTCTCTTGGTCTCAGTTTCTTCACCTATATCGTGGAAGTGAAAGTGAAAGTCACTCAGTCGTGTCTGACTCTTTGTGACCCCATGGACCATACAGTCCTTGGAATTCTCCAGGCCAGAATACTGGAGTGGGTAGCCTTTCCCTTCTCCAGGGGATCTTCTCAACCCAGGGGTCGAACGCGGGTCTCCCACATTGCAGGTGGATTCTTTACCAGCTGAACCACCAGGGAAGCCCAAGAATACTGGAGTGGGTAGCCTATCCCTTCTCCAGTGGATTTTCCCAACCCAGGAATCGAACTGGGGTCTCTTGCATTGAAGGGGGATTCACAGCTGAGCTATCAGAGAAGCCCATAGAACTAACTGTCCCCATTTGCAGGGCTGTCATGAACCCCCCGCCCCCAGGCCCCCCTTCCCGTCCCATCCCCCACCCCAGCAACCACCCAATCGCTTGCAATTTGCTGTCTTCATGCTGCTGGGCTGCCCTGGGCTATTGGAGGGGCGAGAAGCAAACCCTGCTCCCCCTTTCTCCCCACCCATCATTTCTCGCGTTGGCCCTCCTGCCCAAGGTGTAAAGAGTCATGAAACGCCCTCAGAAGGCTCAGAAACTAAAAGGAAGATTCAGAAACCGAAAGACAGGACAGGGCCAAAGGGAGAGAATTGAAACGTGTCCGATCAGCCAGATATCACGTGGTCCAAGGGGAGCCGCCTCCCAAAGCTAAGCCCTCTTTCCCACTCTTTTATCTTCGGAGGCAGCCTCTCCACCTGCAAACCTCTGCCCGCGTTCCCCCATCTCTCAGGGTCACTCTGGACACGGCCCCAGCCCGCTCCCGGGCGCTCAGTGACCTTAGCTGTACTAGGCCTGCAGCTTCGCAGGAGCCCCAGCCTCCGGGACGCTCAGGCCTCTCAACTCCGGACCACTCGCCGTCCTCTGCCAGGGACGAGCCATCTTCCTGAGGCTGACCCCACTGGGCCAGCGTGACTCTGAGTTGGCCCTGGCTCAGAGCCATCTGCAGACCATTGCTGCTGGTCGGGAAAAAAGACGCAGAGATCGAGAGTCGATAGAAACGTTTGTGACAGTTTGACAAAGCGATTTTATGTCTGTTGTTAAATTTTACCTTTAAATAATTTTATCCACTTTTAACTGCTGGGTCTTCGTCACTCCAAGAGCCTTTCATTGCGGCAAGCAAGGGCTGCTCTCGACTCGGGGTTCGAGGGCCTCTCATCGAGCTGGCTTCTCTTGTTGTGGAGCAGGGCACCCCGGGCATGTGGGCTTCGGCAGTCGCGGCTCCGGCTCTGGCGCGCAGGCTCAGTAGCTGTCGTGCGCGGGCTTAGTAGCTCCGTGGCATGTGGAACCTTCCCGAGTCAGGGATGGAACCTATGACCCCCACCCCCCACTACACGAGAAGGTGGACTCCTTACTCCAGAGCCACCAGGGAAGCCCTGTTGCTAATTTTTTTTTAAATAATGATCTTTAAATGGGCCTGCCTTTTGAATGATTCTCTTTTCATTTCATTTTCTAACAGTTTATTATATTTTAAAGTATCGGTCTGACAGATTGGGAATTTTTTAAAATGGTTCTTCCCTACAGATCATTTGAGAAGGGCTGATCTGAACGTATAAGGGAAAGAGGATCTATTTTCCTCCCGGCCACCGCGTGGGGACACAAGCTTGTTTTAGAAGAGGCAGAGGAACCAGAGATCAAATTGCCAACATCCGATGGATCATCGAAAAAGCAAGAGTTCCAGAAAAACATCTATTTCTGCTTTATTGACTATGCCAATGCCTTTGACTGTGTGGATCACAATAAACTGTGGAAAATTCTGAAAGAGATGGGAATACCAGACCACCTGACCTGCCTCTTGAGAAATCTGTATGCAGGTCAGGAAGCAACAGTTAGAACTGGACATGGAACAACAGACTGGTTCCAAATAGGGAAAGGAGTACGTCAAGGCTGTATATTGTCACCCCGCTACCCTGCTTATTTAACTTATATGCAGAGTACATCATGAGAAATGCTGGGCTGGAAGAAGCACAACCTGGAATCAAGATTGCCAGGAGAAATCTCAATAACCTCAGATATGCAGATGACACCACCCTTATGGCAGAAAGTGAAGAGGAACTCAAAAAGCCTCTTGATGAAAGTGAAAGAGGAGAGTGAAAACGTTGGCTTAAAGCTCAACATTCAGAAAACTAAGATCATAGCATCTGGTCCCATCACTTCATGGCAAATAGATGGGGAAACAGTGTCAGACTTTATTTTTCTGGGCTCCAAAATCACTGCAGATGGTGATTGCAGCCATGAAATTAAAAGATGCTTACTCCTTGGAAGGAAAGTTATGACCAACCTAGACAGCATATTGAAAAGCAGAGACATTACTTTGCCAACAAAGGTCCATCTAGTCAAGGCTATGGTTTTTCCAGTGGTCATGTATGGATGTGAGAGTTGGGCTATAAAGAAACCTGAGTGCCGAAGAATTGATTAACTGTGATGTTGGAAAAGACTCTTGAGAGTCCCTTGGACTGCAAGAAGATCCAACCAGTCCATCCTAAAGGAGATCAGTCCTGGGTGTTCATTGGAAGGACTGATGTGGAAGCTGAAACTCCAATACTTTGGCCACCTGATGTGAAGAGCTGACTCATTTGAAAAGACCCTGATGCTGGGGAAGATTGAGGGCAGGAGGAGAAGGGGATGATAGAAGGTGAGATGGTTGGATGGCATCACTGACTCAAGGGACATGGGTTTGGGTGGACTCCGGGAGTTGGTGATGGACAGGGAGGCCTGGCGTGCTGTGGTTCATGGGGTTGCAAAGAGCTGAACACGACTGAACAACTGAACTGAACTGAACTGATCTGAACGTATAGGGGAAAGAGGATCTATTTTCCTGAGGGTCTTCCTGAGGGTCTATTTTCCTCCAGCCACCACATGGGGACTCAGGGTCTCTCATTCTCAAACAGAGCCAGGTTCCTTCCTGTCGGCCCACCCCTCCCCCATTCCCAAACTTCCCAGCTCCAGGACTTACTGGAAATAAAACCCAGCTTATATCAAGAGTCCTCCTTAACAGCTGCTCCCTGTGACCTCAGAAGCCCCAGCAAACCTTCATGATGACCGTGCAAGAGACCGCCCCCTCGCCCAGTCAAGTCAGAAGGGCGTGGAGGCCAGGCGTCAGCAGCAGAGGCGGGGGCAGGGTCTGCCCATCTGTCTGCAGGGGAGGAGCCAGCGTCTCCACCACTCACTCGACTTCAGTAGAAGAAAAGCAGGCTGTTTACAAACAGAAGATAATGTTGGTGCAGATGGCGGCCGAGTGGAGTGGGGGTGGGGAGACACGGGTGGCCTGCGCTGTATTCCTGGTCACGAGACCCGAGGCCACACAAGCGTCTGTGCGGGTCAGCGTGTCAGCCCCCAGGGGCGCACTGGTCCCCTGCAGGCGGTGGCCACAGTCCTGCCTGCTCGTCTCTGAGAGTCAAGACAGCCCGATCCTGTCAATAAATGGTCTCGTGCAAAACAAGCCTGGTGTGCTGCAGTCTGTGGGGTGGCTGCAGTCCATGGGGTGGCTGCAGTCCGTGGGGTTGCAAAGAGTCGGACACGATTCAGCGACTGAGCAACAACAACAAAGCCACAGTGTCTCCTGCACCCTCCGAGCCCCTGCCGCGTGCCGGGCTCTGATCAGGGTGGGGGAGCTTGTGTAGCGCCCTGGAGACACCGGGGAACCCGAGGCTCAGGAAAGAGATGTGTTTTTATCCAAATCACAGAGCACTAAACAAGCCTTAGTGCTGAGACTGGGACTTGCAGTGCTGGTGGCAAAATCTTCGTGTTTTTAGCCAAAAGGCCCATCTCACAAGCACAGTAAAGCCGGCCCAGAGCGTGGGGGTCCTGGCTGCGACGCCAGCCAGTCTATCAAGCGTCAGCTGGACAAATATTTCTTGAGCCGCCAGGACATACCAGGCCCTGGGCTGGACCCCTGGGGTACCGTCCTGCTTCCAGAACCAAAAGTGAACCAGCTCAGACCATCCCACCCAGGGAGGGGATATTTGAGCCAAGGCTGAGGGGAGCAGAGAGTGAGCAGCTTGAGTACTTTGGGGAAAGGAATGCGGCAGCACCAACTCCCAGCCCAGCCCCAGCCTCCTTGAGGCTCATTCCACGGTCACCTCCTCCTGGAAGCCTTCCCTGATTCATCCCTCCTCCGCCTGGGTCAGGCGCTCCTCCGGCTCCCACAGCTCTGTGTTCTCTTGTTACTTTGTCTCTGAGTCCCCACCAGCCTGGGAGCAGCTTGGGGACAGGGGTTCGTCTGCAGTACTGTTTCCGAGCCTGGAGCTGCCAGCCACCAGGCACCCCTCACTGGTTGGTGAGCTCCTAATGGTCAGCTTGGCAGGGTTCAGCTCGGATTCTTCAAGATGGCTTCCTCTGAGCCTAGAATAGGACCCAGCCAGGGTAGGTGTTCTGAGTTGTTGTTGTTTGGTTGCTAAGTCGTGTCTGATTCTGTGTGACCCCAGGGACTGCAGCACATCAGGCTTCCCCGTCCTTCACCATCTCCCAGAGTTTATGATGCCATCCAACCATCTCCTCCTGTCCTCAATCTTTCCCAGCATCAGAGTCTTTTCCAATGAGTTGGCTCTTCGCATCAGGTGGCCCAAGTACTGGAGCTTCAGCTTCAGCATCAGTCCTTCCCGTGAATATTCAGGAGTTCTGCATTTGTTGAAGAAATGAACTTGGAGTCCTGGTGCGCGTGGACAGGCATCTCACGCGGTCCTCCTGACACACCTGTGTGCTGGAGGGTCTGGTAACCGTGCAGGCTGAGCTAGGGGGTGTGGTTGGTACATTTCTTCAGTTCGGTTCAGTTCAGTCGCTCAGTCGTGTCCGACTCTGCGACCCCATGAGCTGCAGTACGCCAGGCCTCCCTGTCCAACAGGGAGCCCACCCCGGAGCCCACTCTGGACCAACTCCCAGAGCCCACCCAAACTCATGTCCATTGAGTCGGTGATGCTATCCAACCATCTCATCCTCTTTTGTCCCCCTTCTCCTCCTGCCTTCAATCTTTCCCAGCATCAGGGTCTTTTCAAATGAGTCAGCTCTTCGCATCAGGTGGCCAAAGTACTGGAGTTTCAGCTTCAACATCAGACCTTCCAATGAACACTCAGGACTGATCTTGCAGTCCAAGGGACTCTCAAGAATCTTCTCCAACACCACAGTTCAAAAGCATCAATTCTTTGGCGCTCAGCTTTCTTTATAGTCCAACTCTCACATTGATACATGACTACTGGAAAAACCATAGCCTCGACTAGATGGACCTTTGTGGACCTACCCTTCCTGACTGAACAGCTGGATGAGGTCTCATGAAGAGGCCACACACCTGAAGCCACCACCCAGATCGGAAGTCGCAGACCGGAGCTCTGAGGCCTCCGCCCGCCTCCCACGGTAGTACCATGGCTCCCCAGCAGTAAGTGTGTCCTTCCTGCCGCAGACGGCCTTGCCTGGGCGGGACCTTCGCGAAGGCAGCACGCGACACGAGCCTCCGTCCGGCTGCCCACGTGGCCCTGTGCCCAGGACCCACCCGCGCCATTCGGGGTGCCACGTTAAACTCCTCCACGGTCCTGTCGCAGGTGTGTCGGCTGCTCGCCGTTGGGAGCCACTCAAGGGGCTTCCAGTGGGTGGCTCCTGTGTGTTTCCGCTGGGTGTCCACCCGGGCACGGGCGTGCCAAGTCAGAGCCCAGCGCTGGGTGTCCACCTGGGCATGGGCGTGCCGAGTCACAGCCCAGCAGATGCTGCCAGACGGGGCGACCAAACTTTGGCTCAGAGCACCAGAACCAGCTTCCCCCAGCGGTGACCTGTCTGCACATCTCAGGTCTTCCTTCCGGGGGGACGGTTACTGACCCTCGGCGTGGTTCGATCTGTACTTCCCCGAGGATGAACAAGCTGAGCGCCTGCTCAGGCTCACCAATTGAATATCCTCTTTGCTCAGGTGTCTTGTGTGTCTGCTTTATCTGCTTTCTGCCTTCATGATTCGTGGTTGTTCTCTATTCTAGATGCAGATTTTTTTTGGTCCCACGTAAGTTCTGTGAACATCTCCATCTTTGGCTCACGGGTTCCTGGTTCCGAGCCTAGAAGAGGACCCCGCCCGGAGCAGGCATTCCACTGAGTTGTTGTTCAGTCTAAGCTGTGTCTGACTATTGGCGACTGCAAAGCCTGCACAGGGCTCAGGGCGCCGTGGCCCCCTGCTCACGGCAGGGCAGGGCAGGGCAGGCCCCGTTCTGCCTCTTTCAGAGGGAATTGCCCTTTTTCAGGGCCTCCCCTGGGGAGTCCATTCCCCTGTCCAGCCCAGGGCACCAGGGGTACAAAGGGGGCCCTTGCTGCCAGCTGGGCTGGCTGGCTGGCTGGCACTGCTCCCACAGCTCCCGAGGGATTGGGACTCCCATGTGAGCCCACCCGAGACCCCTCTCTTGCCTGATCCCTGGCCCTGCCCAGTCCTGACATCACCAGGATCCCGCCTCACGCTCCGTGTCTCAGGGACCCAGACCCCTGCTAAGCCCAGGCTGAGTGTAGAGGTCACCAGGGCCTGTCTGGTGTTAACCATGTGCCCCTTGCACTGGGTGGCCCAGAGGTCAGCGGCTGCGGCCCTCAGCTGTCCTGCCCACTGGGACACGCAGGGATGGGGGGCAAAATCTACTGAGAAGTACAGGCTCAAGCCGCAGGCGCCCCTCCCTCCTCACCTCCTTGGGCCCCCTTCATGGGAGGTGCTGGTACTCAGGACGATGCAGAAACCCCGCTGCTAAGGCTAGAGTTCATCTATGATTGCTTTGTGCTCCTTTGGTTAACGCCAGGAGAGGTGTGATCACAAAAACCTCAGGCTTATCTGCCTTCTGGTTTCTGTGGAAACTCCAAAGGCTCTGGGTCATGTGCTGGGGAGAGAAGTAGCTGTCTGGGCTCCCTCTGAGCCGGCCGGCTGCCAGCCCTTGAGGGCATTGCAGGATGGGTTGCGAGGCTGGCAGGCCAGCGCCTAGGCTGGGAAGGGGCAAGAGCCCCGGGGGACCTGGGCAACCCAAGGCCCTAGAAGTGACTGGCCTGGAGAGGGGCTCTTCCCTCCACTTTACAGGTGAGCAAACTGAGGCTCGGAGAGGGGAAGGGACACTTGCCCCAGACCCGGCGGACCGGAGTCTCAGGGCCCCGGGAAGCCTGTGTTGTGGGCACCTTGCTGGGAGTCACATCACAGTGGCTGTCCATCTACTGAAACTGTGTGACCTCGACCTCGCTCGGGACTGGCGGGGTGCAAACAGCCCTCCCCTCCACCCAGTGCGCCTGGGGCCCGAGTGTCCGCCTGCATGCCAGTGACCGGAGCCACCTTCAGATATGTCGGAGGCCTCACCCCCGACTGGCGAGGGGGCTCTGGGGCTCCTGCCGCCTTCACCCGCCCAGTGCCAACCCAAGGCCACAGGCAGAGCCTGCAGCACCCCCCGTCCCCTCAGCCCCCGGACGTGGGTCAGCAGCAGCCTGAGTTACCAGGACGTCACCTTCCTGCCTCTCCCAGCCCCGTGCGGCTCCACTGCAGGCATTTGGTGCTGGAGGCAGGTGGGCGGTGTTAGGGGTGTGCTGTCCCCAGGCTGGGCTGGGGGAACCGGTGTGGTCACAGCTCCAGTCCTGCCGGGCTGACCCCTTGACTGGGCGCCGGGTGGGCTCTGAAGGCAGCTCCACCGGCTGCTGTAAGGGGAAGCCGCCGGCACCAAGGCCCGCCCACCCCTCTCACCCCCACCCCCAGGCTGCAGCCAGGCCCTCAGTGAGCCCTTGAGTTGGGGTTTTCACTTGTGCCAGGGAAGGGCTCCCAACACCCCTAGCTGGGCCCCTGCTGGCGCCTGGGGAGCACGGGGAGGCGGGCAGGCTCAGAGAGGAAGCGCCTGGCCCGCTTCCCTGGGCACGCTCACAGGGACCCCAGCAGGGGGAGGGACCTGAGGTTAAACCAGGCTAAGGGAGTGCTGAGCGCCCTGGGGCGCTGGCCAAGGATGGCTGGCGGTCCTTCCCGCTCTTAGGCAGCCGCCGGGCAGGCTGAGAGCTGGGCTCCGCTTTGTTTTTAGTGGCGTCGAGTCCCCGTGGTTTAAACAGACTGTTTTAAGAAACGGGGAATTTGGGTAAAAATCTGGGGCACTAAGGATACAGAAGTTCCTTCCAACCCCTGCTGTTGAAGAGTCAGGGATGGGCTGTCTGGCTCTGTGACCCACTCCCCCCATGGCTCCTGGACGTCCCTCTGGGCGCCCCTCTCCTTGTGAAGTGCCTGTGAGGGCAGGGAGCCCTCTCTTTTCATGACCTGTGCGCACTCCAGCCAGCCAGCCTCGGTGCGGCTATTTCCTGTGTGGCCTTTGGCAAGTGTCTCACCCTCTCTGTCTCTGACGTCTTGTCAACATATAGAGTGATGACAAGGACAGCCCTGGGAGGATGAGAACCCGGCTAGGCCAGATCCCTGCTCCTCCTCTGCGCCAGCTCCATCTCACCCCGTGACCATGCCCCGCCACACTGCTGCCTCTCCAGGGCCACAGAGGAGCCCTGGGGGGTCTCCACCCCCCACGCCTGACAAGCCGAGCCTGCAGCACTGCCGCTACCCCCACTCAGGGCAAGCACCCGCGACCCGTCTTCCTGGGCAGCAGAGACGTGCCCTGCCCCTCGGCAGTGGGCACAGGACGCTGCCAGCCTTTCTGCCCAGGGACCCCCACCCCCCACATCCCTTGCTCAGAGTCCCACCGGTGAGTCTGTTGCTTCAGGCTGGTTCCCCAGTGTCAGACCCTCAGGCCTGGTCCCATGGGCTGCGGGCCGGGCAGGTGTGAGGTTGGGACTTCAAGGGAGAACTGTATCAGGTGCACTTTCCTGGTGGCTCAGACAGGCAGGAATCTGACTGCAGTGCGGGAGACCAAGATGAGCCAGAGAAACAACCACCTCAGATATGCGGCTGACACCACTCGAATGGCAGAAAGCAAAGGGGAACCAAAGCGCCTCTTGATGAGGGTGAAGGAGGACAGTGAAAGAGCTGGCTTAAGACTAAATACTAAAAAAAGAAAACAACTAGGATCATGGCACCTAGCCCCCTTACCGCATGGCAAATAGAAGGGGGAAAGGTGGACACAGTAACAGATTTCCTCTTCTTGGGCTCCAAAATCACTGCAGATGGTGACTGCAGCCATGAAATCAGAAGACTGCTTCTTGGCAGGAACACTATGACACACCTAGACAGTGTGCTGAGAAGCAGAGACGTTACGCTGCCAATAAAGGTCTGTACAGTCAAGACTACGGTCTGGACGACGGTCACGTACGGTTGTGAGAGCCGGCCTGTAAAGAAGGCAGAGCGCCGGAGAACTCATGCCTTCTTCCTGTGGTGCAGGAGAAGACTCCTGAAAGGCCCCTGGACAGCAAGGAGACCAATCCAGCCAATCTTAAGGTGGATCAACCCTGAATACTCCCTGGAAGGACTGATGCGGAAGCCCCAATATTTTGGTCATCTGATATGAACGACTCATTGGAAAAGTCCCTGATGCTGGGAAAGAGAGAGGGCAGAAGGAGAAGAGGGGCTCAGAGGATGAGATGGCTGGACGGCATCACCGATGCAATGAACATGAACTTGGGTGAAGTCCGGGAGACAGTGAGGGGCAGGGAGGCCTGGTGTGCTGCAGCCCATGGGGTCGCCAAGAGGTGGACACGAGTGGACAACACCAGGCTTACCGCCAGCAGGAGTGGAGTACCGCGTCTCAGGTGGATGGAGGCTGGGCCCGCACCGGGTGGACCACGCGAGCCTCCCACCTTCGCAAGGCTGGTGTTCACATGCCCATCTCACAGACAAGAGAACTGAGACTCCCAGCCTGCCCAAGGCACAGACCTCAGAGGAGGGGGCCCACATTCAGACAAAGGTCTGCTTGGGCGTTTTGTTTTCTCAACACTGAGCTGGCTGCCTTTTTGTGCCCTGAGCCTGTGCCCTCTGCCTCTCTGGTGGACGGTATATCTGGCCAACGATGCCTAGGTGTAGGGAAAGAAGCAGAAAGGCCCCACATCTGGGGCAAATGCCCAGCAGCCCTCACCCGGGTAAAGCTGCCCAGATGTGCCAGGAACTGCAGCTCTGTGGCTTCAAGGATGGACACCCCTCATCTCTGGGAACAACAGCTCAGAGGCTGAGCGGGGCTCAGAGACTCCGAGGACCTGGGCTCCCAACAAGCCAACTCCGCCCATTCCTGGAGCCTGGCCGGGCACCTGCTGGCTGGCCTGTCCTTGACCCGACTACCACAACCACGATGTGGGAAGTGGGGGGCAGGGCCCTGGCCTCCTGGGGGTCTTCCTTAGAGCGGGGCCTCACACCTCTCGGCAGCTCCCTCAGGCTGCCCTGAGCAGAAAGGAATGGGCTCTTTCTCATCACCCATGAATGAACCCAGGGCGCCCGCAGGAGGAACCCTCCACAGGGAAAGGCCGGTGGACACAGTCCTGAAAATCAGGGGGCGCAACAGCGTCACTGACACGGCCTTCTGTGTAAAACTGTCAACAATTTACAACAGAAGCACATCATCAGGATTTTTTTTTCTCCTGGAATCAAGAGTCAACAGTATCTGAGGGGCGAAGACCCAGAGCAGGAGGAAGCCAGCCCCCAGGCGGCTAGTGGTGGGGGCGCGGGAGTCGAGAAGGGCCGGCTCAAAGTCCTTCCTGCACCTGAGGCCATGGCTCTGCTGCTGCTAAGTCACTCAGTCGTGTCTGACTCTTCTCGACCCCATGGACTGCAGCCCACCAGGCTCCTCCGTCCATGGGATTTTCCAGGCAAGAGTACTGGAGTGGGGTGCCATTGCCTTCTCCGGAGGCCATGGCTCTGCCTGCTGTAAAGACGCAGAGCAGGAGCGAAGCCAGCACTGGGGCGGAGGGCGGGGGAGGATCGCAGGGTCTGCAGGGCGTGGTCGGCAGAACCTGGAGGAAGGCGGGGCCCATGACCTCGACCGCGGCCAGGACGCAAGCCCCTGCTCGGCCCTCAGGCTCGGCCCCTCACAGAGCCGGCTTTTTCTTCTTGGTGCGGGGCGCCGGCCGCAGCTCCCCGGGCCCGTGGGCGAACGGGCAGCAGTCTGCAGGCAGGACGCAGCCATCCGGGTGATGAGCGAAGAACCAGCAGATGCGGGTTTTGAAGGTGTCGGAGGACGGCCTCCGCTTCGCCTCCGGTTCCTCCTTCTTCCGCGGCCTCTCCTCCCTCCAGTCACGGATGCGCACGCGACCATGCACAACTGGGGTTGGAACAAAGAGAAGAGACGGGGCAGTTAGCTGCGGGCCGTGGGCTCCCGGGGTGGGGGAGTGGGGGCGGGTGGGGAGGGCTCTGTGAGTGCAGGTATCCCAGGCTGGGGGCACAGCCCCCAGGAGGTATGGCAGTGGAGGCAGATCGAGCTCCTTACCCGCTCGAGGCCTGCAGTCCCCCCTAAAATGGAGCTGGAGGCAGGGGTGAGGGGGAAGGAGGGCAGGGTGGAAGCGCGGAGCTGGGGGTGGTCAGGAGGAGCTGCCAGACACCCTGGGGAGACTGGGGAGAGGCGAGGAGCCTGTGCCTGAGGCCCTGGTGATGACAAGACCAGAGTGACCACAGAGGGCTGGGCAGCACAGGCACCAGCTCGAGGGACGGGGCTAAGGATCGGGCGACCACGAGCGTGGTCCTGATACGGGAAGGACATCGGGACATCTGCGAGGCAGCCCTGGCCCCGAGGACTCGCGGCCGCATCACAAACAGGAGGTGGAGTGAGACGGGGTGGGGTCCTTTCTGGCTGGTGAAGACCAGGGGTGAGGTTTACAACCAGAGAAAAGTGGGGGCTCAAGGCAGCCCCGGTGGCGGGCGCTGGGTGGCGGGGCGGGTGCTGGGTGGCGGAGTGACCGCAGAGCTGGGCGGCTCAAAGGCCCCGGGGAGGGGTGCACCCGTCAGCTGACCACTGCCTAGCAGCCTCCTGAGCTGGTGCCCCGACTCGCAGAAGCTGCTCCAAGGGCTTCCAATGGCCGTCACCCTGTCCCAAGAAGTCAACATCCCCACGGAAATGGGCTGAAGTAGCCAAGCCCTGGTGGTTTCCCCTGGAAGAGCTAAAACCACGTGGAGACACAACGGCTCTGGGAGAAATAAAGGCTGCTCACTGAACAAATCTGGCTACCCAACTTCTAGGGAAAACTTCAAAGTGGGAATGAAAGCTTGCATTTCCCCTGCAGATTGCCTCCTGTTATGGCAATAATGGGACTGCCTGTCTCTGGAGACTGATGATTTACTAAAACTGACCCTCGAAGCCAGAGGAAGGAAGCGCAGAGGCGCCTGTGTGTGTGGAGGACACAATGAGGGATTCAGCCTCGGCGCGGCCGACAAGCACCTACGAAGGGCCAGGCAGGCCCTGCTCTCGGCGGGGCGGAACAGACAGCTTGGCTCCCTGGCCTCAGAGCCGGGCAGGAAGCCACGGCCTTCATGGTGTGCCCACAGCAGCCCCTCCTGGCGCAGCCGGGAATGACACGGCCGGCCAGAGGAGGGTGCCCGGGGCGCCCCTGGCTCCACGCACGCAGGGGGAGCCCTGGGGTGAGGCGCCCCCGAACTCCAGCAGTGTGCATCCGAAAGGCAGCCTCCCGCCCCCATCCCTGGACAGGCTCGAGAGAAATCTGGGGGAAGACGGTGAGGGGTTTGCTGGGACCAAAGGCAGGGACAGACCCTGGAGCCCAGCAGGGGGCTGGTCCCCGCCCCTCAGGCCGGCAGGCTTGCAGCGGCCCTCCACTGACCGCGTTTCCGGAGCCATCCCTGCAGGGTCGGGAGAAGGGGTCCAGCCAGGACTCGTAAGGCCGGGAGAGTGGGCGCTCAGGACGAGGGGCGGCCCCCGAGAGGGCAGAGGCCAGAGGCCAGGGCGCCCTGGGGCCGGGATGGCTGACAGCCCCTCCATTCCCCAGGACACGGCCGCCTCTGTGCCCCCCACCCCCTGCCTGGGCAGGCCTGTGCCCTGCGTGTGCGCCCCTCTAGCCAGCTCTCGGGCCAGAAGCAGCCTCTCCCCGGGTGGAAACATGCCCTGATTTTCAGGGCGTCACAGGCAGGAAACGCGCCGTGCCAGGTCACTCTCTGCCCACCCGAGCCCATCACCTACCACGAGTGCGAGCCCCGCGGACTCACGAACCCACGGCTCTGCCCCTCCGCCATTTCTGACCACAGATGTCGCCTGGACCAAAGTGTCCTGAGGAAGCGGCAGGAGGGTCTCCCAGAAACTCTCTGCGGTGGTTTAGTCGCTCAGTCGTGTCCGATGCTTTGCGACCCCATGGACTGTAGCCCGCCAAGCTTCTCTGTCCATGGCATTCTCCAGGCAAGAACACTGGAGTGGGTAGCCTATTCCTCCTCCAGTGGAATCTTCCCGACCCAGGAATCGAACGAGGGTCTCCTGCATGGCAGGCAGATTCTTTACCAGCTAGGCTACCAGGAAAGCCCCAGAAACTCTCTGCAGAGGTAAATTTACTGAGTGCTGGGGTGCGTGCGGCAGCACCGGCTCTGGGGTCTGTCTCGGCCAGGTGACCAGCCCCGCCCCCAACTCGTCGGACACCCTGGGCTGGGGACTGCCCTCCCCAGCTGGGTCCGCATCCTCAAGGCTGGATGAGGACTCCAGCCCGGCCCACGAGAGGCTCAGCGCAGGCGGAACTGAAAGGTCTGAAACTGCCTTCACCTCCTCACTTGTGTAACCGTGACTAGAAAACCAGCCATGTTAGTTAAAAAACAAATCTACAGAGAAAAGCCTGAGCTCAGGCATATTTGTTGCGTGACTGGGAGCAGCGTGTTTACTGGCACTCAACGCCCAGGCCTCTGACTCAAAAGTGTTTCCAAAAATAAATGAATATGCCCCTCAGTGCCAACCACACAGAAAGCAATCACGCACACGTGTATTTATGATGGGGGAAAAAAACATGATTTCATGAACTCAAACCAAAAATGCGCCACGAACAGCAGAGGGCAGAGTAGCGCCCGGCACAGTGATTTTTAAGCCGCTGAAGCTCTGTACAGCAGAGCCCGGCCAGCAGGGACGCCCCCCACATCTCCGCTCAGCAGTGGGCTGCCTGACACAAGCCCCCTGGAGCCACAGCTCCTCTGCAGCCCACCCCCCCCACCCCCCCCACCCCCGCTTGCAGCTGGAGCGCTTAGTCCAAGTGGAGATGAAAACAGCCCCGGAAGGCCAGCCAGGCCACCCAGAGGCACCGCGGGCGTGACCACCCGCGCGCTCCTCTTGGGGGTGCTTACGGGCTGCAGGAGGGGCTGGAGGTTGTGCTCCAGCCCTGCGCCTCCCCCCACCCACCCCAGCCCCATGCTGCTGCTAAGTCACTTCAGTCGTGTCCGACTCTGTGCGACCCCATAGACAGCAGCCCACCAGGCTCTGCCGTCCCTGGGATTCTCCAGGCAAGAACACTGGAGTGGGTTGCCATTTCCTTCTCCAATGCATGAAAGTGAAAAGTGAAAGTGAAGTCGCTCAGTCGTGTCCGACTCTTCGTGACCCCATGGACGGCAGCCCACCAAGCTCCTCCGTCCATGGGATTTTCCAGGCTAGAGTACTGGAGTGGGGTGCCATTGCCTTCTCCGCCGGCCCCATGGGAGGACCACAAAGGTGGGCTGGGAGGGGCACTCGCCCACCCCTGGGGCTCGGATGGCTGCCTGTGTTCCCACTTGGGATCCGTGGGCCCTGCCCCCTCAGCTCAGGACCCTGTGTGCAGAGGTCTCGGGAAGCCGGGCCCTCCTCCACAGGGTCACAGGGGAGTCACCTCGCCCCGCCGGTCAGAGGCCCGGGGCCACAGCCCGCCAGCCCCAACCACGCCCACCCCCTGCCCCTTCCCACACGCTGCTCCCTCTGCCCGACGTGCTTCTCCTTGTCCCGCTTGCCACGACCAGCACAGACGCTGCGTCCTGAGCGCAAGCGTCCCTGACAGGCCTCCCTGGGCGGGGACGTCACCCCCGACACAGGGCAACGAAGGAGACGCCACTGACTTTAACGCCACACACGACGTGTTTAGGAGTGAAGAGCACGCCAGCTGCGGTGTGCTGTAAGATGCTTCCAGAAAAAAGAAAGTGCACACAACCAACCACGGACCCCCTGGCGGAGGGGTCCGCAGAAGCCCCTCATGCGGCTGAAGGTAAACAGGCCTCCTCTGAGCCCCAGTGCCGTGTACACGTCTGTGACACACCCCCAGCAGGCCACAGGGAGGGCGGGGACTGCTCCCCACCCTGCAGAGCCCGCAGCCGGCGTGGAGGAGACTGCGGGCCCAGGCCCTCCTGCTGCTCGCCTAGAACCGGGGGCGGCAGGGCAGGGCCGGCTGGGAGCTCGGGGTGCTTCCAGTCTACAGCTAGCCAGAGGCCAAAGCAAAGCAGGTACCCGAGCGCCACTGGAAATGCTCCAAGACAGGAGGCCCCACCAGCAGGCTCGTCCCTCCGAGGGTGAAGGGGTGCACCCTGGACGGGGTGGGGCTGAGCCTGGGGGGCATCAGAGAGACAGCGGTGTGACCCACGCACCATCCCCGCGTGAGATGTACATGAGGGAGCCACGCTCTGGCTCCAGACTCCTCTAAGATGGAATCACTTCCTCAGAAAGGGGACGGGGCCCCCCAGTGCCGGAGCTGGGGGCGCAGGGCAGACAGAGTCATTCCTCGGGAAGGGGACGGGGCCCCCAGGGCCGGCACTGGGGTGCACAGCCGCGCCTCACCTTGGAACACCTGCGGGCTGTTCCTCAGCAGCGTCTGCAGGCCCCCACACTCCCGCTTCAGCCTCTGCAGCGTCTCCCGGTCCAGCTCCCCGGCCACCTCCGCCAAGGACAGGCTCCCTGTGCGAGATGGGGTTGCCCCCAAACATGAGAGCCGTAATTGAGCCCGCAGCTCCTCTGCAGCACACGGCCAGTCGGCCCCTCCATGGAGCACGGCCTGGAGGCTCTGGGCCCTTCGAGGCCCCACGTGGAGCCCGTCCCCTGCTTCCTCCTTGCCCAGCCTGGCCTGCCTCTGCAGGGTGCCCCGAGGAAGGGGGTGCTGACCCCTAGAACTCCTCAGAGGCCCCGGGCCTCGTCCGTAATTACCTGGCAATCAGCCACCTAAACTGGCCCCCAAGAGGCTCTCCCGGCCAGACAGCCACAGGATCGGGGATCCCTGGAGGGGACAGGCTCGATGGTGCTGCCACACTGCACAGACACGGGGGATGGGAGGGGTGTGGCGGCGAAGGAAGAAACTCGGGGCTACGCCCTCCACGCCGGGGGCCGGGGGAGACCCGCTGTTCACCACCACTGGTCTGGCCCAACCACGGGGCCAGCGGGCAGCAGCCCCGACTGACGGCGGGGCCTCGGCCTCCTCCCCGAAGGGTGAGCACCCCGCTCCCGGGCAGCCTCACAGAACCCTCCAGTGGCGACAGGCGCCTTCCATCAGCCCGTCTGAACACTCCTGATAACTTGATCCCTGGCTGTTTAAGTGAGGAAGTCAGTGTTACTCGCTCAGTCGTGCCTGACTCTTTGCGACTGAACCCAGGTCTCCTGCACTGCAGGGAGATTCTTTACCGACTGAGCTACAAAGGGAGCCCCCTGGCTCTTTCGAGAGCCACAGATTCCAGCACGCTACTCACCCTATGAGAGCAATCAGATACAAACATCTCCCTTTCACCTCTGGCAGCCAGCAACCTGGCTTTCTGTTTGGATCATTTCAATAAATAGACAACAAGGAGCCCTGGACCCTGAGACTTCCCCGTGGCCTCAGCTCCCTCCTCTGAGGCACCGAAGTTCTGTGTGTTAATAGAGCCACAAGGAAGAGGGTTTTCTAACGAGCTTGTGAGAAGTCTCACTGCTTCCTTAAAACACACTTAATTTAAAAAGACCATACGGTTTCAAGGTGGCTCAGATGATAAAGAATCTGCCTGCAATGCAGGACACGTGGGCTCGATCCCTGGGTCAGGAAGACCCCTTGGAGAAGAGAATGGCAACCCCCTCCGGTATCCTTGCCTGGAGAGTCCCATGGACAGAGGAGCCTGGCGGGCCAGTCCACGGAGTCGCAAAGAGTCAGACATGACTGAGCGACTAAGTAGATGTACACATGTACATATAGTTTCAAGCTCGGTCTGAAGAAGAGAACAAGGGAAGGAGCTCCTGCCCAGCACCCGGGGGAAGCCCAGGCTGGCGGTTACCTCCTCGATTCCAGGCCTGCGCACTCCCGCCTGCAGGACTTCTTCCCAGTAACAAGTGCGCCACTTGCAAAACCACTCGGTCCACAAACTCTCGAGGAAGGGCGGCGCAGTTCCTCAGGCGCTCAGCTTTCTCCCGGGGCTGAAATCCGGACATCCAGAGTCCTTCTGCCGGGGCTCTGGCCCCTTGCTGGCCGGCTCCAGCCTCCGCTGTGTGCGCGGGCCGGGCGTCCAGGGCTCCATGCCCCTTGGGGCCAGGGGCGCTGCTGGGAGCCGCCCCAGGGGGCGGAAGGGCAGGACCCCCGCTGCAGGGGCTCCCGGGGCAGCCCCGCCTGCTGTTAATGTAGCGGGTCCTCTCCTCGTCCACGGAAGCCTCCCTGGTGGGCGGATATGTCCTGGACTTCCCGATGAGACAGACCTGCACAGGGAGAGCAGAGAAGGGCTTTAAGAGGTCCCAGCGCTATTTCCCCACGTAATTCTCTCATCCTGGAGAACAAACTCCTCAAGGCTTAGGGACCTATGTTGACAGGAATCCTTATTTTACAAACGAATACCAGCATCAGTGACCTCAAAATAAGCAACTAACAGCAAAAGCCCACAGAAAACCTCACTACTCAGACTCCCACGGCTCCTAACAAACATACAGGCCAAGGTCGCCTTTACTGAGCCAACCGGTCTCGCCCCATCTTGAACACGTTGCTTGTGTCAGCCCTCGCTGCGCACCCCCCGCCCCACACACAGACCCTGACGGGAACCCCCAGAGCCTCGAGGGGCAGCCTCGCTGGTGGGGGGACCATGTGTGCCCCCAGCAGAGTGCCGGGCACTGCATGGATGCCCTGTTCACACGGCACGTCCCCCCTGTGCGGCCAGACGTGGGCTGCCCTGGAGCGAGAGGCCCGGTCTGCAGATGCCGCCGCGGGGACGGTGTCTCTGGAAGTCCTCCGAGGGCCTGAACCTGACGGAAGTGCCTCCGGTCACATCGGAGCCCATCACAGCTCTGCAGCCGCGCCACCCGCTGACTGTGCCACCCCGGGCAGGGGACGACCTCCGTGTGCATGGAGTGAGAGCACCGGACCCGTGTTCAGTCCTTGATTAACGGCTGCTGCCTGTGGACACCGATGCTTGCATCCAACCCCCGAACCAGACAATCTATATGAAAACTGAGGCTCGGAGAGGCTGAGCCAAGGGCCTGTAGTCTCCAGCTCCCAGTAACGGCAAATGCAAACTGTAGGATCCCTGCACACATGACCCAAGCTCCGTGTGCTTGCGTGCTAAGTCGCTTCAGTTGTGCCCGACTCTTTTGCGACCCCACGGACTGTAGCCCGCCAGGTTCTATCCGTGGAATTCTCCAGGCAAGAACACTGCAGTGGGTGGCCGTTTCCTTCTCCAGGGGATCTTTCCGACCCAGGGATCGAACCTGGGTCTCTCATGTCTTCTGCATTGCCAGGAGGGTTCTTTTACCTCTGGCGCCAACTGGGAAGCCCAAACGCTAGCCAAATTCAGTTCCAACCTCAGAAGGCTGTGACTTGCCAAGATAGAGGGCATTTGACAGGATGACACGAAGGCTCTAAGGTGAGTGCTAAAGGACGTTTCCAAAATGATTCTGAGCAGCGACAGCAGTGGTGTGCCTGAAGCCGACTGAGGAGCCCAGCACCGCCTGGGGGCTGCCGCTCCTCCCGGGCTGGCAGTGCCTGTGCCGGCCCTGAGTGCGCTTACAGCAAGTGGCAGGGCCCGAGTTAAGCTCCATCTCCACCTTTCACCGCTGTCAGGCTGTGAAGCTGAGATCTGGGTGACGGGCTTTTGTGTGTGCGTATTTTTTTAAAAGCACTGACAACCTAGAGTCTCATGGAAGAAAGTGATCAGAGGTTAACATAAATCCGATGTCAACACTTGCCCTGACTCCCAGAGGTTCAAGCCCCCTGAGTGGTGAGCAGGTCAGCCCCGACCATCTGGCAGGGTGACAGGCAGTGCAAGGGTCAATATCTCCCTGGACAAATTCATTTCAAGTAAATCTGAATTAATGAGGCTTTTAAAGAGAAAAGTTGAAATCATTCTGAAGTTTGGAAGCAATTTCAGCCCATTATTTGGGAGGCTAAGTCCATGGTGTTGCAAAGAGTCGGACACAACTGAGCAACTGAACTGAACTGAAGTCAGAACTTAAAGCGTTCAACCTCCGGCAGCACCAAGCCCACAAACCAAAGCTAAGCTGACTTGACTCTGGGAGGTGCCCAAGGGCCAGTCGCCGCCTCTGGGGAGGAGATGGGGACCAGGCGAGGGCTCCTGCGGGGGCCACTGGCCTGGAGACGGCGGTCCAGAATGCCTGTGCGGGAGGGACCACAGGCAGGCAGTGAGCCCCGGAAGCCGCCAGCGCCATGCTGGGGGCCGCCGGTCAGAACCCACACCTCTGGGCATCACCGACTCGTCTACAGGTCTGTGACAAGGATGGCCCCACGCTTTCCATCTAAATGCCACACATGCCCGCAGAGGACAGCCCTGGTGGCCGGCACACACCCGCTTGGTGGAAGGGATCCGAAGACAGTCTTCCTCCACGTGGAAGCCGCAGGCCGAGCCCACCTCGGTGATGAAGTCCAGGTACCCTCGGTACTGCGTCTTGCTGCTCTGCGTCCGCTGGAACTTCCCGATGAAGTCAAAGAAGCAGCAGGGCAGGACGAAGAAGCGGCAGTCGTAGGAAGACCTTCAGAGACAACCGGCGACACGGACGCTCAAAGTCCCGAACAGGCTCGGTGAGGAAAATGCCGTGGAGAGCCGCACGGCGGTGGTGTGTGGGGCAAAATGCGGATGGTGTGCTCCTGGCTAACGGTGCTTTTTATATGAAAAAAGGAATCCCAGCTTTCCTCAGGTTAAATGCTAGAAACAACGTAGCACAGTACCTTTTCAATAAAATATGAGTGTAATTACTTTTATAAAAAATATTTTCTCTATTGCAGTTGTGATCATCAGCTGGAACCTGACACTTCCTGATGCACTTGGAGACTGCGGCTGTGGACACGGATCTCAGAGGCAGGCACCACAAGGTCACGATTTGCTGCTGGGCCTATGCTATTCTTAAAAAGTCCGTATTACGCTTCGTGAAATAAAGTCGGACAGACAAATACTGTGTGCTATCACTTGTATGCTGAATCAAAAAAAACCGGTAACAAAGAAGCAGAAAATAACAAAGAAGCAGACCGACAGATGTACAGAATGAAGCAGTGTTCACCATGGGGAAAGCGGGGGTTGGCGGGGGGAGCAAGGCAGGGGTGGGGGAGAAAAGAGATCCAGACGACTCTGTAAGCTAAACGAGACACAGGATACGCTGGGCAGCACAGCATTTCATGATAGTTTATGATATAAAATCATCTATATTTATGGAGAAGGAAATGGCAACCCGCTCCGGTGTTCTTGCCTGGAGAATCCCAGGGACGGGGGAGCCTGGTGGGCTGCCGTCTATGGGGTCGCACAGAGTCGGACACGACTGCAGCGACTTAGCAGCAGCATTCTATATTTATATATTTTCTATCATATATTTTATGATAACTACAGAGTTCAACCAGTGAGTTTTCAATCGCCACACTGTACACCTGAAACCAACACTGTACGTCAGCTGACCCCGAAGAGCGTCTTCATACCGACAGGCACCCCTCCTGCATGAGAAAACGTCCCAGGAAAAAACATCGCAACACTGGGTACAAACACGATAGAACGAATCACAACAAAAATACAACGTGAACGTGTGAGCCACTCACGTTACTTTATGTTTTTAAATTTAAATACAGCCAACATGGCAACCCGCTCCAGTGTTCTTGCCTGGAGAATCCCAGGGACGGGGGAGCCTGGTGGGCTGCCGTCTGTGGGGTCGCACAGAGTCGGACATGACTGAAGCGACTTAGCAGCAGCAGCAGCAGTATGCCATCATCTCGACAAGGTGAACTAGCCACATTTAAGTGCTCAACAGCCACGAGCAGCCAGAAGCTATGGGTCTAGACAGCGAGACTGAGGCAACGGGACATCCCCAGCCACCATGGTGCCAACAGGCCCACCAGCTCACCTGGCTGCGATGACTGGTATCCATGGCGTCAGCTCATCAGAATGGTTACCGATGAGCCAGTCGACGTCAGGGAAAAGGCTCTTATCGTTTGGTGTGATTGCACTTTCCTAAAAGAAAGACGCAGAACAAGACTGAACGTCTAGTCCATGAAAGCAGAGCATGGGAGAAGACAAAGGCTGCAGCCCCCTGCAGAACCACAGCTGCCCGGAGCAGGTCTCAGCCCCTTGGGGCTGTGGGTCTTCACCTGCAGAAGGTAAAAAGCTGGGCCAGGAGTGAGGAAGGCGTGTGCCCAGCCCAGACCCGCCTGAGGGCATGGGAAATGGCAACTTTGAGCATCATTACCCGAGGAGCGAACACCACCCTTCTGAGTGCGCATCAGCTGCTCATAATTAAAAACACCCTTTTTACATGAAGGAGATGGGGGACATGAGAACTGCTTTACTTTTGGCAGAAGATGGGAGCAGGGAAGGCTTCCCAGGTGGCGCTAACTGTAAAGAACCTGCCTGCCAATGCAAGAGATGGACAACACGTGGGCTTGACCCCTGGGTCGGGAAGAGCTCCAGAGGAGGAAACGCCACCCCGCTCCAGCATTCTTGCTTGGACGATCCCCAGGACAGAGCAGTCTGGAGGGCTGCAGTCCACAGGGTTGCAAGAGTCGGACACGACTGAAGCGACTTAGCAGGAGTGCACACACGGGAGCAAGAAATGGCCTGCAGAGTGAGCGGAAAGCAGGGAGGTCTGAGGCTGACGTGACGCATAGCCTGATGCATTTACACAACCTCGACAGTCAGTCAACCCACAGTCTGAAGCGCATCAATGAAAAGAGAAAGCACAGGAAAAATTTATAGACACAGTGTACACCAGCCTTTGCTACTAAAATACGATCTTGTGTGAACACTCGGACAGCAAGCTTTTTCACCCATGCAACAAGCATGGTCACCACTGGGACGATTTCTGTGCTTAAGCTGGGAACAGCTTGTTTTTATGACTGAAGAACTTTCAGTGAACATCTATCCCTTCTGCTAGTTAATTAGCAGGCCTTCATTAATTACTTCATTAATTACTAAAGTCAACAGTCTCAACAATTAATCTGTCAGTAAGAACTGGAGAGACAAAAGAGTCTATACAGCCACTCAAAATCCTCCTAATTTTAAAACTGAAGAACGCAGCCCCCAAGGCAAGCAAGCAAAGCCCCACCTGTTTCAGCAAAAAGCTTTAACTGAAAATTTGAATATAGAAAACTGCAATAATTCTTTTGAAACAGAGTTTTACAAACAAAATTAAGACATTTTGTGATCATCACACTGCTGTTATCAAAAGCACATGTTTTTTCCTTAACCATCTCTAGCTTACAATCAAATGAGGCATCAGAAAAAAAAGAGCTGTATCGCAGACTTGGCCTCTGAATGTCCAGACTGCACCTGTTCATGGAGATCACTTGTTCACTAGGAAACAGACAAGCGCTGAGCACTTGTGTATGGACGCACACGCACACGCACGCACACACACACACACACAATGGGGCATTAGCTAATAGCTAATAATAATAAAAAGACTGAAATAATGCCATTTACGGCAACATGAATGGAACTTGAAATTATCATAGTCAGTGCAGCAAGTCAGATAAAAACAAACATCAGGTGGGACCACTTACATGTAGTACCTAAAATACAACATAAATGAACTTATTTCCAAAACTGAGAGACTCACGGACACAGCAAGCAAACTTATGGTTACCAAAGGGGAACGGGGTGGGGGGAGCAGTAAGTTATGGTTTGGGATTAGCATGTACAGACCACTGTGCACACAGCAGAGAAGCAACACGGCCCTGCGGCACCAACACGCAGCACCCTGCAGTAAGCCATAACGGAACAGGACGTGGAAAACATACCAGGAATAACCAAATCCCTTTGCTGTACAAAAGAAACTAACCCAACATTACCACTTCCCTGGAGACTCAGACAGTAAAGAATCTGCCTGAAATGCAGGAGACTCGGGTTCGATCCCTGGCTTGGGAAGATCCCCTGGAGAAGGCAGTAGCTACCCACTCCAGTATTCTTGCCTGGAGAATCCCATGGACAGAGGAGCCTGGTGGGCTACAGCCCACGGGTTGCAAAGAGTCGGACATGACTGAGCAACTAACACTTTCATACTTCAACTTGAAAAAAGAGGCCCCCAAAGTAAAAAAAGAAGTAGAATCCTCTACCTGTCCTGCAAGGGGCACAGCATGCCAGCCAGCTCCCATAGAGACAGGACTTGAACAGAGAGCCTATTCAACTGCTATCTGAACTTCCCACGTGAAGAAGTTATCTTGCTTCCTCACCTGAGACACATGGGATTGTGAAATCAACCATGTTACTCCCTTAGCTTTGATCATCAGCCTCGTATTGAATTCAGAGCCCAACTTCATGGCCTGTGTAAGAATACGTGGTCCGTGATGTATCTGCAGAGCCACCCCAGCAGGAGTCCGTCCCCGCTTTACCGGAGTTCTTCAAACCTGAGGCTTTCTAGATGTTCTCATGTTGTAATGCATGAACATATCCCTGTTGCTAAGTCACGTCTGATTCTTTGCGACCCCATGGACTGTAGCCTCCCAGGCTCCTCTGCCCATGGGATTCTTCAGGCAAGAATCCTGGAGTGGGTTGCCATGCCCTCCTCCAGGGGATCTTGACCTTGGGGTCAAACCTTCGTCTCTTGCAGAGCAGGGAGATTCTTTGCCCACTGAGCCATCAGGGAAGCCCTGTTTGACTGTATGAGCAAGTGCAAACCCTCGTATCATAAAGCAGAGTGTAAATATATAATGAAACCTGAGCAAGTAAAGAGATGTCGGGCAGCTGCAATCTATGTCACTTCCTCCAACCTTTTTGATTTTTGGCAACACTACTCTCAACTTTAAAAGAAAGGCGAAGAGAAAATATAGCCTTGAAAACTTTGTTTTCTATTCACAGGTGAAATAATATATTGGGAGATTTGTTTCAAACACAGTGAGGCTAATGCTGGGGTTATGGGGGAGGGGATGAGGCAGAAGAACCACTGCTGAGCTGGCCCCTGAGTTTCCGGGATTTACTACAGGCTTCTCTCCACTTTTACAGGTTCCTGACATCCTCCACACTGAAAAGTAAACGCTTCTCCCACTTGTCAGTCAGCATCCTGTCCTCATGCCACGCATCTTATCAGCTCGGGGACGAGGGCCTGGAGGCGATGTGGGCATCTGGGCAGCAGAAGCCTCCACGGCACTCCAGAGCCAAGGACGGAGCCCCAGGGCCAGGCACTCCCTTGCTGACCTGGAGGTCTGGATGAGAGGCCAAGGCTGGGAAACGCTGGAGCCCAGACCTGCCGGGCGGGTGCTGTGGGGGAGATTCCCACCTGCCTGCCCCCGAGTGACCTCCCTGTCTGACAGCTTGGACCTGCTCCGGACCTCAGTGTGGCTGACTGCAGCTCTGCGGCCACAGCTGAGACCTGGCCGCCAGACAGCTGGAAGCCATCATGCTGTCTCCACGAGACATTCGCACATCCGCAGCCCAGCCCTGCCTGCACCTCTGTGCTCCCTTCCCCTGACTCCCTGACAACTTGTCCCTACCTAGAGGCCTCTCTTGGCCACCCTGCTCAGAACAGGGGTACCCATGCTGCCCCCAGCCCTGACCCAGTCCCCGCAGGGAGGGCACCCACTGCCAAAGGAATGTTTCAGCTGCAGCCTGCGGCAGGCTCCAGAATGGATGCCCCCAAAGCAGCCACAGAAGACCTGGGGCCAAGACAGCACCTTCACTCCGGAGGCCAGCACCCTCCCTTCAGTATAACCGGAGGCGGGGGAGTCTAAGGGGACGTCCTCTCTTCAGTATAACCGGAGGCAGGGAAGGTCTAAAGTCAGTGTCCCTCTTTCAATATAACCGGAGGCAGGGAAGTCTCAGGGGACGTCCTCTCTTCATTATAATCGGAGGCAGGGAAGTCTAAGGGGGCGTCCTCCCTTCAGTATAACCGGAGGCAGGGAAGTCTAAGGGCGTGTCCTCCGTTCAAGCCTCCGAGCAGCAAGCCGAGTGTGGACTGCTGTGTTACTGGCACCTCTGACTGGCCTCCCACACAGACTCTCTCCTGGAAACAACCGCACCGGGGAGCGGCTGCTGAAGTCAAGCGAAGGGACAGAGCCAGTACCTCTAGGCGGGTCTGGGGTCCGTACATGTCCCAGATTTTTCTTCTTCGGACGTCTATCCCTCGGCCCGGATGCTGAAACGATGAATTTCAGGAACCAAAGGTTAAGGAGGGAACGTCATTAGAAACGAGCGAGAACAAATCAAACGCTGCAGGGACCACTCCCTGAGAGGCGCAGGACCCTGAGCTGCTGAGAAACAGACGCTTTCGGCCCGGGGCCCAGACACAACCCCGGCTACGGCGCCTTCGTGAGGCAAGGCCTGGAGACACCACCAGGCTCACTCGCAGCCCCGGGGGACACGCCTCCCTTAAAGGGAGCCGCCGCCTCTGCGCTCAGCCAACCTCAGCTCCGGGCCCACCTGCTCGTCCAGCCCAGACAAGCCCTGCTCCGGGGTCCCGAGCACCCAGCGCACCCCAACCACCCCCAGCTCTCCCCAGGCCCCACCCCCGGCTCCCAGTCACCGTGCGATGTGCTAACACCACAGACAGGCTGTCCCAGGGCCCCCAGACTCTTTCTATCAAGTATCTCAGAAGGTGGCCCTAACAACCTCACCCCAAAGTCCCGCAGGCGAGGACACGCGTGTTCATCCACAAGGGAAGACGGTATGGCCCTGGGGGCAGGGGGCAGTGGGCACTGCCCCCTGTGTGCCCGGAACCTCTCCTGGGGCCAGGGCAGCTCCCGGTTCTCACGGCCTCTGCTTCACAACCAAGAGAATGGCTGCAGAACTGAGCATCACAGTTTCACACGTGTGTTCAGTCCACGGGCGCTGGCCCGTCCTCTGAGCTAGACCCCAGGCTCCTCGAGAGCAGAGCTGCCCTCGCCCCTTACCCCTCCCCACACCTTGAAATGCTGGGTTTTACAAAGAAAGCACCAAAAAGAACAGCCCTGCTGCTGAAAGGCTGTCATCCGCAGGCCGCCTGTCCCCGAGGACCCTCTTCTCATCCAGCGAGGCGGCTGCCTCACACTCCCGCGGACAGGCTACCTCCTCGACGGCGTCACCAACAGCCACTGCATCTCTGACAGCCCAGCCGCCTCCAAACCCAGGTTGCGCTGGTAGAGCAAGGCCTCGTGCTGGATGTGAAGACACCTAGAAAGGTCTAAAGACAGCCCCCAGCGTGCTTTACCCCCTCGCTGCTCAAGATGTGGACCAGGAGGCCGTTCCCGCAGCCGAGGTCCACGAAGGACTGCCGGGCGGTCTCTCCCCGTTCGGCTCTCTCTTCCTCCCAGAGGATCTAAAGTCAACAGGAAAAACAAGGTCAGTCTGTGGTGCGCTCTGCCCCGGAGTAATTCACACACAAGGCCACGTGAGACTGCAGTGCCCTCCCAGGAGAGGCGGAGAGGCCTCCGGGGCCGGGGCCCCACACAGGCGTCGCCCAGGTGAGCAGAAGGAGGTGGGGATGGCCCACCGCTCACCCGAGGTGGCGCGCGCACCGGACCTCCTCGTCTCCCACCCCGAGCCCACGCGTGCGCGGTCAGCTCTGGGCAAGTTTTACACATCACTGTTAGTTCCTTCCAGACTTCTTTAAGTTCTTCTGGTTTTGTACGTTTTGAGAGGCCTTATTACTTCTAAGACTGAGAGATTACAGTTGAAAGGAATTCAGAGATAGTCTAGACATTTCTAGATATTTCATAGATAAGGAAACCCAGACTGTCAAGCTAAAGGGTGTGCCCAAGTCCAGGTGGTCAGTGAGCTGGCCAGGAAGGCCGCAAACCTGAGTCACCTGCTGTGAGGGTGGAAGGCAGGAGCTCATCAGATGGGCCCCCAAGGGCTCCCCAACGCCAGCTGGCGTCTCCGTGTTGACTAGTAATTTGGAAAAAGTCGAATTCCTGTTGGTTCACAATCCAAACTTGTTCTACATTCACACAAAAGCGCCATGTAAAACTTAAAAAAAAATTACACGTGTATCCAACCTTGACAAGTGAAAATCACTCAGTTGTGTCCAACTCTTTGTGACCCCATGGACTATACAGTCCATGAAATTCTCCATGAATACTGGAGTGGTCAGCCTTTCCCTTCTCCAGGGGATCTTCCCAACCCAGGGATTGAACCCAGGTCTCCCGCATTGCAAGTGGATTTTTTACCAGCTGAGCCACAAGGGAAGCCCAAGAATACTGGAGTGGGTGGCCTTTCTCTTCTCCAGGGAAATCTTCCCAACCCAGGGATTGAACCAGGGTCTCCTGCATTGCAGGCAGATTCTTTACCAACCGAGCTATCAGGGAAGCCCAACCTTGACAAACAGAACTATAAAAACCCTGAGCTGCCGCAGGCAACCCTCCACCCTTCCACCCACTCAGGTCACACACAGTCTTACCAGCAGGTAGGCAGCAATAGCCACATCTTCATATACAAACTTCTCAGGGTCAGTGACTTCAGGCCACACCTACAAAATTATCAAGAGCATCTGTAAATTTTCACCGTATCTGTGTGTACCAGGACACATGGAGAGCAATGGAGTCCAAAGCAAGATTTCAGAATAAAGACACTTAGACGAGGCCACTGGACATCAAAAGAAAAGGCTCAGCTACGCTACCTGCACCCCCCACCCTCAAAGACTGAGTCTGATAAACAAGGAATCGAGGGGTGGGGGTGTCAAGGAAGCCAAGGGGCAGGAGTCATGGGGACAGGGGTCAGAGCTCCACCCTGTGGTCTGTTGGTGTCTTGCTGTCATTCGCCAGGAGTGTCCCCATCTCCCTATTTGTAAAGCAGGGATAAAGATTATGACCTAATGACCACGCAGGATGCCCGTCAGGTTCCTTGAACCTGGAAAATGCTGGCTGTGCAAGTGTGAGGTCTCACTGTAATACCAGTAATGTGCAGAACAGGTGTCTTGCAGATGAGAAAGAAACCAATGGCCAATGTTAAAAGTCCAGATTTCTGTTTCCAGTCTAGAGAATTAGACAGCTCACATGCACCATCTCACCAAGGACAATTTAAAAAGTTGGAAGAAGAAAGGAGTGCCTCCATGAAGGTTCTAAATAGCAGGATAATGAAGGACTACTAGGCCAGGACCTGGGAGGGAAGAGGGGGGCACAGTGAGATCAGCCAGCCCGGGACCAGAGGGTGATCCCCCAGGAATGAGCGGGTACTGCTCAAGCCTGAGACTTGGAGATGCTTTGTTATGCAGCAACAGCATACTAAGGAGAAGGCGATGGCACCCACTCCAGTGCTCTTGCCTGGAAAATGCCATGGACAGAGGAGCCTGGTAGGCTGCAGTCCATGGGGTCGCGAAGTCACTGATCGACTTCACTTTCACTTTTCACTTTCATGCACTGGAGAAAGAAATGGCAACCCACTCCAGTGTTCTTGCCTGGAGAATCCCAGGGACGGGGGAGCCTGGTGGGCTGCTGTCTATGGGGTCGCACAGAGTCGGACACGACTGAAGTGACTTAGCAGCAGCAGCAACAGCATATTAAAAACAAACAAACAAAACGCTGCAGTGATACATCGTGGTTACTTCTAGAAGGGAGGGAGACACACCAGGAAGAGGACAAAGGAGGTTCAACTGTCGGCACAGGCGCCCCGGTTCCAGACCCCACAGCAGAGTACTGCAGCAAGGCGCCATGCTCGTGCGCGCTCAGTCGTGTCTGACTCTTTGCGACCCCACGGACTGCAGCCCGCCAGGCTCCTCTGTCCATGGGATTCTCCAGGCAAGAAGACTGGAGTCGGGTGCCATTTCCTACTCCAGGGGAAGTAAGGTGAACCAAACAGATTCTTTGGTTTCCAAGTGCATATGAAAGTTACCTTTAAACTATACTGTCGTGTATTAAGCGTGTAATATCATTACGCAAAAAAAAAAAAAAAAAAAAAAAAGTAGGTTCTTTAATTAAAAAATACTTTACTGTTGGGACTTGTTGGCAGTCCAGTGGTTGGGACTCCATGCTTTCACTGCCGAGGGTACAGGTTCAATCCCTGGTCAGGGAACTAAGACCCCACAAGCGGCATGGTGCAGCCAAAAAAAAATTTTACTCCTAAAAAATGCCAACCCTCATCTAAGTCTTCAATGAGCTGTAGTACTAACTTCAAAGGTCACCATGATCACAGGTCATCATAACAAATATATTAATAGTGAACGAGTTAGAAATATTGGGCAAATTACCAAAAACAGACCCAGACATACGAACTGAGCAAGTACAGCTGGAAAGCAGTGCCTGCAGACCGACTGCACACAGGGCCGCCACGGAGCTTCAGTCTGCAAAACGCAGTGCCTGCAGAGCGCGTGCCCGAGACACGCTTGCAGTGCTCTCTTTCTGAAGCGGGGTGTGAATACACGGAGGTTTGTTGTTATCTCCCCCCACACACATTTTAGATATAAAGTTTTAACATTTTATAAAATTGATCTCCTTTTTGGAAGTATGTGCTTTTGTACTTTTTCACATATTTTCTCCAAATGTCTTTTTCTTTATACTCAATGGCACCCCACTCCAGTACTTCTGCCTGGAAAATCCCATGGACGGAGGAGCCTGGTAGGCTGCAGTCCATGGGGTCGCTAAAAGTCGGACATGACTGAGCAACTTCACTTTCACTTTTCACTTTCCTGCATTGGAGAAGGAAATGGCAACCCACTCCAGTGTCCTTGCCTGGAGAATCCCAGGGACGGCAGAGCCTGGTGGGCTGCCATCTATGGGGTCGCACAGAGTCGGACACGACTGAAGCGACTTAGCAGCAGCAGCAGCAACAGTAATTAATTTAATATTCAATTATTTTTAACTAAAAAGACTTCCCTTTTGTTCTCTTGAAAAAAAAAATAACATGCCAAAAAAAAAAATTCTTTTCCATAACATAATTGCCAATGTGTTTATGGTTTAGTATGTCAAAGTACAGGCTGTAACGGGGAGCCACAGGTGGGTATATTTTGACTTAACATCTGTGTCTCTGTGAAACTGGAAGGCACACAGGAAAAGCGACGTTAGCTGGAGTCGTCTGGTGCGTCCCCTCTTTTAAATGGGGGTGGGGCCCAGACGCCTTTCCCCAGAATCACCTTGACCATGTCCTTGTACTTCTCTTTAAGCGCCTGGTAAGCCGCGCTGTACTTCATGACGGAGATGAGGGACAGGGTGCTTTTGAACCCACTCTGCCTGCTCTCCACACACCACCTGGCCAACCTGGCCAGCAGCTCTTCTCCAAGCCAGGTGGGTTTGGGATACACAGTGCCGTCTGAATGCCATCGTTCTGGACAGAAAATTAAAACAGATATGAACCTTTGAAAATAAGAGAAATATGAATAAGCAGAGCTGGTTTCAGGTCTTGTTTTTAAACTCTACATTTATTTACCAAAAGAAGACAGAAGTTAAGGTAGCTATCTATCATTACCAAATATTGTACCCAAAACACAAAACAATCTCCAACTAGCTACAGAATTTTCATCCTCTACAGAAAAACACATTTAAAAAGCAAAAAGAATTCCTCCTCTTTTGCAAATGTTGTTAAATGTGCGTTTACATATCTTAACAAAGCCTGCTGGAAGGAGGGCTGAACGACAAGGCTCCTCTCACATCCCACTCACATGCTAACCAGCCAGATTTTCGCGTGCCCGCGGTTTAATTTTTCTAGGTTTTATACATTTCACACGGGCAACCCAGATACACAGATCTGGTTCACCAAGTATTTCCTGGCCAGAAAGGTGATGCTCAGTCACCAAACTGAGGACATGCAGGCAGTCGCTGGGGCTCCCCAGTGCATGCGGACCCCTGTGCATCCTCCGCCAGCAGCGTGCAGGGCGGCTCGGCCCGGTCTGTCCAGCTCGCCGCGTGACCCGGCCCCAGTAGCACCTGGCCAGGGCAGGTGCTCACTCCCGAGGACGCGCGTCAGGACAACATACCCTCTGGGGCTGTGATCCGGGCAGCGCCATGCAGGGGACAAGTGTCAGGATTGTCGGGCTACGGTAAAGGAGGTGGTGTTCAGTGGGGGCCCCCAAGAAGGAGCAGACGCACAGGCAGCTGGGTGGGCGGGCGCAGGGTAGGCCGGTGGGAGGGGAGGCCCGGCAAGGGGTCCCCGGCTGGAGAGAGCTGCGCTGTCATGCAGCCCGCCTGGTGGTCTGTCCTGTCAGGCTTTTGCCACCAGGCACGTCAGAGGACACAGCTCACTCTCATAAGAACCAGGAGCCGCGTCTCCACTGAGAGTCGCAAGCAGGTGCGCGTCACCAGGCGGGGAGGGGCGGAGCAGGCCTGGCTGCTCGCTTCTCCTCCCTGCCCTTCGGAAGCGATCCTTCTGGACTCACTCGGGCCCTTCCCCTGCTCTTCCTGGGCCTCGTGCTCTCTCCCATGTGACCCCGGGGCCACACTACCCCTCACCTGCTCAGGCCTCGGGGTCATCCCCTGCCCACGCCGGTACAATGGGCACAGCCCTGCCCTGGTCAACGAGGGGACTTCTCTACCTCTGCGATTGGCAGCACTGGCCTTAGTGCATCCACCTGTCTCTGGGCCTTGCTGACCCCTGGGGCCCAGTGCGACCACATGGTGGGGAGACCACAAATTCTGCTGAAACGAGGCACTGACCAGGAGTGCCGGCCCCATGAAGGCGGCCACCAAAGTCCATCCACGCTCCACTGAGAAGGGCACATCCAGCCCCACCGTGACCCGTTCCCAGCGGGGCAGCAACGGGAAGCACCAGCCGGTAACGGCGTGGGGTGGCCAGCCGAGCACTCAGAGCTCATGGGGGACGGGGACGGATTTCACCACGTCAGCCGCACTGGGCGCCTGCCGCAGCCAGGCCCCAGGCCGGCTTCCCCACCGGGGCCGGTGGACAGTGGGCTCCAGGGCTCACCCCCCGGCGCCTGCATGAGCACTCTCCAGGCAACCCCCAGGGACACACACGGCTCTCCCCGCGGGTCTGCCCACACTCTCCAGCGGAGAGGAAGGGGCCCTCAGGGAACATTTAACACCCGTCAGGAGGCTCCCCGCCGGGGCAGAACCTGGGCATCCCACCCAGTGTCTGACCTCCACCAGGTCCCTGGGAGGCCCAGCCCAGCCCCCTCCCCAGGGACTCACAAAGTATTAGACCTGTTTCAGAGGTGAGAAGGGTCAGGGTCAGCCACGACACTCCCAAGGTCGCACTGCTGGGAGGGCCCACGTCTATAAGACGCCCAACCCCAGCTCTCCCACTGTGCTCTGGGCTCTTCGTGAAACCACGCTCCAAGGGCTGTCGGGGAAAAAGGGACCCATGCAGATCTCCAGGAAAAGAGCAGAAGAGCAACACGTGATCTCCCTCTCTTCTGACTTTTCCATTTAAAAAGTACCAAGTGGAAGTAAACCAAATTTCATACTTTCCGGACAGGGCCAAACACCATGTGGATTTAAGGGAACAGATTAAACGGCTGTGTTTAGAATAAAACATCACTGAATGCTCACTACGTCTAAGACCACGTGAGCCTCAGCAGGAAACACAAAAGGATGCTTCCGCCTACCCCCGTTACCAAGGTGTGAGACATAACAAAATAACAGAAGGATTGTGTTTATTTGAATTCGGTACTAGAACCAGGTGCTGTGAAGCATCAAGGCTACCCGGAAAGTAGGGGCCAAAGACTCCAGCCAGGCTGGGCCCACCAGGATGTATCAGGGTGAAACATCGACCAGAAAGCAGAGCCCACAAACCCGATCTGCCTGAGGGCGAGTCCCTGTAGCTTCTTGGGGACCTAGAATCTTTCAGCTGCCCAAAGAAATCACTGTCTGAAACCAGAGATCATTGAGAAAGAGGAATCAGTTATCCAGTATTTACCATTCTCCTTCGCTATGACTGAGCTGAATTTGATACACGTTGCTCATCTTAACCTTTAAATTCCCTTCATCGTCCTCTTCCAAAGGTAAAAACGTTACAGCTCCACTGAGGACATCTGGGGAGAAAGAAGATAGGCACGATCAGTTCCAACTGCTCAGCTCAGGGGCTCACTGGAAGTGGCCTTAAAAGCACAGCGCTGAATCCACCCCATCACTGTGCCTTCAACCCCCAGGGCTTTTCCCCACTTGACGACCACAGTGACTATCCTGGTCATGGCTGTATCTCCACACCTAGCCTGCCCCGCTCTTCACTGAGACCCACGTGAGCATGCAGACATCCACGTCTGAAGGCCTTGTGAGCATGGATGTGCTCATACCACAGGCCGGGAGAGTTCAGCTCAGTCTGTCAGTCGGGTCCGACTCTTTGTGACCCCATGGACTGTAGCACACCAGGCCTCCCTGTTCATCACCAACTCCCGGAGCTTGTTCAAACTCATGTTCATTGAATTGGTGATGCCATCCAACCATCTCATCCTCTGTTGTCCCCTTCTCCTCCTGCCTTCAATCTCTCCCAGCATCAGGTTCTTTTCCAATGAGTCAGTTCTTCGCATCAGGTGGCCAAAGTCTTGGAGTTTCAGCTTCAGCATCAGTCCTTCCAATGAATACTCAGGACTGATTTCCTTTAGGATGGACTGGTTGGATCTCCTTGCAGTCCAAGGGACTCTCAAGAGTCTTCTCCAATACCACAGTTCAAAAGCAGAACTGTAAAAGGTGCTGAAAGCCGAGGGCTCCTAAACAAAGTGTGATCATCAGGATTAGAGAGGGTCTCCAGGATGAGGGGACACCTGGGAAGAGGCCAGCAGTACTGGGGGGCGGGGGTAGAGGTATGCACCCACCAGCGGCTCAGCATCACGGCTTCTGGACACAGCCGCGTCCAGAGCAGCCCACACCCTAACCCCAGAGCCTGTGGCCACACAGTGTTACGCAGCGGAAGGGACCCACACACGGGCCAGGGTTACAGTGTGGGCCTGCGGAGAGAAAGAGGGCACCCTGGATTGCGCGGGGTGCCAGAAAGCTGAGAAGTGTGTCCAACTAGAGGCAGAGGCGATGCAGCAGCAAGAGAGGCCACCGAGGCTCGAAGCCCGAGAAGAATCCAGCGCGGCCGCCGGCTCTGGCGCGCAGGGAGGCCGTTTTCCTCATCCCTTTCACTACTGGATGCCTCCTGACCGCTCATCGTCCCGCCCTCCTTCACCTTCTCCCCCAAGCCTTCCAGACAACACTCCAGTCAACAACCCCATCCTCTGTGTTAAGGATCCACATTTCTACGTGCCCCCTCCATAAACAATCTACAGCCTCCCTAGGGCATATGAATTTGAGCAAACTCCGGGAGACAGTGGAGGTCAGAGGAGACTGGCATGCCGCAGTCCATGGGGTGGCAAAGAGTCGGACAAGGCTTAGTAACTGAAGGACAACAAGGCCGTCATGAGGAAACAAGCAGAATAGGTGCCTTTAGTCCTTTTCACTTACTGACTGCTTTTTAACCCAGTCACATCCCCTGCCAAAGATGCTCTCCTGGACCAAACTCTAGGCATGCTCCTCTGTCTCTAGGGTTCAGCCATGGCCCATGAAGGCGGGAACAAACACGGTCACTGCTCCCAAGAACTCAAGGCCACATCCCGAGCGTGATGCTGGGCCCCCTGAAGTGCCCACTTGGGAAAACGCAAGGCTGACAGAAGAACAGACTGTTCCAGCCCATACCTGAAGATGGGGTTGCTATGACCCCAGCTTCTGTGGGAGGGGAGGACCTAACTTCAGAAGGCACCAGTTAGCAAACCCCCGGTTGGCTCTGCATGACCTATCCCCCACCTTTCCTGCTTTTGGTTAATCTTTAACCTCCCTCACAACACTGCCCCATTCTCTTCTTTCACTCTCCCTGTAAAACGCCCCATCACTTCTTGCACTAAGCAGAGTGGAGTTAGGTTCACGCTGGACTCTCCTCCCTACCATGACAAGCCTGCGCCTTCTCAGTTGCTCAATCGGTGTCTGACTCTTTGAGACCCCCATGGACTGTATAGCCCGCCAGTCTCCTCTGTCCACGGGGATTCCCAGGCAAGGATCCTGGAGAGGACGTTGCCATTTCCCACTCCAGCGCCTGACATCCTATCACCAATTAAAACCCATCCCTGCCACCGTAACTTGTGCCTGCCTCTGTGGGGAATCTCTTGACAAATTGCCACTATCGGAAACACACTCTTTGTACCTTGCAGGACCATTTCTCTTCTCGGACCACGAAGCGGGCAATGCAGGTTCGTTTTGGGGATGACGGTTCTGAGCACCAAGTCGAGCTCGCGCCGACCCTCTGGCGGCGATTCTGCCCCGGAGCGGGTGAGGAAGGCTAGCACCTCTCGATTGTCGCCGGCGAGGCTCTGAGCGAAGACGTCCCAGAGAGCACCCAGGTCGGCGGCGGGGAGGTCGCCCTCCCGGGCTGCAGCCTTGCCGGGTTGCCCGGGGGTCCCTGAGAGCTGAGTCGCGGCGGCGGCGGCGGCTTCCCCGGGCTCCTCCTCTGGCTGGCGCCGGCCCTGGGCCTCCTGGCGGCCCTGATCGGGGCTCGCTGTCGGTCCAGGCCCCGGGCCCGCGTCGAGGGAACGCCAGACGGGTCCCGGCCCCGCGTCGGGCCCACATCCCCCCGCCTCCGCAAGCCTCTCGGGCTCGGGGCCTGCACTGGGCCCTGGGTGGGTGTGCCCGATCTGGGGCAAGGAGACGCTCCGCCGGGCCTCCAGGCGGACGCCACACAGCCGCTTGTTGGCCACCTGCGGCCTCTCCACCCACACGGCCACCGCCGCCCAAAAGCCGCCCGGGAGCAGCCGCGAACCCGGGTCGCTCACCGCAACCCTACCAACCTCAGCCATGACCAACCCTAGGCTCCCGGGCTCAAGCGGCGCGCGGCGATGACGCAATGGCCTGGTGCGGCCCTTTTGCGTCACGGGGCGGGGCGCTGGGGACCGGAAGGGAGAGGGAAAATGGCGGACCCATCGCTTCTCTTGTTTTGAGTTTCTTGGCGCGTGGTTCTGGTGGAGAGTTCTGAGCTGAGGAATATAACGTTTGCTCAAAGGTCCTCCTAGTCAAAGCTGTGGTTTTCTCCGTAACCATGTAGGGATGTGAGAGTCGGACCATAAAAAAAGCTGAGCGGCCAAGAATTGATGCTTTTGAACTGTGGTGTTGGAGAAGACTCTGGAGAGTCCCTTGGACTGCAAGGAGATCCAACCAGTCCATCCTAAAGGAAATCAGTCCTGAATATTCATTGGAAGGACTGATGCTGAAGCTGGAGCTTTAATACTTCGGCCACCTGATGCAGAGAACTGACTCATTTGAAAAGACTTGATGCTGGGAAAGATTGAAGGCGGGAGGAGAAGGGGACTACAGAGGATGAAATGGTTGGATGGCGTCATTGACAAATGCACATGAGTTTGAGTAAACTCTGGGAGTCAGTGATGGACAGGGAGGCCTGGTGTGCTGCAGTCCATGGGGTCTCAAAGAGTAGGACACAACTGAGTGTGTGAACTGAGTGTGTGTACCCCAAGTGACTGAACGGGGGGCACATTCAACGGTGTTGGTGCCGACAGTAACGTGACCCGAGTTGACTTTTGGAGAATTCTGGCTGTGGTGTATTTATGGAATCATTAAAATTATTCCTGTGTCTGGAATCTGGTTGTGTCCATATTGGTTCCTGATCAATGTCAAGGAGCCCATGTTTGTGAATGTTCAGGATTAGTCCTCTTATGAGAGCTCCTGCGTCTGTATTTCACTCTGGCCTTGCTTTCTTGTGTGAGAAAGTTGTGGCCGATGCATTTCTGCATCTGAGTGCTGCCCTGTGGTGTTTATTAGAACAGGTGGTCAGCTGTCACCCGCCTGTCCCCAAGTGAGAGTGTTAGTCGCTCAGTAGCATCTGACTGCAACCAAATGTACTGTGGCCCTCTAGGCTCCTCTGTCTTGGAATTCTCCAGGCAAGAATACTGGAGTGGGTAGCCATTCCCTTCTGCAGAGGATCTTTGCCCAGAGGTCAAACTGATCTCCTGTGTTGCAGGCAGACTCTTACTGTCTGAGCCATGAGGGAAACGCTGTGTCCAAAGAGGAGCAGAAAAGGGCAGCTACTGCCAGTGTAGGCGAACATCACCTTCACAGTCTGTAGAATCTGGTGACTGAAATTGTTTACCTCAGACTGGGACTTGAACCCACATGGCTGAGACTCAAACCCAGCCAAAACCCACAGTACATGGTTTCAGGACCTCATGAAGCTCTGGTTCTTGATGTCTCATCATGGGATGAATTCAATGAGAGACAAAGTGATAGGTAAGAATTGGATTTATTCAGATACAGAGAGAAGCAGACTCCACAGAGTGTGGGCCATCACAGAAGGCAAAGGTGGCCATGAAATGTGGCATGGTTAGTTTTGATAGGCTGGGTAATTTCATATGCTAATGAGTTGGAGGACTATTCCAACTATTTTGGGGAAGGGCGGTGGAGATTTCCTGGATTTGGACCATCACCCACTCCTTGGTCTTTTAACAGTCATTTCACTTGCTGATTCAGGATCAAGGTCTAGTCCTGTTTGCCATCTTGGTCCCATTTGATTTTAATCAGTTTATGTTGTGTCCTTGGGGTGTGTCATTCTTTCAGAAGTTGTGCCCTGCCCCTTTCCCTCCTGTTCAGATCAGATCAGATCAGTCACTCAGTCGTGTCTGACTCTTTGCGACCCCATGAATCGCAGCATGCCAGGCCTCCCTGTACATAACCAACTCCCAGAGTTCACTCAGACTCACGTCCATTGAGTCAGTGATGCCATCCAGCCATCTCATCCTCTGTCGTCCCCTTCTCCTCCTGCCCCCAATCCCTCCCAGCATCAGAGTCTTTTCCAATGAGTCAACTCTTCACATGAGGTGGCTAAAGTACTGGAGTTTCAGCTTCAGCATCATTCCTTCCAAAGAAATCCCAGGGTTGATCTCCTTCAGAATGGACTGGTTGGATCTCCTTGCAGTCCAAGGGACTCTCAAGAGCCTTCTCCAACACCACAGTTCAAAAGCATCAATTCTTCAGTGCTCAGCCTTCTTCACAGTCCAACTCTCACATCCATACATGACCACTGGAAAAACCATAGCCTCCTTTGTTGGCAAAGTAATGTCTTTGCTTTTGAATATGCTATCTAGGTTGGTCATAACTTTCCTTCGAGGAGTAAGCGTCTTTTAATTTCATGGCTGCAGTCACCATCTGCAGTGATTTTGGAGCCCCCCAAAATAAAGTCTGCCACTGTTTCCACTGTTTCCCTATCTATTTCGCATGAAGTGATGGGACCAGATGCCATGATCTTCGTTTTCTGAATGTTGAGCTTTAAGCCAACTTTTTCACTCTCCTCTTTCACTTTCATCAAGAGGCTTTTGAGTTCCTCTTCACTTTCTGCCATAAGGGTGGTGTCATCTGCATATCTGAGGTTACTGATATTTCCCCCGGCAGTCTTGATTCCAGCTTGTGTTTCTTCCAGCCCAGCGTTTCTCATGATGTACTCTGCATAGACGTTAAATAAGCAGGGTGACAATATACAGCCTCGACGTACTCCTTTTCCTATTTGGAACCAGTCTGTTGTTCCATGTCCAGTTCTAACTGTTGCTTCCTGACCTGCATACAGATTTCTCAAGAGGCAGATCAGGTGGTCTGGTATTCCCATCTCATTCAGAATTTTCCACAGTTTATTGTGATCCACACAGTCAAAGGCATTGGCATAGTCAATAAAGCAGAAATAGATGCTTTTCTGGAACTCTCTTGCTTTTTCCATGATCCAGTGGACGTTGGCAATTTGATGTCTGGTTCCTCTGCCTTTTCTAAAACCAGCTTGAACATCAGGAAGTTCACGGTTCACATGTTGCTGAAGCCTGGCTTGGAGAATTTTGAGCATTACTTTACTAGCGTGTGAGATGAGTGCAATTGTGCAGTAGTTTGAGCTTTCTTTGGCATTGCCTTTCTTTGGGATTAGAATGAAAACTGAACTTTTCCAGTCCTGTGGCCACTGCTGAGTTTTCCAAATTTGCTGACATATTGAGTGCAGCACTTTCACAGCATCATCTTTCAGGATTTGGAATAGCTCAACTGGAATTCTATCACCTCCACTAGCTTTGTTCGTAGTGATGCTTTCTAAGGCCCACTTGTCTTCACATTCCAGGATGTCTGGCTCTAGGGCAGTGACCACACCAATGTGATTATCTGGGTTGTGAAGCTGTTTTCTGTCTGCAAAGATTCTTCGGTCTTTTTGAACATTAATCCCTCAGTTGGGATTTTTTTCTAAACAGTCTCTATCAGAATCAAAGATTGAAAACTAACTCAAGTCATATAGTTTATCAGAGAAAAGAGCAAAGAGCAATGTCTATGGAATCAAGAGATAAATGACTGCTAAACCTCATAGTCTTTGACCATGTAATTGATTTTCATGCTGTTTTGGTTTCCTAGGGTTGTCATAAGAAGTTAGCACAAACTGGGTGGTTTAAAACTGTAGAGATTTGCTATCACAGGTCTGAAGGCTTGGTGGGAGGATCTATTTCTTGCCTCTCGGCTTCTGGTGATTGCCAGCAACTGTGAGTGTTCCTGGGCCTGTGGTCATATAACTCTAATCTTTTCCTCCATGGTCACTTGGCCTTCTTGTGTTTCTCTGTGTCTCTTCTCTGGCAAAGACCTGACTTCCAAGTAAGGTCACAGGTACAGTGGGTTAGGACTTTGGTATGTCTTTGGGGGGAGGCATAATTTAACCTCCAATGCTATCCAAAGATGTTTAGCCTGTGGGACAGCCAAAAGATCAATCATTACAAACCTTGCTAGTTTCTCACATGTGAGTGGATCTGGGCTTAGCAGTGAGGATGCAGAGCTAAGTAAGATCCCACCCTTGAGGAACCTTGATTGTGGGATATGAAACGTACAACAGTCAAGACATATGGGATGCAGAGGTCACAGAAGGAGGAGGTTTTTGTTTCTTTCTTTCTTTCTTTTTTTACACTATAAAACTCCTCCAATCTTGAAGGAAAGGCGTTGTGAAAGGAGGACTCAGTGACAACTGAGTTAAATAGAACCAATTGTGGTCGGGGGAAAAAGTTCTTCAAGGGAGTCCTGACTTTGGAAGACCTGGCTCCAAATACAGAGCACAGAACAAAACAGAAAAGTTCACAGGGGCACAGTTTTGTTCGCCCTGGGGGGTTGGGGGGTGGAGGGCAGCCTCCTCCCACGTCTCTCAGTTCTGCAAAGACCATCGCCTATCTGCAATCATTGGTTTCACCAAAGCCAAGGGCAATGTTTTCATGAGGAACTTGGCCTGACTTTATTAGTGGAGCTCAGGATGCCAAGTGCCTTTGTTTTCTCATTCAACTTGTTATGTAATGGCCATAATCAAAACAGCATTGAAGCAAGGTGTCTACTTGGCTTCTTGTGTATAACAAGCATGCTGTTTGATTTAACTGTGGGCTCAGTTCTTCAGAAACAAAACATGCCTGTTTCTCAACCTCTGTGCTGTTAAGCTTCTGGGCCCTGAAGCTGTCCCCTTGTGGTCCTGACTGATTTGGTCCCTGCAGCCCTGGTGCATGTCACATACACAGACGAGAGTGATCTCTGAGCAGAAACCTGGAGGCCAAGGCCTTCAGATAAGAGTGAAACAGAGCAGGACCCTTAAGTCTTTCTCCTCCATGTCCTCCACCTGCCTTTTGTCTGTAGAAAAACTTTAGCCAAAGAATAAATTAACCAGAGAAATAAGAAAATGCAGAAGCAAAGGAAAGCAGTCAAACAAGACCAAATAATAAGGGAGTTCCGCGGTGGTCCAGTGGACAGGACTCAGAGCTCTCACTGCCATGGACTGGGTTCAAACCCTGGTTGAGGAACTAAAATGGTACAAGATGGATGGCATGGCCAAAAACACATAGAACAAAATAAAAACCTTTAAAAATACGAAATAATAATAGTTTAGTCATTAAACAAAGTCAACAACCTTTACGTCCTCCTCAAAAGCTATGGATAATATTCTGAGCTTTATCCTTTGAGCTGTTTTGCAAATAGTGAGCTCCCCACCCCCATCAAGTGGAAGAAGTTAAACTACATGATGACCAGACTATAGCCATAGCATAAGCTGCCACAATTCTGAGAATTGGTCTCAAGGAAATGGGAAGAAGCCAACCTTGGAACTGGAGATGAACTGTACATAATCAAGATGACACCGAGTAAGCAACGTGAAGTGAAAGCCGCTCGGTCGTGTCCGACTCTTGGCGACACCACGGCCTATACGGTCCATGGAATTCTCCAGTGTCGGGACCAGCCCAAGGATGAACCAGCCTGAGGGAGCGGTCCTGCCGAAGAAAAAGGAAACATAAGCCTCAGAAATAAGGTGGGGATAAGGGGGCTGATGCCATTCGAGGCAAAAGCCCAGGTCCTAGTCCTTGCATGCCCTTTATTGCTAACATCTCCTTCCTTGTACGTGCTCTAGAGAGATCTGTTTTTTACAATCTCGGATCAGGGATAAAGATATACAACGCACAGCTCAATGTCAAACCTTCAGGCCGTCAGCTAGTGACGACCTTTCTCAGCAACTCCCCCAAGTCTTTGGTTATGACAACGGTCACTACTGGTTTTCCATCAGTCACATCAGTGCTTCAACATCTTGTTTGCAAGATGTTTTTCCACAATGTACTTTTTACTTGCTCCCAGCCTTTTGCCTGGGGGTGATGAGAAAGTCATTCTTATTTTTCAAAGAAGCCCTGTTAATTATAGTACAGGCCTGTGCATAGCATATTCCCTACATATCCCCCTTTTTTATTTTTTGAAGCTTATTTTTGGTGATTATTGTTCAGCATAGAAGCCCAAGCGATAGTCGCTAATCGCTGTTGTTTTCCGTCGACTTTCTTGGTGATTCTCCGCCAGACGTGGTGATTACCACGGATAACATAGCCGAGAACAAGGCAGCGAGGTCAAAGCCTGTTGCTGTTCTTTGGCCACTGTTCCCCCTCAGCGGTCAGTTTCTTCAGTTGGCCTCAAGTGTGCGGTTGCTGATCGGCAGTCTTGTTGCCCCCGTCACCGGCGGCTCTCCGGGATGGTTGATGTCGGCCCATGTCCTCTTCTTTCCTTTCTTTGACGGGCCTTCCCGGTACCCCGTGGTGGTGTCTGTCATCTGAAATGACAAGAGCACAACCTCGTCCTTTCTTAAGTCTAAGGCCCTTATGCCAATCGTTCGTAGCATTTTCCCACAACACTGGAGTATTATCCGCAATTATTTGACCAGGAGTGTAATTTTCACTAAGAAAGTTGTTCTGAAAATGCAGCGTTGCTGCTGGTGTTGTATGATCCAATTGTAAATCCAAAAAATTTAAATAAAGCTTGGGCTAATTTCTATTTTGGTATAATCAATATGCCATACTTTTCTTCCTCCTTCTGTTTAAATAACATATTTTTTAGAGAACAATGAGTGTGTTCCATAATAGCCTGGCCTTGAGAATTATATGAAATACGTAGAATGAGAAATATTCCAATCAGATAAGAATTTTGCAAAACCATGACTCACATATGTGGGGCCATTATCAGTTTTAACATGTTTTGGTAGGCCCTTGTAAGAAAAGGCTTGCCAAAAATGTGAGATAACATGAGCAGATGTTTCTCCAGAATGAGCAGAAGCATAAATCATGCCTGAGTAAGTATCCACAGAAACATGAATAGCTCCCAAACATCCAAAAGAAGGGACATGAGTAACATCAGTCTGTCAAATACCGTTGGGATAAAGGCCTCTGGGATTAACCCCTGTAGTAGTAGGAATGTGGTGAGTAAGAGTACATGTGGGCAGGCAGAAACAATATCTCAGGCTTCTTGTCTGGATAATTGAAATTTATTCATCAAGCCACGTGCATTTATACGTGTGAGTTGATGAAATTCAAAAGGAGTAAGAAAAGCAATTAACAAAGAGTCGATGGAATCATTGCCCTTTGCCAATGGTCCAGGCAAATTAGAATGAGATCTGATATGTGTAATGTAAAAAGGGTCAGAACAAAGTCTTACTATATTTTGTAACTGAGATAAATTGCAATAATAGATGATTTACTAGAAGCCTTTGGTAGAGACATGGTTTCAATACTTTGTGTTGTCTGTACAGCATATTGAGAATCTGATATAATATTTAATGCTGTAGAAACATCCTATAATACGGTAGCAATAGCCTCTAATTCAGCTTGCTGAACAGAGGTTAGGGTAGATTGCCAAACCTTTGTTGTGGGTCCGATATAATCAGCTTTGAGAGTTTTATTTGCATCAGTAAAATACACGGGAGCATTAACAAGAGGAATTGTTTTCATAAGAATAGGAATTATTCATTTGTGTTTAGCAACAATAGTAATCAAAGGTGACTCTGGAAAATGGTTATGAACCTCACCTGTGAAATCACCAGTGGCAGTTTGCCAATCCACACTGGTAACTGGTAACAAACAATCTACGGATTTGATCCTTAGTGAAAGGAAGAACAATTTCTTATGGATCATAACCAGAAAGTTGTACACATCTGGATCTCATTTTTGAAAGAAGAAAGGAAATAAGCATTATGTAAGTAGTCATTATTTTCTTAGGAGTGTGGGATAAAAATCCCCATTCAAGGATACCCTGTGGTTGCCAGAGTATTCCTGTAGGCGAATCTAAAGTTGGAAGAATAAGTAAAGAAGTTGCCACCGTCAGATCTGCTTGTTTAAGTTGTCTTTGCTCAATAGCTTGACTAAAATCCAACTCCTGTTTAGCCTGTTCTGTTACTACCGGGGGGTTATTTAAATCAGTCTTCTTGTAGGATTTGAAATAGGTGTGTTAAGGAACGATTGGGAATTCCTAAAGATGGTTGTAACCAATTTATATCTCCTAATAATTTCTGAGAATCATTTAAAGTTTTCAAGGAATCAGTTCGAATTTATATTTTTTGTGGCTTAATAATATTTCTTTGTAATATATATCCTAAATAGGTATATAGTTCCTGCTCTTGTAGTTTATCAACAGCAATATATAACCCATATTCTTTTAATTTAATCTCTGTATTTAAGAAGATATGTTGAAGTTCCTTGGCAGAAGGAGACACTAAAAGAATATCATCCATATAGTGGATAATGTAAACATGAGGGAATTGTTTTCTAATAAATTCAAGTGATTTGGAGACGTATAATTGACATAATGTAGGACTATTAAGCATTCCTTGTGGCAATACCTTCCAGTAATATTGAGACACTGGTTTTTTATTATTAACTGACGATACAGTAAAGGCAAAACAGATAGCATCAGATTCTTGTAGAGGAATGGGATAGAAACAGTCTTTAAGATCAGTGATTTTTATTTTCCAGTTTTGTGGTATCATAGAGGGTGACCGAATGCCTGGTTGTAAAGCAGCCATAGGTTTGATTGTAGCATTATTTTTTCTTAAATCAGTTAACATTCTCCATTTCCCAGATTTCTTCTTAATAACAAAGAAAGGAGAATTCCAAGGACTAGTAGTTGAGGCAATATGATTAAGAGATAACTGTTCCTCTGCTAACTGTTCAAGAGCCTGTAACTTTTCATGTGATAGGGGCCAGTGCTCTGTCCAAATAGGCTCATCAGATTTCCATGTCAACATAAGTGCTGTTTTTTGTTGTTTGGCAGTGGCCCCCACTAAAAAGCCTGTGTATTTTGAACAGGATTATATCCCATATTTGCCATACTTTGTTTAGCTTGAGGAGATACAGTAGGAACTGCTACATAAGCTCCCCATCGTGTCAGTACATCTTGTCCCCATAAATTAGTAGGGATAACTGCAACTAAACTTGAGGAGATACAGTAGGAACTGCTACATAAGCTCCCCATCGTGTCAGTACATCTTGTCCCCATAAATTAGTCGGGATAACTGCAACTAAAGTTTGTAAAGCTGCAGGTTGTTGTTCGGGATATGAACAGGTCAAAATATTAGTCCCTTTTAGAATATTTTGCATAGTTCCAATTCCAGTTAACACAGTAGGAACATCTGTTAAAGGCCAAGAAATTGGCCAATGCTTTTCAGATATTATAGAAACATCAGCTCCAGTATCTACAAGTCCTGAAAAGTGCTTATTACTGGTATATACATATAATGTGGGTCTAGAATCAGATACAAAAGTTTGCCAATATACCCATTTTCCTGTACTTCCAAATCCTCCAGTTCTTTTAATATGAGATTTACTAGTAGTGACATAGGTAATAATAACAATTGAGCTATACAATCTCCTTTTATTATCTGATAAGGATACTCTGTTTTCATCATAACAGAAATCTCGCCCTCATAATCTTCATCTATAATCCCTATTAGGACTTGAACTCCTTTACTTGTTAAACTACTGTGTCCTAATAATAACCCCCCATTTTCTTTAGGTATTGAACCTTTAATTGCAGTAGGGATTTTAAAAATTCTCCAGTTGGCGTAAGAAGTAAATTATCAATGGCGAGGATATCTAGTGCTGTGCTCCCGGATGTTGCAGGATGGAGGTCGGTAGGCCGGGTGTATGGTTTGCAAGGGCTGGATGAGGTTGCTATTCGCTGGCTGGGTACACAAAAGGAACAGCGTTCCAGGTTTGTTGAGAGCTCATATTGTTTGACAGGCCCTGAGCGGGGCCCTTCTTCCAGGTTCCCAACAAAGGGGATCCATTTTTATGAAATTTAGATCTACACTGGTTAGCCCAGTGATGGCCTTTACTACAGTGAGGGCATAATCCAGGTTTCTTTTCGTTTGTGGGAGTACTCTTATTAGGTGTATTTTTACTAGTCTTGCAATTTTTCTACGCATGTCCTCTCTTACCGCAACTAAAACGTTTAACCTGCTGACTCGCTTGCTGTTTCAAGCCCATAATGGCTTGAGTCAACAATTGCATCTTATAGGGTTCTGATCCAATATTTGCTGTTTCAAGCCCATAATGGCTTGAGTCAACAATTGCATCTTATAGGGTTCTGATCCAATATCATGACAAGCCTTCATAAAATCCTCTAGAGGCTTTCCTTGTACTTTGCTGCTGCTGCTGCTGCTAAGTCGCTTCAGTCGTGTCCTACCCTGTGTGACCCCATAGACAGCAGCCCACCAGGCTCCCCTGTCCCTGGGATTCTCCAGGCAAGAACACTGGAGTGGGTTGCCATTTCCTTCTCCAATGCATGAAAGTGAAAAATGAAAGAGAAGTCTCTCAGTCTTCTCCAACTCTTAGCGACCCCATGAACTGCAGCCTACCAGGCTCCTCCACCCATGGGATTTTCCAGGCAAGAGTATTCCTTGTGCTTTAAGAGGCTGTAAAACGTTTTAACATTCTGAATTTGCATTGTCATAGGCAAGTATCAGTAATAACATATCCCTTATTTCAATTTGAGCAATAGTTCTCACCAGATTTTGTTTTAATCAGGTGATAAAATCAGTATAAGTTTCTCCATTGGATTGTTTTACATTAACAAAAGAAGGATGAGACTGTCCTGGGGGGCTAACCTTTTCCCCTGCCCTAAGACAAATAAATCTAATTTGACTTATAAGTTGATCATCGAATTGTAGTTGTCTCTGAATCCCTTGATATGCCCGTGACCCCATTAATTGCTCCACAGTAATATTAAGAGGAGGATTAGCAGCAGCAGGTCTTTAAGCCTGTTGAGAGCCTTCATTTGCCACCATGTTTGGAATTGTGAAAATTCCAGAGTGGATAGGCAAGTTCTAGCAATCATTTCCAATCACATGGAATGAGTCGTTCAGACTGAGCCAGCCCCTGAATAAGACCTGTGGTGTAAGGAGATGTAGTTCTATATTGTGTGCATGCCTGTTTAATCTCCTTAACACTTTTAAAAGAAAGAGGAGTATGCTCAAATTGTACTCCGCCTTGTGGGAGTTGAGCATCAGGGGGCACCTCAGTCACGATAACAGGCAAAATCAAGGTCACCTTCTCGCCTAACTGCTCCTACACCTTGCTGAAAAGATGAGAGAGCAGGCGCAGACGTCTTTGGTATTGTGACCGCGGCTCTAAACACCCCATCATCCCATGGTGTGTCAGGATCCAGTGGAGGGTATTCCTGAACTATGGGGGCTCCAGCTAAGGAGCCAAAGGCTGTGAGACTGCTGATAAAGAGAAAGCTTCAGGATGTTGCTCAGTGCCAGAGTCAACACGGGATTTAGGACTCAAAAACTGAGCCTCTCTCTCCCCTTCCAAATGATTGTATTTCCCTTTATCCAGATTTTCATAAATATGAGGCGGCCAGACAGGCGACTCCTGAGGTGCAGGAGCAGAAGTATCAGATTCTGAATCAGAAGAGTCAGACCGTTCAGACTGTAAAGGAGCCAAAGTGGTATAAATAAGGTTACGAAGAGACCACTCACTTATAGGAATGGGTTCCCCGGGATAGGCTCCCTGCAAACTGCGCATCAGTTTTTTCCACTCACTAAGATGCAAAGTCCCTTTTTCTGGATCCAACCAGCGACAGTGCTTATGAATTGCCTGAAATAGTTCCCGAAAATTCTCTTCTTTCGCTTTCACTCCAGAGCTATGTAGTAAGGTTTTTAGAAGCACAATATAGTCAGCACTTTTAGAAGGAGCTTGCCCTGTGTGTCCCTGAGTGACAAACCCATGGGCGTGTGCTCACCAAGCACTTCCACTGTCCTCCCATCTCTCGGCTGGAATTCCCCGCATCTTCTGGTGCTGTCAAAAAAGCCTCGAAAGCTATTAACACCCTCAGGTCCCTGTTTGGGCACCAAACGTTGGGACCAGCCCAACAACGACCCGACCCGAGGGAGCAGTGCCACAGAAGAATTAACACAAATAAGACTCAGAAATAAAGTGGGGTTCAGGGAGCTGATGCCATTTGAGGCAAAAGCCCGGATCCTAAGGCAATGCCAAAGAATGCTCAAACTACCGCACAATTGCACTCATCTCACATGCTAGTAAAGTAATGCTCAAAATTCTCCAAGCCAGGCTTCAGCAATATGTGAACCGTGAACTTCCTGACGTTCAAGCTGGTTTTAGAAAAGGCAGAGGAACCAGAGATCAAATTGCCAACATCCATTGGATCATGGAAAAAGCAAGAGAGTTCCAGAAAAGCATCTATTTCTGCTTTATTGACTATGCCAAAGCCTTTGACTGTGTGGATCACAATAAACTGTAGGAAATTCTGAGAGAGATGGGAATACCAGACCACCTGATCTGCCTCTTGAGAAACCTGTATGCAGGTCAGGAAGCAACAGATAGAACTGGACATGGAACAACAGACTGGTTCCAAATAGGAAAAGGAGTACATCAAGGCTGTATATTGTCACCCTGCTTATTTAACTTATACACAGAGTACATCATGAGAAACGCTGGACTGCAAGAAACACAAGCTGGAATCAAGATTGCCGGGAGAAATATCAATAACCTCATATGCAGATGACACCACCCTTATGGCAGAAAGTGAAGAGGAACTCAAAAGCCTCTTGATGAAGGTGAAAGTGGAGAGTGAAAAAGTTGGCTTAAAGCTCAACATTCAGAAAACGAAGATCATGGCATCCGGTCCCATCACTTCATGGGAAATAGATGGGGAAACAGTGGAAACAGTGGCAGACTTTATTTTGGGGGGCTCCAAAATCACTGCAGATGGTGATTGCAGCCATGAAATTAAAAGACGGTTACTCCTTGGAAGGAAAGTTATGACCAACCTAGATAGCATATTCAAAAGCAGAGACATTACTTTGCCAACAAAGGTCCATCTAGTCAAGGCTATGGTTTTCCCAGTGGTCATTATGGATGTGAGAGTTGGACTGTGAAGAAGGCTGAGCGCCGAAGAATTGATGCTTTTAAACTGTGGTGTTGGAGAAGGCTCTTGAGAGTCCCTTGGACTGCAAGGAGATCCAACCAGTCCATTCTGAAGGAGATCAGCCCTGGGATTTCTTTGGAAGGAATGATGCTGAAGCTGAAACTCCAGTACTTTGGCCACCTCATGTGAAGAGTTGACTCATTGGAAAAGACTCTGATGCTGGGAGGGATTGGGGGCAAGAGGAGAAGGGGACGACAGATGATGTGATGGCTGGATGACATCACTGACTCGATGGACGTGAGTCTCAGTGAACTCCGGGAGTTGGTGATGGACAGGGAGGCCTGGTGTGCTACGATTCATGGGGTCGCAAAGAGTCGGACACGACTGAGTGACTGATCTGATCTGATCTGAATCCTTGTGTGCATTTTATGGCTAACATCTACTTCCTCATACCTGCTCTAGAGATAACTGTTTTTTACAATCTCGGATCAGGGATAAAGATATACAATGCACAGTCCTCAATGTCAAACCTTCAGGCCATTCATGAGTGTGTTTAGACTTCAGCTAGTGATGACCTTTCTCAGCAGCTCCCTTAAGGCTCTGGTTCCTGGTCTCCCATCAGTTAGATCAGTACTTCAACAGCTTGTTTTCAAGATGTTTTCCCACAATGTACTTTTTACTGCTCCCAGCCTTTTGCCTGCGGGTGATGAGAAAGTCATTCTTACTTTTCAAAGAAGCCCTGTTAATAGTACAGGCCTGTGCATAACATATTCCCTACATTCAGGCCAGAATACTGGAGTGCCTTTCCCTTCTCCAGGGGATCTTCTTGACCCAGGGATTAAATCCAGGTCTCCCACATAGCAGGTGGATTCTTTACCAGCAGAGCCATGAGGGAAGCCAGATTAGACAATGACATGATTAATTTCAAGCAAGATGACTATCAGAGCTGATGATCCATGTTGATGTATGGCAGAAACCAACATAATATTGTAATTATCCTACAATTAAAAATAAAGAAAAAAAAAGATGCCTCTCAGAGCTGACTGTGCTGTTTCTGCATGTAGCTCCTACCCATTGTGTACAGAGCCCTGAAACTCCCATTTAAAAGTTCTTATGCACTGATTGGCAGTGAGGAGTTGGCCTTAGAACAGGAGTCCACCTTCTTCCCTGGTTGCTGGACTCCTAAATAGAGCAATTTTTCCTTTGTACAAACACTTGCCTCTCGAACGTTGGCCTTCGTGGCAAGCAGCTGGAGCTGAATTCAGTAACAAGAGGTCATAAATCAGAGGTCAATGTTCAGAGGTGGGAGGAGAAGGGGACGACAGACGATGAGATGGTTGGATGGCATCACCCACTCAATGGACATGAACTTGAGTAAACTCTGCGAGTTGGTGATGGACAGGGAGGCCTGGTGTGCTGCAGTCCATGGGGTCATAAAGACTCGGACACGACTGAGCGACTGAACTGAACTGAATGTTTAGAGGGGAGGTGGAAAATTTTCAGTTCTCTATGGGGTGTTATCCTTCCACAAGATCACACCAGTTCCTTGCCAGAAAGCCACATGTTGAATTAGGCATACAGTTAACCTGCATCTGGGCTCCTGCCCCCAGAGTCCCATCCAGCCTGGCTCCTGCCCCCTCTCCCAACCTCATCTCCCTTCCCTCATCCCTTAAGTCCCTGCACAGGGCGTTCCTCACTCTTAGAATTTGGAAGTCCATTCCCCTCACCCCCACCCTGTGCCCTCTGCCCAGGATGCTCACCCTCTATCTTTTCCCAGTTGAAAACTCAGATTAAATGTCCCCTCCCATCGTCCAACTGAACATGGGCTTCAGGCCTGTTCATCAGCCCGCCTCCCTGTTACTTTCCAGATCCTCAGCCAGATACTCCCCTGATGCCAAGCTTCCTTCAGTATTTAAACATTTTGGATTGAACATCTTGGGATTAGAGTTAAAAAAAATTATTTTCTTGAGACTTCCCTAGTGGTCCAGTGATTAAGAATCCTCCTTGCAATGTGGGGTATGGGGCTTTGAACACTGGTTAAGGAACTAGGATCTCATGTGCCTCATAGCAGTTCAGTTCAGTCGCTCAGTTGTGTCCAACTCTTTGCAGTCCCATGAATCACAGCACGCCAGGCCTCCCTGTCCATCACCAACTCCCGGAGTTCACTCAGACTCACGCCCATCGAGTTGGTGATGCCATCCAGCCATCTCATCCTCTGTTGTCCCCTTCTTCTCTGCCCCCAATCCCTCCCAGCATCAGGGTCTTTTCAAATGAGTCAACTCTTTGCATGAGGTGGCCAAAGTATTGGAGTTTCAGCTTTAGCATCAGTCCTTCCAATGAACACCCAGGACTGATCTCCTTTAGGATGGACTGGTTGGATCTCCTTGCAGTCCAAGGGACTCTCAAGAGTCTTCTCCAACACCACAGTTCAAAAGCATCAATTCTTTGGTGCTCAGCCTTCTTCACAGTCCAACTCTCACATCTGTACATGACCACTGGGAAAACCATAGCCTTGACTAGATGGACCTTTGTTGGCAAAGTAATGTCTCTGCTTTTGAATATGCTGTCTAGGTCGGTCATAACTTTCCTTCCAAGGAGTAAGCGTCTTTTAATTTCATGGCTGCAATCACCATCTGCAGTGATTTTAGAGCCCAGAAAAATACAGTCTGACACTGTTTCCACTGTTTCCCCATCTATTTCCCATCAAGTGATGGGACCAGATGCCATGATCTTCGTTTTCTGAATGTTGAGCTTTAAGCCAACTTTTTCACTCTCCACTTTCACCTTCATCAAGAGGCTTTTGAGTTCCTCTTCACTTTCTGCCATAAGGGTGGTGTCATCTGCATATCTGAGGTTATTGATGTTTCTCCGGGCAATCTTGGTTCCAGCTTGTGTTTCTTCCAGTCCAGCGTTTCTCATGATGTACTCTGTGTATAAGTTAAATAAGCAGGGTGACAATATATAGCCTTGATGTATTCCTTTTCCTATTTGGAACCAGTCTGTTGTTCCATGTCCAGTTCTATCTGTTGCTTCCTGACCTGCATACAGGTTTCTCAAGAGGCAGATCAGGTGGTCTGGTATTCCCATCTCTTTCAGAATTTCCTACAGTTTATTGTGATCCACACAGTCAAAGGCTTTGGCATAGTCAATAAAGCAGAAATAGATGCTTTTCTGGAACTCTCTTGCTTTTTCCATGATCCAATGGATGTTGGCAATTTGATCTCTGGTTCCTCTGCCTTTTCTAAAACCAGCTTGAACGTCAGGAAGTTCACGGTTCACATATTGCTGAAGCCTGGCTTGGAGAATTTTGAGCATTACTTTACTAGCATGTGAGATGAGTGCAATTGTGCGGTAGTTTGAGCATTCTTTGGCATTGCCTTTCTTTGGGATTGGAATGAAAACAGACCTTTTCCAGTCCTGTGGCCACTGCTGAGTTTTCCTAATTTGGTGGCATATTGAGTGCAGCACTTTCACAACATCATCTTTTAGAATTTGAAATAGCTCAACTGGAATTGCATCACCTCCACTAGCTTTGTTCATAGTGATGCTTCCTAAGGCCCACTTGACTTCACATTAGTGCTACAAATACTGAGTCTGAGTGCTTCAGAGGCCTCGTGCCACCACGAGGGAGCCCATGGGCCCCAGTGAAAGGTCCTACATGACAGAACTAAGGCCTGGAGCAGCCCAAGAAAGAAAAAAAATTAAAAAAATTTTTTCTTCATTGACTCATGCCTGTAATATTTGCCAAGAAGATCAAAGCTTCAGGCCTTTGTATGTGCATCACATACAAAGCCTTACTGGAGTCTTAACTCCTTCCCATTGCCATTCTCAGCCACCTACTACTTGATTAGTTTTACTCTGGGGAAGAAGGCCGCTGCTTGTGGTCCCGGCTCTCGTGACAGGTCCACGTAGGTGAAAGTGGAAGAAGGAAAGTGAAGTCGCTCAGTCGTGTCCAACTCTGTGTGACCCCAGGAGCCTACCAGGCTCCTCCGTCCATGGGATTTTTCCAGGCAAGAATATTGGAGTGGGTTGCCATTTCCTTCTCCAGGAGATCTTCGCAACCCAGGGATTGAACCCGGGTCTCCCGCATTTTAGGCAGACGCTTTACCATCTGAGCCACCAGGGAAGTCATGCAGGTGAGTAGGAGTGAAAGTCGCTCAGTTGGGTCCCACTCTGCAACCCCACAGACTACATAATCTGCCAGTCTCCTCTGTCCATGGAAGTCTACAAGCAAGAATACTGGAATGGGTTGCCATGCCCTCCTCCAGGGACGGTCCAGACCCAGGGAATAAACCCAGATCTCCCACATTGCAGGCAGATTCTCCACCGTCTGAGCCACCAGGGAAGCCGTAACAGGACCAAGTCATTATGGTCCGTCCCAACCCAGTGACTTGGTGACTCCTTCCCTACAACCCTTTTGTGGATCCTGACCCAGTGAGGGAAGTGGATGGGAGGCAAAGCAGGAAGGGGATACAGAGGGACAAGTGGCCAGAGTTTGGGAGGAGACTTTAGGGTTAACGTGTCCAAATAGTGGCAGGAACCAACAACAGCCAACAAAGCAAAGGACTCAACAGGAGCTGGGATGGGTGTGCTCAATGGGGTGGAGGGGAACAGAGGTCAAAATGAACCAGGGTAGGGGACTGACACCAGAGCCCTCACAGAGGCCTGGCAGGTGACGGTCAGCTGAGCTACCAGAAGAGTTCGCACTCTGTTCCACTGATCACACAATCCCCTGGCAGCTCTACCAGGAAGCAGCTAACAAAACCTGGACAAAACAGAACCCCCTCTCTCTTCCCCCAAGTAGCTCCTCCATGTCGGTCCCCACTGCATCTCTCCCCACGCAGGTCCCTTCAAAACAACCCCAAGAAGTGTGTGAGTCCGTCCTCTCTCCCTACCTCACCACCGCCCAAAAAAGTCTCCAAGTCCACTGAGTCCCACCAAGAGACATCCAAAGCACACTCACTGCCAAACGCAGGCCAAGCAGCGCCACCAACCAGGGAGGGGACCGGACCCCAGGGATTCTGGACAGGACGGGCCACGGGGAGGTCCCAGGAAGGCGGCCATGCGGGCTTCCCTGGTGGCTCAGCTGGTAAAGCCTGCAACGCGGGAGACACGAGTTGCATCCCTGGGTTGGGAATATCCCCTGGAGAAAGGAAAGGATATCCACTCCAGTGGGTATTAATCATGAACTCCTTTTCGCCAAATTCAGACTGAAATTGAAGAAAGTAGGGAAAACCACTAGACCATTCAGGTATGACCTAAATCAAATCCCTTATGATTATACAGTGGAAGTGAGAAATAGATTTAAGGGACTAGATCTGATAGACAGAGTGCCTCATGAACTATGGACTGAGGTTCGTGACATTGTACAGGAGACAGGGATCAAAACCATCCCCAAGAAAAAGAAATGCAAAAAGCAAAATGGCTGTCTGAGGAGGTCTTACAAATAGCTCTGAAAAGAAGAGACGTGAAAAGCAAATGAGAAAAGGAAAGATATACCTATTTGAATGCAGAGTTCCAAAGAATAGTAAGGAGGGATAAGAAAGCCTTCCTCAGTGATCAATGCAAAGGAAAAAAAAGCAAAACATGCAAGAAAATTAGAGATACCAAGGGAACATTTCATGCAAAGGTGGGCTCAATAAAGGACAGAAGTGGTATGGACCTGAAAGGTTGTTGTTGAATCATGCAAAGATGCCGGGATTCTTGGCCCCTGGAGGAGAAGAATTCAATTCGGGGCCACAGACGAGGCTTGATCGCTCAGAGCTTTTGTGTAATTAAGTTTTATTAAAGTATAAAGGAGATAGAGAAAGCTTCTGACATAGGCATCAGAAGGGGGCAGAAAGAGTACCCCCTTGCTAGTCTTCAGCTGGATGTTATACAGTCACTAGCAGTCTGTTAATGAAAGAAAGGAATGTCTTAAAACTCAGAATAGCACCAGACCCCTCACCCATAAGATGCATTTTGGGATAATCTTGGCACCAAATGGTTTATCCTGGGCCATAAAATGATTAACTTGAATCTTGAAGAAGGGAAGACCACCATACAAATAGTTTCATTTACAGAGATTAGGGGAACAATATCTGAGCATAACATACTGGTTTGTCAAGTAGGTTCTGAGCCAAGAGGTGGAACCGACTTGAAGACAGAGTCTGGGGTAAATGCATAGCACATTAGCATAGCTTAAGACAAACATTTCCATAAGGAAAAGGCATTGGTCACCTCTAGGTTTGAGAATAGTTAACTTCAGGTGAAACCAGGTATTAGTATGGCAACACAGTATTTTAAGAGAAACCTTTTAAATTTGTATAGAGAGGAAAAAAATATCACTGGTTTGTTTCCTCATGCCTCTTAAGAGAGATAAAAATGTCTGACACTTGCAGGCTATTTCCTCCGTTTGGAGACCCTGGCCTTCCTGCCTGTTACCCTCTCAGACCTAACAAGAGCAGAAGATTTTAAGAAGAGGTGGCAAGAATACACAGAAGAACTGTACAAAAAAGATCTTCATGACCCAAATGATCTCAATGGTGTGATCATTCACCTAGAGCCAGACATCCAGGAATGTGAAGTCAAGTGGGCCTTAGGAAGCATCACTACGAACAAAGCTAGTGGAGGTGATAGAATTCCAGTTGAGGTGTATCAAATCCTAAAAGATGATGCTGTGAAAGTGCTGCACTCAGTATGCCACCAAATTAGGAAAACTCAGCAGTGGCCACAGGACTGGAAAAGGTCAGTTTTCATTCCAATCCCAAAGAAAGGCAATGCCAAAGAATGCTTAAACCACCACACAATTGCATTCATCTCACACGCTAGTAAAGTAATGCTCAAAATTCTCCAAGCCAGCCTTCAACAGGACGTGAACCGTGAATTTCCAGATGTTCAAGCTGGATTTAGAAAAAGCAGAGGAACCAGAGATCAAATTGCCAACATCCATTGGATCATGGAAAAAGCAAGAGAGTTCCAGAAAAGCATCTATTTCTGTTTTATTGACTATGCCAAAGCCTTTGACTGTGTGGATCACAATAAACCTTGGAAAATTCTGAAAGAGATGGAAATACCAGACCACCTGATCTGCCTCTTGAGAAACCTGTATGCAGGTCAGGAAGCAACAGTTAGAACTGGACATGGAACAACAGACTGGTTCCAAATAGGGAAAGAAGTATGTCAAGGCTATATATTGTCACCCTGCTTATTTAACTTACATGCAGAGTACATCATGAGAAACGCTGGGCTGGAGGAAGCACAAGCTGCAATCAAGATTGCCGGGAGAAATATCAGTAACCTCAAATATGCAGATGACACCACCCTTATGGCAGAAAGTGAAGAAGACTTAAAGAGCCTCTTGATGAAAGTGAAAGAGGAGAGTGAAAAAGTTGGCTTAAAGCTCAACATTCAGAAAACGAAGATCATGGCATCTGGTCCCATCACTTGATGGGAAATAGATGGGGAAACAGTGGAAACAGTGTCAGACTGTATTTTTCTGGGCTCTAAAATCACTGCAGATGGTGATTGCAGCCATGAAATTAAAAGACGCTTACTCCTTGGAAGGAAAGTTATGACCAACCTAGACAGCATATTCAAAAGCAGAGACATTACTTTGCCAACAAAGGTCCATATAGTCAAGGCTATGGTTTTCCCAGTGGTCATGTATGGATGTGAGGGTTGGACCATATAGAAAGCTGAACACCAAAGAATTGATGCTTTTGAACTGTGGTGTTGGAGAAGACTCTTGAGAGTCCCTTGGACTGCAAGGAGATCCAACCAGTCCATCCTAAAGGAAATCAGTCCTGAATATTCATTGGAAGGACTGATATTGAAACTGAAACTCCAATACTTTGGCCACCTCATGCGAAGAGTTGACTCATTTGAAAAGACCCTGATTCTGGGAGGGATTGGGGTCAGAGGAGAAGGGGACAACAGAGGATGAGATGGCTGGATGGCATCACCAACTCGATGGGCGTGAGTCTGAGTGAACTTCAGGAGTTGGTGATGGATAGGGAGGCCTGGTGTGCTGCAGTCCATGGGGTCACAAAGAGTGGGACAGGACTGAGCGACTGAAATGACTGAGTGACTGACCCACTTCAGTATTCTGGCCTGGAGAATTTCAGAGAATTCCTGGAGAAGGGAAAGGCTACCAGCTCCTCCAGTCTTCTTGGGTTTCCCTGCTGGCTCAGCTGGTAAAGAATCCTCCTGCAAAGCGGGAGAGCTGGGTTCCATCCCTGGGTTGGGAAAATCCCCTGGAAAAGGGAAAGGCTACCCACTCCAGTATTCTGGCCCGGAGAATTCTGGCCTGGTTGCAAAGAGCCGGAAAGGACTGAGCGACTTTCAGTTTCATTTTCCAGCAGCCTGGGCTCGCCCAGGCGTCCTGCGTTTCCTGGGTAACAGGGCGCAGTGGGGGCCGCGATGACGTCAGGCCCGGGGACGACCCGGAAGGCCTGCCTGCGGCTGCGCGCGTGCGCGCCCTCTCCTGCCTCTAGGGTCTGGGTGGATCTCCACCGGACCAACGTTGGGAGCCTGTGGTGTGTTCGCTGGGCCCTGCGGTGGCCGTGATCGTAGAGTCTGGCGACATCTGAAGGTCCAGTCCGCCTTTGCCCAGAGGGTACGCGGGGGCGGCGCGTGCAATGGTTGGGGTGGGGTGGGGGCCCAACCGCGTCTTCTTGCTGAACTGCTGGGCTCAGAGGCTGCGAGGGTCGGCGGCCGGGCGGGTAAACCCGCGAGATGTATCGAGGAGTTCAGACACTTGTCCCCTGAGGTCAGGGGACAGCTGTCACCTAGCGGCGGGAGCATGGTCGGGTCTGCATGTTAGGGCCCCTTCTGAAATTGTCTGAAAGCGACTGTTGCGCCCCCCAAATGGTATAGATGCCTCCCCCGCCCCAAATGGTATAGACGTTCCCTCCGTGCCTGGAACTGCTCTAGGTGCCCCGGTGAGTGGTAACAGCCTTCTGGCCATGCAGGATCAGCTTTGCCCGTGTTTCACCACCCCAGGCAGGTGCAGTGACTTTGCCGAGTTGGCGCCACGCCTAAGCTCTGTAGCTGGGATCTGGCGCCAGGCGTCTGGCTTCAGATGCCTGTGTGTAGGATCATGCAGTGATGTCGGCGGCTGCAGGTGGCCTTTGAAGGCTTAGGATTCTGGAGTTTGGACCGAGGTCGTTAAGGCCCTGCACAATCAACTGACACATTGACCTTTACACCTGGAAAGTGAGAGTACAGATTGTGCTGGGGTTCCTAGTATCTGGGAGTCCGCTGCTCCACCCACACTCAGTATTTGCTCAATACCTGGAGGTTGTTGTAAGATTTCTTGGGCTCAAAGAGAAAGGATAGGATTTGTTCAGTATTAGAGAGGAGCAGTGAGGGAGGGGCTTGGTAACTAACTGGTTTCTGGGATGGGGCGGGGGGCGGGGCGGGGAGAGAACTTGAGGGCTGGCACTTGGGTTTATACATCAACTAACTGTATAAAAAATGTTTTATAGTTTTCTGAGTATAAGTTTTACACTTCTTTTGTTGAATTTATTTCCAAGTATTTTTATTATTTTTGATGCTGTCATAGATAGAATTGTTTTCTTAATTTCATTTTTGAGTTGTTTACCGTTAGTGTATAGAAATCAGCTGAGTTTTGCTCCCTGATCTTGTCCCCTGCAAACTGGCTAGACTGATTTATTAATTCTAATAGTTTTTTAGTGGATTCCTTAGGAATTTCTGTACAAAATCATGTCATCTGCAGAGAGAGATAGGTTTCTAATCTGGATGCCTTTTATATCATTTCTTGCTTAATTGCATTGGCTAGCACCTCTGGTACAGTGTTGACTGGAAGTGGTAGAGTGGACATCCTTGTCTTGTTCCTAATTTTAGGGGAAAGGCATTCAATCTTTTATATTTAAGGACAAGGATAGCTAGAGGGTTTTCGTAGATGTCTTTTATCAGGTTCAATAGTTTTATCAAAGTATTTCTAGTTTGTTGAGTTTTTATCATGAAAGGGTGCCTGGTTCTGTCTCATGCTTTTCTTCATCTGTTGATATGATCATGTACTTTTTGTCTATCTGTTTTGTTGATATGCTGTATTACATGAACTCATTTTCAAATGTTGAGTCAACCTTACATTCCTGGGATATATTTCACGTGGTGGTGATATATAATCTTTTAATATGTTGCTGGATTCACTTTGCAAGGTTTTTTGAGGATTTTTACTTTTATATTCACGAGGGATATTAGTCTGCAGTTTTCTTGTCATACCTTTGGTTTGGTTTCAATGTAATGCTGGCTTAATGGAGCACTTTATAGGTGTGTTCCCTCCTCTTCTATTTTTTTTTTTTTGTAAGAGTGCATAAATTTTAATTTTTCTTCTTTAAATATTTGGTAGAATTCACATTGGAAGCCCTCTGGCTTTTCTTTGTGGGTGTTGATTCCTAATTCAGTCTCATCTTCATGGATCCGATCACGTGTTTCGTTTCTCCTTCAGTGTCATCTTTATGGATCCGATCACGTGTTCCATTTCTCCATGAGTCAGTTTTGGTAGATTGTGTCTTTCTGGGAACTTGTCAGTTTCACGGAAGTTATCTAACTTATTGGCATACAGTTCATAGTATTCCCTTAGAATCCTTTTTATTTCTTTAAGGTTGGTAGTAATAGTCCATCTTTGGTCCCTCAAGTTAATAATTTGTGTTTTCCCTCTTTTTTTTTTACTGGGTCAATCAAGCTAAAAGTCTGTCAATCTTGTCAGTCTTTTCAATGAACCAACGTTTGTTTTTGTCCATTTTCTGATTTCTAGTCCATACACTTTGCTCTAATCTTTTGTCTGTTTCCTTTCTGCTTGCTCTGGATTTAGTCTGTGGTTCTTTCTCAGCATCTTTTTAAAAAAATATATATATATATATACTCGTTTTTGGTTGTGCGTCTCTTAGTTGCGGCATTTGGGATCTAGCTCCCTGACTGGGAATTGAACCCATTTTCCTTACACCAGGAGCACGGAGTCTTAGCCACTGGACCGCCAGGGAAGTTCTCTCAGCATCTTAAAGTGGTTGCTAAAGAGCTTGCCCAGGGCTTGTGTTCTGCAGAGTTCAGATCCTCTTCTGCCACTTCTCAGTGGTGGGAGCTTGCAAAAGACAGCGAGCTTCTCTGAACTGGGGTTCTTGCATCTTTTGAGAGGGACAATAGTTCTCGGCCCACAGTTTAAGGGATGAAATAAGCTTCTGTCTGTTGAGGGCACAGTCACTTTCACACAAAATGAAAAAGTCGCTCAGTCGTGTCCGACTCTTTGCGATTTCATGGACTGTCGCCCGCCAGGCTTCAGATGGAGTTCTCTAGGCCAGAATACTGGAGTGGGTGGCCATTCCCTCCTCCAGGTGATCTTCCCAACCCAGGGTTGGAATCCATTCCCTTCTCCAGGGGATCTTTCTAGCCCAGGGATCGAACCCAGGTCTCTTGCACTGCAGGTGGATTCTTTATTCTCTGAGCCACCAGGGAAGCCCTCTGACACACATGCAGGTCTTCAAATGTGCCCTGCGGATCTTTCCCCTCTCGCCCAGAAGACACAAGGTTCTCACCAGCAAGAGGGACCACTTTTCCATCGTGTGCCAACAGTGTTGACCGTCATGCTCAGAGTTCGACCTCCCAGACTATCCTAATGTTTAACTACAGGATGTAAATGTTCTCATGAACCTTAAAGAGTTGCCCTGGGGGTCCAAGCCAGGACTCTGCTCTCCGGGTGTGTCTCTAGGTCTCTTTGTTCACAAGCCCCTCCCATCCCTGCCTTCATTGACCCAGACACTTGAAAAGGAGCTAGTCTGCTCAGTGAATTCCAGAATGATCCTTTGGTCACGAGAGCTAGGTTGCTTTGTTAGTGGGGATCCAGATGCTTCTGTGTCAAGCAGAGTGTCAGACTCTGCAGACGCCCCCCGCCCAGGTGGGCTCAAGGGGACTCCAGGGGTGTGGCTGGAGCAGGCCGGCCAGCACTGGCTGGACTCCGGGCTGAGGCTTCCCAGGCTGCGGGGCTGGTGGCCCTGGGCCGGTGAGGCGTCCTCTGGCCACGCTGAGAGCTTCACGGCCCCGGCCACAGGGCTGCCCTTTGCCCCCGTCTGACTCCTGGTCACCTCAGTGCAGGAACGGAACCCAGAGCACGCGCCTCACTCCCCCTCCTGGGAGAGTGGACGCCAGCTGTGCAGGGCCGTTCCAGCTGCCCTCCCTTTATGATCAGAGCTTGTCTGTCTGTCTTTCACATCTTGCGGCATGTCTGCCCTTGTTGGTGATGGCGTGAGAAGGACATGCACTGACTTGGGTTGCGTGTCTGCACAGGTGGTGGCTGGGAGTGATGGCGCCCCTCAGGGAGAGCAGCGGTGACCCCGTGCTGCCGGACCCGCCCCAGGGGCCCCTGCACGTGGCCCGCGCCCGCGCTTCATTCCCCTGGAAGGAGCTGGCGCTGTTCTGGGAGGGCGAAGACACGCTGCGCTTCAAGGTGAGGCTGGGCTGGTGGCCGCTGGGCGCTTCGCTGGCACGCGGGGACAGGGCTCTGCTGGGCTTCTGGTTCATCTGCAGAAAGATGGAGCCCGGAATGAATGGACACAGGCTGGGCTTCCTAAGCCTGGTGCTCTCTGCTCTCCCCTGAGAAGCCCTCTCATCTCTGTCCCTGTGTTTCTGGGTTAGACTGCCCACCAGAGGCAGCCCGTGGCCTTGAGGAAACCATATAAGTCAGAGCTTAGTGAAAAAATTCTGTATTTTGCCTCCAAATCTGCTATTCCCCGCCTGCCGCATTTCCAGAAAGCCATCTTCTCGGCTCTGGAGAACGACCCCCTCTTCGCCCATCCCCGTGGCAGCCGGCTCTCGGTGGAGAAGTACCAGGAGCTGAACTTCCTGCGCTGTAAGAGGGTCTTCGAGTACGACTTCCTCCCCGTCGGGGACATGCTGGACAGCCTGCCGAGGGTCCTGGCACTGATCGAATGCCTGGGCATGTACGACTGGTCCCTGGCCGTCAAGTTCTTCCTGCATGTGCTGGTGAGTCATCCCGGGAGAGGGGAGGAGTGGAGAGGGGGCCGCTCTCACCCCGTGCCCCGGGGCTGAACAGTGCTCTGTCCTCTGGACCTGAGATACACTTGGGAGTTGCCTTTGTGGTTCCTGGTTGGCAGCGTTTGCCCACTTTGTGAGACTTAATGCATTTGGGAAGTGTTCATTTAAAGAGATTTCTAGAAAATGATAAAGGAAACGAGACAGAGGGACTTCCCTGCTGGTCCAGTGGCTAAGACTCCGCGTTCTCAGTGCATGGGGCCCTGAGTCTCATGGCTGGTCAGAAACTAGATTCCCGCAAGCCGCAACTAAGAGTTTGCGTGCTGCACCAAAATAAAGAAAGAAAAAGAGAGAGAGAAAAAAGAAATTTTATGCAAAACAAAAGCAGAGATGAAAATACGTAGGTAGACCTTGTGACTTGTAATGAGAAGCCCAGTTTTTCTCAGCTGTTTATGCAGACTTGCACACGTCAGTCCTTGAATGATGCATTGCGGTTAAAACTCCATAGAAATAGCAGCTCTGGGACTTTTATAAATGGAAGGAAGGGAAGGAGGGAAAATAGGTCAAAGGTGAGGTCTGTGTTTCCGCCTCTTCGATATGCGGGTGGAGATGAACTTGGGAAGGTGGTGTCGTCTACATGCTGTCTGAAGGAAAGGTGGGCTCACCTTGCCCATCCCACACTCTCGCCCCCCACCCAACTCCCACCTCCTTGCTGTTCACGGACTATCTCCTGGTCCTGTTCAGCGCGTGTTAATGGCTTGCAACGAGGACCTGGGTCTCGTGACTCCGTGAGCTCAAGGCCAGGCAGCTGAGTCCAGGGGCTGTCCTGGGCCGTGGACCCCAGTGCTGCTTTGTCTTGGAAGCTGGAGCTCTTGCTGGGGGCTGGTGTGGTGCCGGGGGTGTGGTGTTTGTGTGCGTGTGTGTGTGTGTCGGGGTGGGGAGTGGGGTAAAGTCCCAGGGTGGCAGCAGCCTTAGCTTCCCCCTGTTTCCATGGTGATGTTGTATTTTCAGACTTTTGGATCGGCCATTTACAGCTCTGGTTCTGAACGGCACCTCAAGTACCTTCCAAAGATCTTCAGTTTGGAGGTTAGCTGGCGCTCGTGGGTGACCTCGGGTCCTGTTATGTGTTCTTCCTGGAGATGTGTGGAGAGGGCACCCTGCCGCAGAGGGTCTCCAGGTGGGGGGCTGCTCCTCCTTTCATGCTGTTCTGGGGCTGCTCACCAAATAGTTCATGCTGTTCTTTCCCAAACTGGGGTGTGCTGGATTCCCAGCACGATAGGAGCTGAGCTTTTTCTTATCGAGGAAGCGCCTTCCTTTTCTTCTGACGCCTGAGAGCTGCTCTCAGCCACTGTGCTGACTTAGAGAGACCCCAGCAGCCCACCTGCCAGCTGCCCTCCCGGGCGGGAGCTGCAGCCAGCATCTCGCACAGCAGGCTGGCTCAGTGAGCCCGCTGGGCATCAGGCAGGAAATGGAGACTTGGGGCTTTGCTCGGTGGTCTAGGCCGTAAAGGAAGCCTGGTGGCAGGGTCCCTCCAGGAAGGTGCAGAGAGGACCTTTTCGCCTGACCTCATTTTGTGTTTCCGTGCTAGATTTTTGGATGTTTTGCTCTGACGGAAGTGAGTCATGGGAGTAACACCAAGGGTATACGCACGACTGCTCACTACGACCCCAGCACCCAGGTAGGTGAGCTCACTACGACCCCAGCACCCAGGTAGGTGAGCTCACTACGACCCCAGCACCCAGGTAGGTGAGCTCACTACGACCCCAGCACCCAGGTAGGTGATACCCGCCCTTCTGTCTCCAGGCTTCGAGCATGTGAAACATGGTGTTGTCACATAATTAGACCAAGAAGCCTGGCTCTTGCCTAAGTGCACACCGAGATCCATCACGTTGTGAACAGTAGAGCGTAGGAGATAAAGGCTGTGAGCGGTGAAACCTGGTCATACCTGGAAGCCGCTGCGGTTTGGATTGGGCTAGGACGTGGAAGCCTGAGGGCGCAGCTGTCTTTCTATAAAATCTGTTTGTTTACCAGGTTTGTTTGCGTGTGATTAGGGAGCGGTGCCCGCTGCTCTCGTTTTATAGAACAAACAAGGAAGGTTCGACTTGACCCTCGTCCGTCTCTAGCAGCCTGTCTGGTGCCAGGCTCTCTGGACAGCAGCCCAGCCCCTCTGGTCCTGGGGCCACTCCTGCACCCGTGGGCTCTCCGTGGCACCTGTGTGGTTGGCCCCCCTCCCTGCGCTGTGCACTGAAGGCTGCTCTGTGCAGGCTCGCTCCTTAGTGCCGTGGGGACCCGGCAGTCCTCGGGGAGGGTGCTCTAGAGGAGGCCCGTCCATCGGACCTGGCAGTCCTCGGGGAGGGAACACGTATTCTGTGAGCAGACAGGAGCGTGGTGTGTCGGCTGGTCTGTGCTCTGGAGGGCAGCGGGGGGCGGGGGAGAGGGCGGGGCGTGCGGGGGACCTGTGGCTTCTGCCGCTCCCCGTCCTGCGGCCCCTCTCCCATCACTGGTGTCGGGCTCCTCGGCCCCCACCTCTCCCAGATGGCCACATCCTCCTGCCCCTTCCTCACGGGTCCAGTGTCTGCGGCCCTTCCCCCAACTGGTCCATGTGGTTTTGCCAAGTTGCATGCAGCAGGGTGAAGCCCTGCCCCGTGTGTCTGCTCACCATGAGTTTATTCATGGGACAGGTGGGCTGTGTGTACTGGGGGCACTGTGGGCAGGGGGCTCAAGAGGATGAACCTGAGAAGCCCCTGGAAGAACAGGGGCGGTGGGGGCATGGGTCGCAGTGTGCGCCCTGCAGGCTGCTGGGGGTGCCTGGGAGCAGAGGCGGGGGTCCGCCACACCCCAGGGGCTGAGAGCGAGGTGTGTGGCCTCTTGGTATCCTTGTTGTTCAGTCGCTCAGTCGTGTCCGACTCTGTGACCCCACGGACTGCAGCACGCCCGGCCTCCCTGTCCATCACCAACTCCCGGAGCGTGCTCAAACTCATGTCCATTGAGTCAGTGATGCCATCCAACCATCTCATCCTCTGTCGTCCCCTTCTCCTCCTGCCTTGAATCTTTCCCAGCATCAGAGTCTTTTCCAGCAAGTCAGCTCTTTGCATCAGGCGGCCAAAGTATTGGAGCTTCAGCTTCAGTATCAGTCCTTCCAATGAGTATTCAGGGTTGATTTCCTTTAGGGTTCACTGCCTTGATCTCCGGAGAAGGCAATGGCATCCCACTCCAGTACTCTTGCCTGGAAAACCCTGTGGATGGAGGAGCCTGGTAGGCTGCATGCAGTTCAAGGGGTCGCCAAGAGTCGGACATGACTGAGCGACTTCACTGTTACTTTTCACTTTCGTGCACTGGAGAAAGAAATGGCAACCCACTCCAGTATTCTTGACTGGAGAATCCCTGGGATGGGGCAGCCTGGTGGGCTGCCTTCTATGGGGTCATACAGAGTCGGACACGACTGAAGTGACTTAGCAGCAGTAGCCCAGCAGCCTTGATCTCCTTGCAGTCCAAGGGACTGTTGTTTAAGCCATGAGATATCTTTATATGCACCCGGGTCTTTCTGGCTCTCAGCCTTTCTTTTCGCTCAGCTCGCTGGTGTCCCTGGGCTCTCAGTGCTGGGCTAGGGGATGGGGAGGCCCTTCCTGACTCTGCAGAGGGAGGGTGGTACCTCCATGGCCTCGGGGCCTGGGTGAAACTCAGTTACCTGTGAGGCTGTTGCTTCTGACTCTCCTCCTCTTGGCGTTGGTCCTTAAATGAAGATCAGCTGAGGTTAGGAGCCCCGAGCCTCCCGCAGGCTGTTTGCTGAGCACCCTACTGTGTACTCAACACTGCTGCTAGAGACAGCTCCTGGCCACTAACATGCCGGTGGGACTCTTATGCTGGAGGGGAGACGCAGTCCTGTCAGCAGCACGGAACTTTTATGCTGGAGGGGAGACACAGTCCTGTCACCAGCGGGGAGAAACTGGCTGGGCCAGGGGCTGTGGGGCAGGGATGGGATGGGACCGGCATGACCCATCCCACCTGGGAGTGTCACTACCCAATGTCACTTCTGTTGAGTGACAAGAAGGAGATGCAGCGTCTCGATGGCGAGGAGAGAGCAGTGGTGTGCGCTCGAGGGAGCCAGCTGGCTGGGTGACGCCCACAAGCAGGTGGGACCTCCCTGGGGGCAGGCCTCAGCCCTGCTTCCCTCTGCTCCCTGCTGCCTCCCCAAGCCCCGGGCTTTGTCCTCAGGGGACCTGTCCCCTCCTGTCTGTTCCTTCTTTAATTCCTGTGCGCATCCACCCTGTGCTCCTGGACTCCCGGGGAGCTTGTTGGGGGACAGACAGGGTGGGCAAAGGAGCCAAACTTGGCGAATTGGCAGTGGGTGGGGGATGTAGGCAGGCGTGAAGCCAAGGAGGGGACCCCCGCCCCAATCTGTGCTTGGGGAAGGCTCGCTGAATGGTGAACTCGACTGGGGCGTTGGCAGCTTGGAGCTTTACGTGTGCTTTACTATTCGCATGTTGGTCATCGTCTTCCACAGGGAGGCTCTTCTTTAAGCCATAAGGCCCAGCATATGCTTTTTTTTTTAAAATGGGGTTCCCCTTGCCACACGGAAATAACCTTCCATCAGCTCTTACCTATACCTCCAAGGTTTCGAACAGAGAAGACTGAACGTGTCAAAGAGATGAAGACTCCAGTGTGCGGCAGTCTCTAACGTCCATTTTTTCCCTCGTGCAGGAATTCATCATCCATTCCCCCGATTTTGAAGCTGCCAAATTCTGGGTTGGCAACATGGGCAAGACCGCTACCCACGCAGTGGTGTTTGCTCAGCTGTACACGCCGGGGGGCCAGTGCCACGGGCTGCACCCCTTTCTCGTCCAGGTAGGGGCAGGTTTCACCCCTGGGGTGGGGAGGTCTGGCCACGTCCAGAGATGTTTTTATCACAGCTGGGGGCAGGGGCGCTTCTGGCATTTCGGGGTGCAGACGCATGGTGCATACAGGTCAACACCCTGGAGCGCACAGGACACCCGCCCCCCCGCCCCCAGGAAGAACGATCAGCCCCATATGTGAGGTGCTGCCTCTGAGAAACCCCAACTCCAAGCTCATCTCGGGGAGAGCCTCCATCCTGCTGGATGGCAATGCCCAGGCTCTAGCAGCGGTCTGAGGGGCTGCAGAAGTTCCGAGATGAAGTCTGACTTGGGGGTTTTCGTGTAGCCCCCTCCCAGGTCACAAATAGAGCCCTGGCTGTTGGGGGTGCCTGGGACAGCCGGCTGGCCTGTCCCCCGCTGCCCAGGGCGGCTGCAGCGTCCACAGGCCTGGGTTGACTGGATACCGAATGAAACCCGGCTCCCGCCATCCCCAAACCCGTTCTGACATGTCTATTCTCTGAGACTGCTCTGACGGTGGGGAGGCTCTCGCGAGAGAAGAGGTGGGGAGGCTCTCGCGAGAGGAGAATTCGCGTCACGTACAAAGGCTTCCCAAGCGGTGCAGCAGTAAGGGGTCCGTCTGCCAGTGCCGGAGACGCAGGAGACACGGGTTGGATCCCTGGGTCGGGAAGCAACGGCAACCCACTCCATTATTCTTGGCTGGAAAATTCCAAGCATAGAGGAGGCCTGCAGGCTATATAGTCCGTGGGGTCGCAAAGAGTCGGACACGACTCAGCGCGCACGGCTAGCCACGTGAAAGTGAACCATTCAGGGCACTGAGCGCATTCTCCACGTCCTACTGTTCTGGTTTCAGAGCGTCTCCTCTTTAGAAGACGCCCACGCCCATGCCACACGCCCTCCCTGCCGCCCCCTGCCCAGGCCTGGCAGTCGCCTGGCTGCCTTCTGCCTCTGCTTCTGCCTCCGCCGGACATTCTGCATGAAAGGAGTCACGCGCTACGTGACCCTTTCTGTCCGACCTCGTCCCCTTCGCCTGTGTTTGAAGTTCATCCACGTGGTGGCCTGTCCCAGAGCCCCCTTCCTTTCTGAGGCCGAATGACCCACTGTGGCTGGTCCACAGTTCGTGTATCCGTTCCTTCTCTGCTGGACGTTGGGTGCACTTCACCTTTGGGCTGTTGGGCGTGGTGTTACCGTCAGCGTTCATGAGCACTGTCTGTCTGTACGTGGGTCCTCAGTTTTTTGGGGGGCTGTTTGTACCCAGGAGAAGAATTGCACGGTCTTATGGTCACCCTGTGTTGAACTTTTTATTGAATCCCATACTGGTTGCTAGCATTTTAAACAACCCACCAGCAGGGCTGAGGGGTCTAGTTTTCCCGCATCCTCACCAGCACAGGTTATTATCAATTTTCTTTTTTTTTTTCCGTAACCACCCTAGAGGTTATGAAGCAGTATCCGGTTGTGGTTTTGATTTGCATTTCCTTAATAACCAACAGTGTGGACCATATTTTCACGTTCCAATTGGCCATTTCTGTATCTTTTTGGTAGAAATGTCTGTTCAAATCCTTTGTCCTCTGGAACCAAGCAGGGATGGTGAAAGCAAAGGCTGTTTGCTCAGAGCTGGCTGAACTTGTGCTTGGCAGAGGCTCAGAGGCAGGCGGAGGACGGCATGAGCTTCCTAGTGGAGCAGAGGGTGGCTCAGGGTGCCTGATGGGGGCTGGGGACCCAGTGGGAGCTGGGCACGGCTGCCAGAAGAAGGGGTATCCTGGGTGACTGGTCAGGTGGGGCCTTCTCCGATTGATTCTGTGTTGGAAGCAGGACAACAATTAGGGAGGCCATCAGTTATGAGTCCTGGCCAGTTGTCCGGGCCTTGCTGTGCAGCTCCCTGGGCTCTGCTGTGGGTTGAAGGTCAGAGTGCTGCTTTTCCTCGTGGTCTGATCATTGTCCGTGTGTGCACTGAGTCTCTTAGTTCATTCCTAGGTTGGGCATTTTTGTTGTTGCTGAGTCACGAGGGTTCTTTATGCACATTCAGCCTTCTCAGACAGATGATGTGCAAATGTTTCCTCTCATTCTGTAAGTATCTTCACTTTCTCAGTATCACCTTCTGTGCACTAGGGTTTGAATTCCATGACGTCCAGTTGATCCATTTCCTCCGATGCTCATGCCCTTATTTTCAGTTTATTTTGGCCACACCACATGGATTGTGGAATCTCAGTTCCCTGACCGGGGATTGAACCCCGTCCCTCAGCAGTGAATGTGCAGTCGTAACCACTGCACCACCAGGGAATTCCTTCGTGTTCTTAGTTTCCAATTTACAGTGATCACCGGCAGACCATGTGTATTTTTTGATACCTGAGGCCACCATATCCTGCTTCTGGAGTATAGATTTGTACCTGGAAACTGGACCCGAAGGCGGCGTCTTCCGGCGTTTCTGTCTCTAGACTGTGGAGCTGCGCGTGATGTTCTGTGTTCCCTTACGCGTCGCTCTCCAAACCCTCAGTGGGCATTGTCGCCCCTCCATCCGGCCCATGCTCTCTGTGTACCTAGCGTGTCTCCTGTGCGGCCCTGAGGGCAGCATGAGTCCTGTGCTCGTGGAGTTCACCGTCTACTGGGAAAGAGAGGTGGGAACAAGTCATCAAAAAAACGGTGCTGACGGTAAAGAACCCGCCTGCCAGCGCAGGAGATGTAGGAGACACGGTTCGATCCCTGGGTCGGGAAGGGTCCCCTGGAGGAGGGCGTGGCAACCCACTCACTGTTCCTGCCTGGAGAGTCCCATGGACAGAGGAGCCTGGCGGGCTACAGCCCACATGCTGGCAGAGTTGGACACGACTGAGAGACTCAACACACACACACCCCCCGCACACACACACACGCTGTATGTCATTAGGTGATAGATGGAAGAGTGTAATTTGTTGAAAATGTAACAGAATTAGTTTAACGCACTGTAGTGACTTACACTCTCCAGGTACTAATACTCGTTTCTCTTCTTTTCTTTTTTCTGTAGCAGGAGACAGATTTATTACCTTATGTCCAAGATGTCATCAATTGTAAAATACACAGTTGGTTAGAAAACAGCTTTTTGAGAGAGGGGGTGGGGAAAGCAGCCTCGTTAATGGACCCATCAGTTTTAAGACATATTCTGATTGATTAAAGTGGGAGCGAGTGTATGTCTTACAGTGGAGGAAATCCGTCACGATAGTGCTGGTTCCCACTTGTAAAGCCTCTGCTGGGTGCCAGGCCCCTCCTGAGCTGTTTCACTAAGCCCCTGACTGTTGGCTCCCCCAGAGGCAGACGTTAGTCCCAGTTCACGTTAGGAAACGGAATGGGGACGGGTCCAGTCACTCTCCCGAGGCCACACAGTCAGGAAGCAGGGCTGGGAAGGCAGGTCCTCTGAATTCCAAAATGCTTTCCCCTGTCAATAGCTTGTTCTGCAGGCTAAGGATTCAGAGGTGAGTTCTCTCTGGAAGAACGGTTTGTGCCTGTAATACTTGGAGTATATCCTGACTCTTGGCAGGGGAACCAGGAAGGGTAGTGGTAACATAGAGTTGTCATCTGATCAGCCTTCAGATACTAGGCCTTCATGCTAAGATGGTAACTGGATAGAGGGTTACTCAACGTTCAGAGAGAGGGGAGCCAAGAAACGAGGCTGAGTCAAGCTTAACCCAGCCCCTTGCTGGGGGCGGGGTGTGGGCACCAGCCACCAGGCTCCTTCCAGGCCCGCGGACGCTGCGCAAGCTTTCATCCTAGAAGCCATCCTGTGTCTTCCTCAAGGTCATCCCATGTCTTTGACTTTGACTCTGCTAAAGAAGTAGACGCCTTTGGAGAAGAATTGAGTTTTTCCCAAAGCCTTTCTTAAAGAGGGAGAAAGGCTTTGATGCATTGTCATGAGCCAGCTAGCGGTCACTTAGTGCTGGAACAAGTCATAAGGCAACAAGTCAGGTCTTTGGTTAGTAGTCCAGTAGAGTTCCCCCGTGCCTGACTGTGGGGTTGAACGTTTTGCTCTGTGAACTGTGCATGTGGCCCTCCCTCTGTGGTCACCCAGGGCAGCCCCTCTCAGGAGCCTGCCTTGACCCCTGACTCCTGACCAGGAGGCTCCCCGGCTGTCTGCCTGCCTGCCTACCCGTCTGTCTAGCTGTTGTGTTTGGGGGAGACAGTCAAACCCACATCAGTGGATTCCCAACATAGCACAGCTTTCTGGAAGGGTGGTGGCAGGAATATGGACAAAGCAGGGGTGGGGCCAGGCAGGATGGGGCTGGGGGGGTGGGTTTGTGAAAGAGATGCCCTCCCTGGACCTAACTGGAAGGAGCTTACAGAGAAACAGCCAGAGGAGGACTGTGCTCAGTCTTGACCAAAAGCTGTTTGGACAGTGGCCCAGACAGCATCGTGGACCGGGTGGGCCCGAGTCCCCACCTGGATGTCTGCAGGGCTCAGGTTGCAGCAGTGGGTGCCGGCTGCTGTGGCTTTTTGGGCCCAGGGCAGGAGGGGCGGCTGGCTCGGGGCCCAGGGCCTCCATCTCCCGTCTCGCCCTCGTTGTCCTGCTATACCTCTTCGGCAGGATCAGAACCTCAGTGGCGATGATGACAGGCCACCACGATGGCAGCAGCAATGGCTCCAGAAGTCTCGTACACAAAGTCTTCTCCCCTAGGGGTCATGGTCCGTGGGAATGAGGTGGTACACCCCGCTGTCCCCCCTGCAGGGGATGGCTGTGGTCATCTTGACCCACTGCTCAGGGGAGCCCTGCACACCAGCTGCCTCCACGAGCACCACTGACACAACGCTTCTTTTTCTTTCATTAAAAAAGACATTTTAAATTGAGGTTAATCCATTTACAGTGTTTTATTGTTACAGCCATGTTAGTTTCCGTGTATGACACAGTGGTTCAAAATTATAGATTATCCTCCATTTAAAGTTATTCAATGTCGTGGGCTTCCTAGATAGCTCAGCTGGTAAAGAATCCACCCACAATGCAGGACACCTGGGTTCGATTCCTGGGTCAGGAAGATCCGCTGGAGAAGGGATAGGCTGCCCACCCCAGGATTCTTGGACTTCCCTGGTGGCTCAGCTGGTAAAGAATCCGCCTGCAAATGAGGGAGACCTGGGTTCGATCCTGGGTTGTGAAGATCCCCTGGAGAAGGGAAAGGATACCCGCTCCAGTATTCTGGCCCGGAGATTCCCGTGGACTTATGTATAGTCCATGGGGTCTCGAAGAGTCAGACACAACTGAGCGACTTTCACAAAGTTATTATAAAACATTGGCTCTGTGCCCTGTGCTGCGCGGTGTCTCTCTGTAGTCTGTGTACTTTCTATGGAGCAGCGTGTACCCGAGGACATACTTTACTGCAGGGATGTTGTATCTTATGAGATTGACAGTCTCCAGTTATTGTGGGAAATGTTATATATACATCAGTTCAGTTCAGTCGCTCAGTCGTGTCCAACTCTTTGCGCCCCATGAACTGCAGCATGCCATGCCTTCCTGTCCATCAGTAACTCCCGGAGTCTGCCCAAACCCATGTCCATCGAGTCAGTGATGCCATCCAACCATCTCATCCTCTTCCATCCCCTTCTCCTCCGGCCCTCAATCTTTCCCAGCATCAGGGCCCTTTCAAATGAGTCAGCTCTTTGCATCAGGTGGCCAAAGTATTGTAGTTTCAGCTTCAACATCAGTCCTTCCAATGAACACCCAGGACTGATCTCTTTTAGGAGTGCTTGGATCTCCTTGCAGTCTAAGGGACTCTCAAGAGTCTTCTCCAACACCACAGTTCAAAAGCATCAATTCTCCAGCACTCAGCTTTCTTCACAGTCCAACTCTCACATCCATATGTGACCACTGGAAAAACCATAGCCTTGACTAGACAAACCTTTGTTAGCAAAGTAATGTCTTTGCTTTTGAATATGCTGTCTAGGTTGGTCATAACTTTGCTTCCAAGGAGTAAATGTCTTTTAATTGCATGGCTGCAGTCAGCATCTGCAGTGATTTTGGAGCCCAGAAAAATAAAGTCTGACACTGTTTCCACTGTTTCCCCATCTGTTTGCCATGAAGTGATGGGACCAGATGCCATGATCTTCGTTTTCTGAATGTTGAGCTTTAAGCCAACTTTTTCACTCTCCTCTTTCACTTTCATCAAGAGGCTCTTTAAATCTTCTTCACTTTCTGCCATAAGGGTGGTGTCATCTGCATATCTTAGGTTATTGATATTTCTCCTGGCAATCTTGATTCCAGCTTGTGCTTCCTCCAGCCCAGCGTTTCTCATGATGTACTCTGCATATAAGTTAAATATATGTGCATTGATACAATTAAATATGTTTGAGAGGAGGATACAGTTACCTAATTCTGCTTTTGACTTTAGTGAGGATCCTGTCCTTGGTTCTGGAGGTTAGCATGAAGTCTGTAAGGACTTTGTTATTTCTTTGTAGATGAACTGAAAACCAGCATCCGCAGTAGTTTTCTGTTTGATTCCTTAAAAATCAGTGACTGGTTTTTAAAATTTGGTCTCTATCTTTTTAAAACTATTGTCTACCTTATAAGGGTTTTAAAAATAATTTTTATCTTTTTATTATTTTTTTCTTTTTTTTTTTTTTAGCTGTCTGCACTGTTTGCCCTTAATTCCCCAACCAGGGATATAACCCATGCCCTGTCCCATGAGAGCGTAGCGTCCCAGCATTGTACCCCCAGGGAATTCCTAAGATTTTTTAAGAGTTTTTATCTGAATCTTTACTGAGCCTTATTGTTTGTCACTAGCATTCTATTTCATTTTAATTATCAGGATTATAAAGTTCAAGGAAGATAACTAACTGTTCCGCTGAAGTCAACAAAAACTAGCAATTCATACAAATAGCTAAACTCCAAACAGTACAAATTCAGTGCTGCTTTAATGCAGGTTTTTTCCCAGCCTTGGTGATTTTGACATTGGGAACAGGTTAACTCCACGCTGCGGGGCTGTCCTGTGCCCTGTGAGGTGTGGGCGGTGTTGCCGGCCTTCACCCAGTAGCTTCTGTAGTAACCCCACTTGTGACAACCAGAAACGCTGGCTGATGGCCCTTGGTTGGGAGGGGAGGGTGATGGAGTCGGGCCTGGTTGGGAATCACCAAGGGTCTCTGAGAAGGACGTTGCATCCCGTCCGCAGAAAGGTCACGCAGTGAGGACTGACCGGCTAGCCATCTCTGTATGTTTCAGTAACTGTCTTTGTTGGCAGCTCATTTTGGGCTTCCCTGGTAGCTCAGTTGGTAAAGAATCTGCCTGCAATGCAGGAGACCCCGGTTCGATCCATTGGAGAAGGGAAAGGCTACCCACTCCAGTATTCTTGGGCTTCCCTGGTGGCCTAGCTGGTAAAGAATCCGCCTGCAGTGTGGGAGACCTGGGTTCAGTCCCTGGGTTGGAAAGATCCCCTGGCAAAGGGAAAGGTTACCCACACCAGTATTCTGGCCTGGAGAATTCCATGGACTGATTAGTCCATGGGGTTGCAAAGAGTTGGGCACCATTGAGCGACTTTCACCTTTGGGGCAGCGGAAATTTACAAAAATAATCCGCACACACATGTGCACGGCCCTTTTGTCGTTGCCTTAACACCCAGCGGAAAGTCCTGCATCTAAAGTGTGAATAGGAGGTGCCTGGTGTCCTGACACACACTGACCAGTGTCCTGGGGCCCCGGTGACCAACCACAGTACCACAGGCTAGGGGCCCAGTCAAGGTGGCAGAAAGGCCACACGCTGCCCAGAGGCTGCAAGGGAGGGTCCCTCCTGCCTCTGCCAGCTTCCGCTGACCCCCGATGCTGCGCTGTGGCCAATTCCGACCAGTCCCCACCTCCGTCCGCCCGTGGCCCCTCTCCCCATGTCTTCTCCTCCTCTGACCCTCGGAGGATGCGGGCCATGGGATTCAGGCCCCCGCGGGTAACTAGGGCGGTCTCCCCTCCAGATCCTCAGTCAGTATCTGCAAGGACCCTGCCTCCCAACAGGGCCACGTTTCAGGAGGTCAGTTTAACCCACGGCAGCTGCACGCAGGGACCCTATGGCTTGGTCGCAGGGTGGGGGTCTTGGACCTTTTCATCTGCTTTTCCATGTGGCCCTCACTGCTGCTGTCTGTCTTTTTTTTTTCTTTTTTTTTTTGTGGTCTGTGCAGATTCGGGACCCGAAGACCCTTCTTCCCATGCCGGGGGTGATGGTCGGCGACATTGGGAAGAAGCTGGGGCAGAACGGCCTGGACAACGGGTGAGTCCAGCCCTTGAACTTGATGGTCGCTCCCTTGATGGGCCCATACTGCAAGGCTGCCCACTCAGCACTGCCCACCCTGGAGCCCACTGGGCCCCTCAGTGCCGCCCCGCGCCCTGCAGGATGCGCCGCACCTCCACACGCAGGACCCTGTCGGGAAGGGCGGATTCTGCTCCAAGCCCAGCCTCAGGAGCTGTTAAGTGGCCCTGCGTGCTGAGCAGCGAACTTGTCCCTGGCAGGTGGCCACTCCAGCTCTCAGCCCAGAATCAGGGGCTGAGCCCCTGGGTCCTCAGCCCGAGACCCCGGCGTGCTCCCCTGGACTGGAGCTCAGGCACTCAGCCCACGCCCACACTGTTCTGTGGGTGAAGCTGGGGTCTGGGTAGTGGAGGCAGTGTGGTGTGAGATGAGACCTGGGCCTGGGGAGCTGGAGGGGGCAGGTGGGCAGGACAGCCATGTTAGGAGGGGCCTTGCAGCCTCCAGGAGGGATTCTCTGGCTCACTCAGGGCACAGATTTGGGAGTGAGACGGTTTGGGTTCAGATCCCGGGTCCAGCCCTGCCTCTTGGTCTGAACTTCAGCAGCTTTCCCAGCCTGTCCCCTCGCCTGTCTGCTCGTCGGCGATGTCCCCATGGTGGGCCCCTCACATAGCCCTGCCTGGGGGCTGGGCGTGTCTCCCCAGCTGTGAGCCACCCGTCGGTGCCCCCTCACCTGAGCGTTCGGGCAGGACTCACCTGCCATCTCCCAGAAATTCTGGCTGAGACGCTTGGCGCCCCTCTGTTCTCCTGAGATGCTTCCCATGTGGGGAAGCAGAGCTGGGAGGTTCCTTAGTCTTGTATCTCACGCTGCATCTTAGGAACGTCTGTGTACCTGCCGCTTTGCAGGGAGAAGCATGCCCGGCCATAGTTGGAACCCTCTGGTTACGCTGACTTTGGTCGTTTTGAATATAAATCAGGAGGCAGAAAAATAAATAAATAAATAAATCAGGAGGCAGGTCTTCTCCGAGACAGAAGCCGGAGCAGGCGGTCGGCCTCCCAGCACCCGGAGGGTCCTTTCTGCTGTCCCTCCCCATAAGTTGGGGAGCTGGTGGCCTGTAGAGTGTCTCAAATCTCCGCTCAGACCCTCAGAACAGGTGAGGCCCCAGCCTGTGCCCGAGAAGGGGAGAACCATCAATTTTTTTACTCTGTAGCTTGAGGAGAAGATGGCAGGATGTTGTTAAAAAGCAAAATCAGGCCTGCACACGCACAAGCCTCCTAACTAATAGCCGTCGAGAGTTCTGAGTGCCCCTCTTGCTGGCCTGTGAGAAGACCTGTTAGTTACCTGGTGGGGAGGGGGCGTAGTTCCATCCATCGTGGCTTGGTGCAGGTGCGTGGGGCCCCTGGTCCTCTGGGCAGTCGGCGGCATCGCAGGGGCCATGAGAGCGTTGCGGGTGGAAGGCCCTGTCGCCTTTTTAGATCTGCGTGCCCTAGCATGGGGCCCAGAAAGCTTGTGTGTGGCAGCTATGTCTATGCTGGGTCTGTGAGCCCACGTGCAGCCTGGAGGCTGGTGACCCTCCAGCCGTGAACAAGTGCTACCGGGTCACTGCAGTCTGCGGACGGCATCAGGCGGGCTCACGAGTTCCCAGTCCCCATACGTTTTGGTTTTTACAAGTTAGAACCTTTAACCTTGTTTTGGGACATCAGTGAAAGGCTCTGCACTTGGTTCCCCCCTCCAGTCAGCTCCTGTTTTAAAGACTGAGTACTGTGTCTAACTACAACGCCCCGCCCAGGAGACACAGTCACGCCAACATAGCAAAAAAAAGGGAAAGTGTTAATTGCTCAGTCGGGTCCGACTCTTTGCGACCCCATGGCCTGTAGCTCACCAGGCTCCTCTGTCCATGGGATTCTCCAGGCAAGAATACTGGAGTGGGTCGCTGTGCCGTCGTCCAGGGGATCTTCCCGACCCAGGGACTGAGCTCTGGTGTCCCACACTACAGGCAGAAGCTTCTCTGGACCACTAAGGCCCTCCTGCAAGTAAGCGTGTCCCGTGGGGGGGGGCACAGCTCTTGTAAGTCTCCGCCGTGCCAGCCTGGGGAACCGCCAGGGGGCAGCATGGTGACCACCCTGAAGCCAGGCCCAGAGTGGCCCCCGAGATCAGAGGCACTGTTCTGAGGGGATGCTCGATGGACGGGACGTGGAAGCAGCCTCACTAGGTCCCTGAGCCTTTGAAGGTTCTGTAGTGCCTGGGGCCCCTCCGCTCCCTGCCCCAGGCTGGGGCTCGGATAGGGGCCAGGGGCCCGCCTTGCTGGACATGCCGCTGTCCCTGCTGGTCGCGGGGCACATGCCCAGCAGAGGGCGCCCGGGATGGATTTGAGTCCCTGCTTCCCCCACTTGCCTGCTGCCTGCAGGGCAGCGTTGTGATGGAGTGACTTTTTGTCCAGAGACCTCTTGTATTTTAAAAAAAGCAGTAACAATTTGTAGGTAGATCACAGGAGCACCTGAGTCTGCAGGAAGGCTGTTTAGAAATCAGCGAAGTGAAATTTGCTCATTTGTGTCCGACTCTTTGCAACCTCATGGACTATAGAGTCCATGGTGATTCTCCAGGCCAGAATACTGGAGTGGGTAGCCTTTCCCTTCTCCGGGGGATCTTCCCAACCCAGAGATCGAACCCAGGTCTCCAGCATTGCAGGTGGATTCTTTTTTTTTTTTTTTTAATTTATTTACTTATTTTAGTTGGAGGCTAATTACAATATTGTGGTTTTTGCCACACATTGACATGAATCAGCCATGGGTGTACATGTGTCCCCCATCCTGAACCCCCCCCATCTCCCTCCCTATCCCATCCCTCTGGGTCGTCCCAGTGCACCAGCTTTGAGTGCCCTGTTTCCATGCATCGAACTTGGACTGGCAATCTATTTCGCATATGGTAATATATATGTTTCAATGCTATTCTCTCAAATCATCCCACCCTCCCCTTCTCCCACAGAGTCCAAAAGTCTGTTCTTTACATCTGTGTCTCTTTTGCGATCTTGCATGTAGGGTCATCATTACCCTCTTTCTAAATTCCATAGATATGCGTTAATATACTGTATTGGTGTTTCTCTTTCTGGCTTACTTCACTCTGTATAACAGGCTCCAGTTTCATCCGCATCATTACAACTGACTCAAATGCAGGTGGCTTCTTTACCAGCTGAGCCACAACAGAAGCCCAAGAATACTGGAGGGGGTAGCCTGTCCCTTTGCCAGGGGATCTTCCCGACCCAGGAACCGAACTGGGGTCTCCCGCATTGCAGGCGGATTCTTTACCAGCTGAGCCACCAGGCAAGCCCGTCTAGAAATCAGGGCAGGTGTAAATTATGTGGATTACTTTTAGTCAAATAACTCTGAAAGCAAGATAGTAAAGAGCCCTCGGGTGAGCTGTTGAGCCTCACCTTCAAGATGGGCTGCAGGCATCCTCGCGCCTGCTCAGTGGCCCCTTGGGAAGCGTCTGGTGGTGGGCGGGGCGGGGGTGTGTGCTGAGACCTGCTGGGTGTCTTTGGTCCCAGGTGGGGCTGGGAAGGAGCAAGGAAATTGTTAGGACCTGACGTGGGGGGCCCAGGAGGGAAGGGGTGCAGGGCCGGGAGCCAGGCACACTGCCTGTTCACATCCCCGTGTCACACCCGGTGCCCCCCAGCACACGCAGGTGCACACACACACACCTGTGTCCTCCACGGACCCGGGATTCTGGCCTGCAGGCCGGGCGGCATTCACTGTCGGTGACTCAGAAAAGAATGTGTGAAATTCTGATTTCGGTTAAACCCCAAGCGACTGCTTTTCCAAGTATAAGTACGTTCAGCTTGGTTCCATCCCCTGTGTGGCGGGGGCGGGTGAGGATTTTCCACTCCTTAAAAAGGGTGCTCCATGTCTATAGCAGCATACTTGGGAGAGCATCCCGCGGCCTTCCAGTCACGGGCTGGACCACACGGGGGGCTTCGGCACCGCAGCTAGGCATTCTCAGAACGCAGGGCTTGGAGGCCCACGGACGCCTGCTGCGTGGCCGCCTCCAGGCCAGCGCTTTCAGACACTCAGACCTGACCTGTGTTTTGTACACCGGAGGGAGACCCCTGGCCTGGACGCTGGTGGAGGCCTCGCGGCCTGACGTGCAGAATCCTAGTCGATTCCGAGGCATCTGGGAGCGGCCTCCAGTTGCCCCTCCCCTGGGCCTCGACTCTTCCCCAGTGGCACCAGCTGTGTCAGCCCCAGGCTGTCCCTGGACTTGGGGGTCCGTGCAGACTGTACCAGCTCCCAGGGGACGAAGTCTCACTCCTGGCTGGCTCATCCATGGCCCTGTCTGCTCGGTTCCGGGCACACGCCCCTTATTATAACAGGATGGCTTAGCTCCCATTGAGAGGCAGGATGACTCAGCGAGCGACGTGGACGGGACCACCCGGTGCTTGTCACGGGGAGGGGCGGGGAGGCATGGCAGGCCTCTCAGAGGAGGTGGCAGTGCTCAGAGGAGCCACCTGCCAGTCTGGAGAGGGCGTGGCCAGCTTGAAGGTCGCAGGCAGATGCTACATAGTGGGGAGCCTCGAGGAGCAGGCGGTCGTCCCGTCGGAGGGCTTACTGCATCCTCCTGCGGGTTTCAATTCTGCTGGTCCCTGGGATCCAGAGTTCTCGTGCCAGGCGTGACCATTCAGAGCTGAAGTGTGCCGAGGCCTCTGCCCCTGTGTGCAGGACAGGGTGCGGCGGAGGGGGGACAAGGTGGGGTTTGGAGAGACCAAGGCGGAGACTGTTGAGGAAATCAGAAGAGGCACAGACCGTGAGGACGCTGGGTCGGAGGTGGAGGTGAGCGTGCTGACTCTGGACGGTGGTGGGTGCCGAGCGCGGCCTGGGGATCCGGGGAGGGGCCGGGGGTGAGCTGGGGGCGAGGAGCCGTCCCCCTTCTCTGAAGGGCGCTGCTGTCCCTCACAGAGCTGCTTCCTGTGGTTTAGTAAGAAAGGTTCCACGTGGCGCTGAAAATGCTTAGAAACCCGATAAGGCTCTATGCTCGAGTGCCTTAAGTCGTGTCCACTTTACTCGCATCCAGCTCTTTGTGACGCCGTGGACTGCAGCCCGCCAGGCTCCTTGGTCCATGGGATTCTCCAGGCAAGAATACTGCAGTGGGTAGCCATGCCCTCCTCCAGGGGATCTTCCCAACCCAGGGATCAAGCCTGTGTCTTTTATGAGTCCTGTATTGGGCTTCCCTTGTGGCTTACCTGGTAAAGAACCCACCTGCAATGGGTTGGGTTCGATAAAGAATCTGCCCGCAATGCGGAAGACCTGGGTTCGATTCCTGGGTTGGGAAGATCCCCTGGAGAAGGGAAAGGCTACCCACTCCAGTATCACCGCCTGGAGAATTCCATGGACTGTACACTCCATGGGGTTGTAAAGAGTTGGACATGACTGAGTGACTTTCACTTCACAGTGGTCAATGATGCTAAGTATATTTGGGCTTCCCATGTGGCTCAGCTGGTAAAGAACCCACCTGCAATGTAGGAGACCTGGGTTCCATCCCTGGGTTGGGAAGATCCCCTGGAGAAGGGAAAGGCTACCCACTCCAGTCTTCTGGCCTGGAGAATTCCATGGCGTCCATAGAATCGCAAAGAGTCCAGCACGAATGAGTGACTTTCACTTTCCTAGATCACTCTGGGCTCCCCTGGTGGCTCAGAGGTAAAGCATCCGCCTGCAGTGCGGGAGACCTGAGTTCGATCCCTGGGTCGGGAAGATCCCCTGGAGAAGGAAATGGCAATGCACTCCAGTATTCTTACCTGGAGAATCCCATGGATGGAGAAGCCTGGTAGGCCACAGTCCATGGGGTTGCGGAGTCGGACATGACTGAGTGGCTTCACTTTCTTGGAGGCGCGTTCTTTCCCACTCACGCCACTTGGGAAGCCCTCGGTGCTCTAGCAACTGCTGACATCGATGGTTTGGGGTGTTTGTTTGGCAGTTTCCGCACCACCTGGTACTTTGTACAGCCTTGTCCCCGGACTCCTGTGAGTTAGAGTTTCCTTCCCGACAACCATAGAAAACACCTTTGATCACTGGCACATGCGCACGATCCCTGGGGATGTGTGGGCAGGCGTGTTCTCCAGCTGCTCAGGGGGGCTGACCCCTGCGTCTGGAGCCCCGATGGGACGGCTCGTCCTCCTGCTTGACTTGGGAGGTCTGAGGCCCAGTTTGCTGGCCCTGTCGCCCTGTGTGGGAGACTCTGGTGCGGGGTCCAAGTGCAAGAGTCAGAGATCCTCACGTTTAGGAAGAAGGTCCGCGTTTCCTGCTGGGACCTCATCTGGGCTTGTCCGGCCACGTCGAGGGCGTTCCCTCCCAGCGTAGGAGGAGCCTGTGTGCAGCCCTGAGGCCTGAGCCTGGGGGGCAGTGGGGGGCGGGGTCTCCAACATTACCAATAGATGGCGACCGATTTGTTTCACGCAGAACCCACCACTGGCACCACATCTTTTGTTTAAGCTTTCTCTGGGCAGGCTAGGCTGTCCAGTGGTTAGGACTCCACGTTCTCACTGCTGAAGGCCTGGTGGGTTCAATCCCTGGTCCAGGAAGTAAGATCGCTCAAGCCACGCAGTGCAGCAAACAGCAGCAACAACAAACGCAAAAACAAAGCAGTGAATAAAGCCCGCTTTCACAGGTGGGAGGGTGTGCTGAGATGCCCCGTCTCCCACGGTCTTCCCTCCTGCGTCTGCTCTCGGGGTTTTCCGGTCTCTAGGGGATTACCTCCCCTTCTGAGCTGTCCCCTGCTTTGATTTGACCAGGTTTCGGGAGTGGGAGGTGAGCCCCAGGGCCGTCCCCGCGGTTTAACCAGAAGCCGTGTCCCCACACAGGTTCGCCATGTTCCACAAGGTCAGGATTCCCCGCCAGGACCTGCTGAACCGCTCAGGAGACGTCACCCCTGAGGGCGCCTACGTCACCCACGTCAAGGTACCAGAGCCTCCAGGGCAGGGGGTGTCTGTGGGTGAGGAAGCCGTCCCCTCCAGGTCCGCAGGACATGCACCCCGCCGTGGGGGGAGGAGAGTTGCCAGGGGAGCCAGAGGCCTATGCGAACCTCTCCAGGATCAGGTTCTGGAGCCTCCACCAAGGAAGGGGGTGCCTGGGTCCACCACACCCCTGGGGGCCCAGGAATGACATCCCCCCTCCCCTCCTCACCAGCCCCCTGGGGTTACAGATGGGGAGGCTGCCCCTACCAGCGCTGTCCCCCACAGCAGGGAGAGGAAAGGGTTGCTGGGCCGGGCACCCACGGGGCGACCATGTCCTCCGCATCTGGGACTTAACCTTGCCCGGAAGTTCACTGAGGGTGGACATGTAGGGGCCTGGCCCTGGGCCCTTTCCAGGCCTGGCCAGGTCAGGGTGGCTGAGCCCTCCCGGTCCTGAACCCACAGCCAGGATGACCCAATGCCACACGTAGGCTGCTTGGAGCCGAGAGCAGGGCTTCAACAAATGTGTCAAGTGCCTTCCGATCAGGAGAGAGGCTGGAGGTGACAGAGGAGGCCATTCAGAAAAGGAAACAGTGATATGAAACCCAGGAGTACGGAGGTAGATGAGAGAACCCGGCAGAGGGGGTCGATCCAGCAGGGTTGAATATCAGTGAAGCAAGCGGCATGTGGGGATGGAGAGAGCCCAGAGACGGTTTGTAGAAACAGCGGAGACAGAGGTCTCTAAATTACAGAAGGAAGACTGCCTCGACTCGGGGGGCCCCACACAGTGGGTCAGGGGCTGTTTCCCCAGGCTCACTGTCGAGAAATACCAGAATCTCAGAGAGAAGACCCTGAGCCCCCCCGGGACAGGAGGCAGAGCAGCTCCCGTGGGATCCAAGCCCCTTTACCTCCGATTTTCCCCGCACAGCGCTGCCCGAAAGCAGTCAGGGAAAGGACGTTTCTTACCACGGATGGAAAACGACTGTACACGTGCTTTTTCCAAGCGCAGCTAAGATGCCACTCGTGCGCGAAAACACAGGAAATATTCATGGCCAGGGGCCTGGAAGGCGGCCGCACAAACACCAGAGAGGACATCGTTTTGGAAGAAAAGCCTGAATAATAAAATAAATGAAGCGGGAGAAGCAGCAGGGGTGAGGGAGGCGCACGTGATCGCGTCACTTGGAGAGACTGTCGGCCGATGTACCCGAGCGCCGCCCCTGGGCCTGAAAGCGGAGCTGCTGCTGGGGACCGTGGTAAGCACCTTGGAACTTACAACAGACTGGAAACAGAGGCACACAGGCAGTTACCTAGTTTTACACCCTGGTGCTGGGAAAGATTGAGGGCAGGAGGAGAAGGGGCCAATGGAGGATGAGATGGTTGGATGGCATCACTGTCTCAATGGACTTGAGTTTGAGTAAACTCTGGGAGTTGATGATGGACAGGGGGGCCTGGCGTGCTGCAGTCCATGGGGCCGCAGAGTTGGACACGACTAAGAGACTTAACAGCAACAACAAAAGATCACAGAGAACGACGGATGACCATTCCTATGACCATCACAGCCCTTGGGATGATGGCTCAACGGGGAGGCAGGAATCCCGGATTCTGGGGGGATGGCGCCCTTTTTATGAACAAGACGTTGGTGCCAGCTCTGTTCTCTGCCCTCACCTCCAGCCCTGCTCTCGGCACAGCCGCATCTGGTCCTCAGTGAGGTCGAGAGCAGGGCTTCCTGCCTCCATGTGGCAGCTCGTAGGTCTGCACAGATGGCGTGTCTGCCCAGGGCCCCTTCCCTCGTGTGGGCTGGGTGTCCCCCATACCGTCCGTTGACGGGCACACTGGCCCCCTGCTACTCAGCCCTCCTGGCTCCAGGACCCTGTGTCTGGGGTGCCCTGGGGGCTGGGCCTGGGGTGTTGAACGAGGACAGGCACGCCCCTCCAGCCCTGTGCCCATCCCTGAGGTGGCCCACGGTCCCGGGTCCTCTGCCATCTGCTCTCCTCCTACAGGATGTGGGGCAGCGCTTCAGCGAGTCCCTGGGTAGCCTGTCGTCTGGCCGGGTCGCCATCGTGGGCATGTCCGTCGTGAACCTGAAGCTGGCCGTGTCCATTGCTCTGCGTTTCTCGGCCACCAGGCGTCAGTTTGGGCCGACGGACAAGGAGGAAGTCCCGGTGCTGCAGTACCCGATGCAGGTAGAGCGTCTGCGGGCGTGGGTTCACTGGCTTTCCATCCATGTGCAAACACACCGCCTCTCTCGGGTCTCTACAGCTGGGTCACGGGGAGCTGACCGGGCCTCTCCTGGAGTTACAGTGTGACGCCAGGCCCCGGGAAGGGGCGCAACCTCGCAGGCCAAAGATGGGCTCCACGATGGTCTTTACTTGAAATGAGGGGCCTGGAGGATGCGCTCTGGTGAGGCGGGGCGGGGGCCAGGTGTGCACGCTCACCCTGTCTCTGGGGCCCTGCACATCCAGGCTGTGCTCTGGCACATCCCTTCATCCTGGGACACAGTGGCTGAGTGGGCAGCGGTGTTCATGGTGGCGTCTTTTAGCAGAGGGGACACTCCCCTCTCCAGGCCCTCCACGGTCAAGGCAACCTCGAGTGGCAGGGGGTGTGCCCCAAGCCGAGCATCACCTGGTCAGCTGGCCGGGGTGGGGCTGGGCGTGGCATTGGATCACAGTATGCCTCCACCAGCGTCTCTGCATCCCCAGCACTTCCATGCCCACCACGCAGCTGCCCTGCGCACCAGGTGGGCTGGTGGTCCCCAGGTCACAGGTGGGGCCCCAGAGGCAGCAGGTAGACGAGCCCCAGTCTTGGGCCCAGTGATGTGTGAGCAAAGGCGCATTTGAGTGAGAGTTTCAGGACGTTGTAACTGGATCGAATGTGTTTAACCCTTAGGACCACGAACCTGGTTTAACACCAAATGAGCAAGCGAGGAAGAGCCTCGTGCCTAGTTTGTGCCTGGCCGACACGCAGCGTCCACCACACCGCTGGGCCCCGTGGTCCTCGTGAGGTCACAGCATGCCCCGCTGCCTGGGCTTGAGGCCTGGCCTCAGCGGTCAGCTGAGCCCACCCGAGCCCCACGCGTGGGCTTCTAGCCCCAGTCCAGCCGCCCTTGCTGTGCGCCCCTGGGCGAGGCACTAAGCCTCTCTGCGCTCTGGTTTTCTCCTTTGCACGTTGGAGCGGCGATCACACCCCGCTGTGGGTGGTTGCAAGGACAAGCCACGTTAGGGCGGCAGCACGGTGACCACACGCAGGGGTCACTGGCGGTGGTGGTGGTGACTGCTCTGGGCCCTCTCAGCCTCCCCCTCCATCCTCGCGGCAGCAGACACGCGCTGCTGAAATGGACGTGCTCCCTCAGCCTCCGGGAGCCTGTTTCCCCTTCTGGCCCAGGGGCAATCGCTGTCTTCCTCCTAGGCTCACAAAGGGCAAGGCATTGCCAGGTTGGCCCCGTGCTCGGGCACGGTGACCTGGCTGTCTCAGTTGTATTCTGGTTCAGTGTTTACTCTGGCTGAGGGATCACATGGCCAAGACAGCAGAGAGAGCAGTGCAGGGCAGTGCCCGTGGGCGTCTCTCCTTGAGCGGGCCTGTCGGGGTGGCCGGGTATCAGGGGGCAGGTGCCGTGGTGGGGGGGTGGGGCGTCCGGGAGAGGTGAAGGGCCTTGTGCACTAACGGGACCATGGGGGTGGGTTCCAGCCACCCCCGCCCTGCTGAGGACACGGAGTGTTCAGGCGGGGATTTGTCCATTTCAGCAATGGCGCTTACTGCCGTACCTGGCCGCCGCCTACGCCTTGGACCACTTTTTCAAATCGCTCTTCCTGGATCTGGGGGAGCTTCAGCAAGGCCTCCTGGGGAAAGACCGGAGCGTCAGGCAGGTGAGAGCCCCCTGCTTTTTCTCTGCAGCGTTCATCCTCATTTAAATCTCACTGGGTTTGAACAGGGCGGGCTCAGCCTTTCTTTCAAAACAACATGGGTGTGTGGATCTGCAGGGATGACGCAGGCTCGTCCGACTTGACCCCTGGGCCGTGTCCTCCCGAGCCCGTCGAGGGGACGGGGGCCTTTTCGGCACGTGTCCGCATCCCCCATTCTCAAGGACATGCTGACACGGCTCCTGGTTCCTGTCTGTGAGTTCAGCTGTTGTTCTCTTCTGGAGAACAGGATGCTTTTGCAAAATCCACATTACCGGCCCCCTCCGTGGATTTCACGGTTCTGATCCTTTGGTAAACAACCCCACAAAAGGTCTGCGTCCAGCTGACTGGATGTGAGCTGACAGGCGTGGCTTTGTGCCAGATGCGAGCGTGCAGACCTGCTGAGATCAGCCCCTGTGCACAGAAAGGGTCTTCTGCTCATTTCTGTGTGTGGACGCCTCACGTGTTGATTTTTTTTCTGCTTCACTCTGCCTCCTGGGCATTGCGAAAAGTCACAGCGCAAGTGCATCTGAAAATTCATCAGAAATGCTACAGAGGGCGGGCTTACCAACCACGCCCTGAAAAGCCTGTATCGAATTAGCACATTTTGGAATATCCAGCATAGACACCCAGGCGTCAGGAGGCGGAGGGTGAAGGGGTGGGGGGCTGGCAGGGTGCACAGCCAGCCGCACAGTCAGGCTGACGTGACCCCAAGGACCGTTTCATCAGGAATGTGGAGCTAATGCATTTTTTTTTTCCCTCAAACATGAGTCACTGAAGTTTTGCCAGCTGACAATGGAATTGTCCTGTTAACAATGTTTTCAAGTGTCACCATGATCTATTTTTTTTTTCCTGAAGCTCAGAAAAAGTAGTTCAACCCAGGCATGGGTTACAAGGTAGCGCTTCTGTGAAGCTGAAAATGCTGCAAAAGCACATCACCCTATGCAACAGGTGTGTGTGCCGGCGTGCCTGTATTGTAACTGTTGTTACTGAGGATCATGTTGAAGAGAAAGAATGCTTACTAGGTGTGTTAAAGCTAGGGACCCTGAGCCGGGCCTGCACAGGGGGCCCTGAGTGGCCAGGGCTTTGTAGCCCTCTGGGGCTGCCCCCCACCCTCTCCCCTGGGGGCAGCGTGTGGGCAGCGTGTCGGCGCCGTGTCAGTCCCATCCCTTGGGGTTCCTCCTCGTCTCCCCATGAACGACGGGAGCTTAAACAGCTGTTGCTCAGGCTCGCGCTGTGAACTTCATTTAAACGGAGTCATGACGCGTGTTCCTCCCAGATCAGCCTACCCACCAGGGTTCACCCACTGAGCCGCCGCGGTGGTTTATCTTCAGTGCGAGGAAGCTGTGTGGCTAGACCGCAGGGTATGCATGTGTAGATGAGTCCTGTTTCTTAAGCTAAAACTGGGTTCCTGCTATTGCAGTTGTCAGCCACCTAGGGTCAGACTGGAGGGGTGTAGGTCTTTGAGGCTGAGCTTGGACTGTCCCCTGCCCTCCGGGGTCGGAGCCTCTCTTCCCCTGATCTTGTTGGCTTCTCTCCCTCCCAAGGCCGAGCTGGGACGCGAGATCCACGCCTTGTCGTCTGCCGGCAAGCCCCTGGCCTCGTGGACGGCCCAGCGGGGGATCCAGGAGTGCCGCGAGGCATGTGGAGGACACGGCTACCTGGCCAGTAGGTCTCAGAGATACGTGAGCTGGTTTCTGTCCTCATCCCTACCATGTGACTTAGGGGTCAGCGCACGACCAACCAGGGGTCAGCACACAGCCAGGGGTCAGCGCATGACCGGCCAGGGATCAGCGCACGGCCAGGGGTCAACGCATGACCAACCAGGGATCAGCGCACGACCAGGGGTCAGCGGACAACCAACCAGGGGTCAGCACACGGCCAGGGGTCAGCGCACAGCCAGGGGTCAGCATATGACCTGGATCAGTGCACAGCCAGGGGTCACCACATGACAAGGGGTCAGCGCACATCCAACCAGGGATCAGCGCACGGCCAGGGGTCAGCACAGGACCAACCAGGGGTCAGCGCACGACCAGGGGTCAGCATATGACTGGGATCAGCGCACGGCCCGGGGTCAGCGTACGACCAACCAGGGGTCAGCACACGGCCAGGAGTTAGCGCACGACCAGGGTTTAGCACATGGCCAGGGGTCAGTGCACGACCAACAGGGGTCAACTCAAGACCAGGGGTCAGCACATGGCCAGGGGTCAGCGCACGACCAACCAGGGGTCAGCACACGGCCAGGGGTTAGCGCATGACCGGCCAGGGATCAGCGCACGACCAGGGGTCAGCGTATGACCGGGATCAGCGCACGGCCAGGGGTCAGCACACAGCCAGGGGTCAACGCATGACCAACCAGGGATCAGCGCACGACCAGGGGTCAGCGGACGACCAACCAGGGGTCAGCACACAGCCAGGGGTCAGCGCATGACCGGCCAGGGGTCAGCACACAGCCAGGGGTCAGCGCATGACCGGCCAGGGGTCAGCACACAGCCAGGGGTCAGCATATGACCTGGATCAGTGCACAGCCAGGGGTCAGCACATGACAAGGGGTCAGCGCACGACCAACCAGGGATCAGCGCATGACCAGGGGTCAGCGCACGGCCAAGGGTCAGCACAGGACCAACCAGGGGTCAGCGCACGACCAGGGGTCAGCATATGACTGGGATCAGCGCACGGCCAGGGGTCAGCGTACGACCAACCAGGGGTCAGCGTACGACCAACCAGGGGTCAGCACACGGCCAGGAGTTAGCGCACGACCAGGGTTTAGCACATGGCCAGGGGTCAATGCACGACCAACAGGGGTCAACTCAAGACCAGGGGTCAGCACACGACCAGGGGTCAGCGCACAACCAACCAGGGGTCAACTCACGGCCAGGGGTCAGCACACGACCAGGATCAACACACGACCAGGGGTCAGCACACGGCCAGGGGTCAGCACACAACAGCCTTTGGGCCAAAGGCTTTTTCTGTGGATAAAGATTTTTGCAAATAGTGATTTATCGGCGCCCGGCTGTGACCACTCGTTGACACACTTCCTGTGGCCGTGTTCCTGCTCCCCCTGCAGAGCTGAGATGTCTCGGCAGAGCCTAAAACATTTACCGTCTGGAACTTTCCAGAGCAGGTTGGCCGGGCCCTGCCCTCGTCTCATCCCTCGGTTCCCTGCCACCTGATGCTCCTTGGCCGAAACCTGGGGGTCACGAGGCAGCGTGGAGACTGGAAACCAGAACGGAAGGGAGCTTATCGTGCATTCGTCTGAGTTGGAACTTTCTGGTTGATGACTTGGCAGTACCCTGGCACGTTTTGTTCCCATGAAGCACTCTGAGACTTGGCGTTCACTTCTGTTGGCACCGGCGGCTGTTTGAGCAGCTGGTGGGTGGTGCACAGGGCAGGTGACCCACAGGCCAGGCCCAGATCCTGTGTCCTCTGTCTCTGCCTCTGCTAGCCGCTGGTTGCGTATCTGAGGGCAAGCTGCCCCCGCACACCGCTCCTTGGTGTTCTTCTCCATAAGATGGGGCTGATGAGAGCATGGCACGACAGAGGTTCTTGCAGCGAGTGAGTGAATGAATACGCTTGAAGGCTTTAGACAATGTGGGGCAGGCGGCCTGTGCCCCGTTACTCTGGTCTATTATTATTATTATGAGAGTGAAAGTGTTAGTCAACCCGTCGTGTCCAACTCTTGGACTGGAGCCTGCCAGGCTCCTCTGTCCATGGGATTCTCCAGGCAAGAATACCGGAGTGGGTTTCCATGCTCTTCTCCAGGGGGTTTTCCCGATGCAGGGATCAAACCCGGTCTCCTGCATGGCAGGCAGTTTCTTTGCCGTCTGAGCCATCAGAAAAACCCGTTATTATTATAGTCCTGCTTATTATTTGCAGCTCACCTGCCTAACTTCCCATGTGCTGACCTTCAGTCACCGATGGGTAAAGTCTGGTGACTCAGGCGAGACGCCAGTGGAATTGGCAGAGACCTGCCCTGACAGCTTATTCCTCTGCAGCCTTGTAGCCCCTGATTGAGTCTGAGCATCTCGGCGACACTCTGTAGATAGCCGTGAGCTTTTGGTGAAGATGCGTCCCGGTTCCTCCTCGTGTGGGGGGGGCCCTCAGTTTCTCCGCTCTCTGTTCTGACGTGTGGGTAACCACGGCGCCACAGAAGTTCCTCACCCGTGTGTTTTGTCTTCTGTGCACTGTTCTTTGTAGTTTTTGTTTGTTGTTATAGCTCATAGAGACGCTATAAATAGTTTAGAATGAGGAGCTTGAATCATGCAGCCCGCAGACAGCAGAAATGACTGAATCAAGTACCATCACATAATTCCTTCTGGGCTGAAGCCAGTGGGGCCAAACTCAGGGATAAATGTAAAGCCCTTTAATCTAGATTTAAATATCAGTTTCTAGTCGTCTCTCTAAGGTCGCTCTCAGGTATTCACGTTCAGTGCTCTAACTGTGGCATGGGGCAGCCAGTCAGTGGAAGACGGTCAGGGTGTCATAGGCGACCAGAAGCCTCATACCTGCTACAGAGCACCTTCACACCCTCTTGGGCTGTTCACAGCAGTATGAGAGTGTGAGAAGTTAGGGGTCCTACCCATTCTCCCATCTCAGCCTCACATCTGGAGAACATTCTATTAGTACACCGAAGACCTAGGTGGGGAGGGTCTGGGAAGAATCCTTTATGAAATCTGCGAAGGAATTGGGTTATTTCACTGGTAGGAAAGGCAAGAGAAAAAGAAGCGTTGTCTTCAGATATTTGACGTCTTGTGTACAGAGAAGGGTGCCTTTAGTTGTACGAGGAAGGCGGGCACCCTCCCAGACGGCCCGCTCTGTCGGTGGCCTCCCAGAGCGAGCTTTGCAGGTGATCCGTGAGGCTCGTGGGGGTGATGTGTCGCTGGTGGCAGTGGGTGCTTCCTGAGTGCAGCACAGGGCTTCCCGGGAAACTTGGGGTGCTCCCAGTCTGTCCTTGAAGAGGGAGCAGCCAGACGGGTAGGGCACGCCGCTGGCGGGGGGTGGAGCTGCACCTGGAGAGGGCAGGAAGTGCTTCGTCCCGTCAGGCCGGGCCTGGGACCTGGCCTCAGAGTCCCAGATGGCAGGGGTGGGGCCATCTCTCCCGCCCGCACCCCAGTGATGCGCACACCCCCTCGCAGTGAACCGTCTGGGCGACCTCAGAGACGACAACGACCCCAACTGCACGTACGAAGGCGACAACAGCGTCCTGCTGCAGCAGACCAGCCGCTACCTGCTCGGCCTGCTGGCCCGCCGGGGCCCCGGTGAGGCGGCCGGCCTGCGGCCTGGGGCGTCCCCGGGCCCTGGGCCGGCTCTTCCGCCAGGCTGGAGCCTGTGTTCACGGGCAGGAAACATTGATCAGATGGGGCTGGACCGGCGTCTGAAGTGACGGGCCGGGGCAGGTGGTGGTGTGGGGGAGGGGGATTCGTCTTCCAGACACGCCCTGGGGTGGGGGGTCCTTGGCTCTCCCTGGAGTCACCGGCTGTGCCCCTAGGTGGTGCCCGCATCGAGAGCCCCCTGAAGACCGTGGACTTTCTGGATGGCTATGCAGACATCCTTGGCAGGAGGTTCGAGGGCTCCAGCCCCGAGGACTTGTTGGACTCCTCAGGTAAATACACGCCCTTCCCTGTCTCCAGGTGTGCTGTGCCCGGCGGGAAGCAGCCTGTTGCTTTGCCACCTCATTCATTCAATGGTGATTCATCCGCGGACACCTCCCTGTGTCAGGTGCTGACGCCAGCAATGGAGAGAAGGGAGCTTGCTCCCCCCTCCCTGGAGTCCCGGCTCCCACCTGCCCCCCTCTCCCGGCTTCACAGTGAGTGGTCAAGGAGAGAGGTCACAGAAAGAGCAGGGGTGGTTACAGCCCCTCCCCTCGCTACTGCAAGTTAATGATGTCTGAAGGATGCACCTTCCTCCCCCAAGGGCCCACGCGTCTTTCTGTCAAATCCTGTGTCCACAATAGCAGCTTCACGCCACAGCGGAGCCCTACAAAGTCCTCACCGTCCGCTTTGTGGGATTCAGTGAGCGTGTGTCCCTCTGCCCCCCAAGAACCCCTGTGGCCAAGCACCTCGGGGCCCTCTTCTGTGGTCCCACCCAACCCCCAGGCACACGCTGCCCTCCCTCCCCCATAGGTGGGCAGAAGCTGACCCTCTGGCCGGTCACCCAGGAGCTGGAAAGGCAGCCCAGCTGCCAGAGATGGAGGGTGCTGGGCCTGTTGCTGGACCCGCGCCAGCTGCGGGGCTTTGGGCGCGTCCCCCATCGTCCTGCCTCGCCGCGGACTGGGACAGCACCGCCTGTGCTGGCTGGTGAGGCGGGTGGGGACACGTGGGTGTAACCGGCACAGCGCTCGGCTCCGCGCGGGGCTCGGGACCGGCCCGCAACATGCGGGCACCCCACCCTGTGCCAGCCGCAGTTTTCATCACAGAAATCACTGTCGAAACGCCGTTACGCACCCCCAAACACTGTTAGCAAAGAGCCTTCGGCGTGGCGGGAGGGCACCTGGCTTAGAGTGTGCGCATCGCCCGCGGTCCTCTGGATGAAGGAGCCGCCTCCACGCACCTGAAGGGCACGTGACCCAGCACAGCATCCCCGGCTGTGGGCTGTGGGGGTGTGTGTGTGGCCCTGCCAAGCCGCGCCGCTGCCCAGGTCTCCAGGAGAGGAGCTTCGGCCGCCCAGTCCACGCCCGTGGCCAGAGAGAGCGTCGGACCCGGACCGGGCCCACTTGCCAGCGGGTCGTTCCTCCATTTTCATCGACAGCTTCAAGCAGAGGCGCTTCTGCTCGTCGCTGCTTCGGCTCCCTCACCACCCTTTGCTACAGCTTTTCTGACAGTACACCTTTTCACCTCTCTTTTTAGAGAGCTGGGATGATGCTGGGACACCCCCAAAGGTCTTTCTGATGGTTCTGGAGCCCCCAGATGTTGCTCTAGGAAGCCCAGGAAATGACCTCATCATTCTAGTAACGTCCACCCCACCGGAATGTCCCCCTCCTCAAAGCCGTCCCCCATGGTAAAATCAGAGCGTAAACACGTGGTCGGCCAGCTCTTGGACGTGCCCCCGGGCCTGCTGTGTCCAGCCCCCACCCCCACCCAGGCCTGCCGCACACACCCGCCCCCCGCCCTTCTCGCCGGCACCGTGAACGCAGAAGCTGCTGTGTGCACAGCAGCAGGAAGGGTGCCAGGGCAGCGTCATCTGTTTTTCCTGCGAGTGCTCTAATTTTCACTCGTTCCAACCAAGTGAAAACATCTTCTGGAGGGAAGAGCACAAGCAAAACTCATCTGGCAGAAGAGGCTTGGCGTGGAAGCAACCCTGACGACGTTCTCCACGGGGAGAAGGGAGCCCGAAGCTCACGGCCCTCCCTTCATCCTCAGGGTGCTTGATCATTTAAACCCAAGACCTCGGGGCCGGGCCTCAGCTGCATCTTTGGTAGAAGTCCCACGAGTGACGTGTGACCCTGGGGCTCTGCAGGACGGGACACTCGGGACCTTTCCAGGGTTGAGCGAGGCCTGTTTGCAAGGTCAGGAGATTTTTTTTTTTCCCCTTCAGGAATTAGAAGGTTTATTTGGAGCGGGAGGGGCAGGGCGGCTCTCCGCCCGCTGCCTGATTTATGTGCTGTGGGTGCGTGTGTGCCGAGGATGCGTTTAACAAATGGGCCTGAGCGCTGGGGAGCCGCACATCACGTGATCACGTGAGACCCAGTTCTTTCCTCTCGTTGGCTCCTCACTCACAAAAATATTAGATAATTGGAGTGCAGTGGGTTGGCTGGGCTCTCCTGGGGGCTAAGACGGTGAAGAATCTGCCTACAATTCCGAAGATTGGGGTCCAATCCCTGGGTTGGGAAGAGCCCCTGGAGAAGGAAATGGCAACCCACCGCAGCATGCTTGCCTGAAGAATCCCCATGGACACAGGAGCCTGGTGGGCCACAGTCTATGGGGTCGCAAAGAGTCGGACACCACTGAGCCACTAACACTCGGTGGGCTGGCTGCTCTGACCGCTGTGTGGGTCAGAGGGTCACAGGGCGGTCGGGGTGCCTTGCATCTTGTGTTCAGAGAAACGGCTCAGGCTCTGGAGTCAGCTGTGTGACCTCGGACTAGATGCTTACCCTCTCTGATCCTCCATTTCCCCGTACGGTATTAGGAGGAAGTGCCCTCTCTGCAGAAGGCAATGGCACCCCACTCCAGTACTCTTGCCTGGAAAATCCCATGGACAGAGGACCCTGGTGGGCTGCCGTCCATGGGGTTGCGAAGAGTTGGACACGACTGAGCGACTTCACTTTCACTTTTCACTTTCATGCATTGGAGAAGGAAATGGCAACCCACTCCAGTATTCTTGCCTGGAGAATCCCAGGGACGGGGGAGCCTGGTGGGCTGCTGTCTATGGGGTCGCACAGAGTTGGACACGACTGAAGCGACTTAGCAGCAGCAGCAGCAGCCCTCTCTGCAAAGACACTTTGTCCAAGTGAGAGCACGTTCACAGGTTCAGGGGGTCGGGACATGGACGTGACTTTGGGGGCCCCATTCCAGCCACCATACTTGGCAGAACTCTGGGAGGGGTGCCCTGTGTCAGCTTCCGCACCCCCAGCCTGCCTTGCTAGGCTCACACGTGCTGTGTGAGCTGGTCAGGCTGCTTGCAGCCTCTGAGCCCTTGACTCCTCAGGCCTGAGATGGAGCGTGTGCTCGTTAATGAAGAGCTCAGCTGTGCTGCGCGGTTTGTTAACAGATACGGCAGCACGAAGCGGTTGGAAGTCTGCAGCAGTGGGTACCATGGGATGTCCTCCCAGGGAACAGGCTGTGCCACACGGAGGGAAATCCCAGGGCCCCTGTGTCCAGCCTCTGGGTCCAGGCCCAGTGCCCCCAGGTCGGTCCTGGGGGTCCAGAGCCCAGAGCAGCTGTGGGTCCCTCAGGCATGGGCCCTCTGCCTGGGGAGGGGATGAGAGTGTGGACCCAGAGCCTCGCAGCCAGCTCAGACCCCACCCCCACCCCCTGCTCCCTCGATGTGTGCCTGCGTGCCTCCTTGTCCCCTGGTCCTCACTGGAGGACGCAGGAACAGCCCTGCCGGGCTGGGTGTTCTCAGTCACCCAAGCCCTCGGAACCAGTGAGATGTGAAGACAGAAGGACCCACAGATGTAGGCACAGCACTGGGCTGGGCTGGGAAGATGGGGGTCTCCCTCCAGCCCCTTCCAGCCGGTCCCTGTCCATCCACACCCCTGTCAGCAGCTTTCTCTCCTCTCCCCTTAAGAGCCGGAGGAGGAGGCCTGAGGTGCGGCCCAGGGCCCGGGGCCTGGCCCCCCAGGTGGACGGGGCACCACTTGTCCACCACCTGCCAGAAAGTCGCCCTGATATCGTGCAGGTCTGAGTTTCATCCGGACTCTGCATCCTCATGGTGGATGAGGTGGTTACCCTCAAAGGACCACAAAGAAGGCTGAGCATCGAAGAATTGCTGCTTTTTAACTGTGGTGCTGGAGAAGACTCTTGAGAGTCCCTTGCACACCAAGGAGATCCAACCAGTCCATCCTAAAGGAGATCAGTCCTGAATTTTCATTGGAAGGACTGATGCTGAAGTGGAAGCTCCAATACATTGGCCACCTGATGCAAAGAGCTGACTAATTTGAAAAGACCCTGATGCTGGGAAAGATGGAAGGCAGGAGGAGAAGTGGGTGACAGAGGATGAGATGGTTGGATGGCATCACCGACTGGATGGACATGAGTTTGAGTCAACTCCGGGAGACAGTGGAGGATGGAGGAGCCATGGGGATGCAAAGAATTAGACACAACTTACTGACTGAACAGCAACAACCCCAGAAGGGGCTCCATGACTCGTGGACTCTGTGGTTGCTAGAACCGTGTAGAACTAGGGCCGGCCTCACAGCAGAGCCAGGAAACGCCCTCCCCCTTTGCCTGTCTCAGCCTGACCACCACGGAGGGGTGGGAGGCGGGTGGGACCCGTCTCACTCAGCATGAGGCTGGGCCGCGGCAGGGGGAGACGCCCTGCACTCACGGGTCTCTCCGTCTCTCACTCTGAAGTCCCGCTGGCGGCATACGAGTGGCTGGTCTGCTACCTGCTCCGTGAGAGCCACCAGAAGCTCAGTCGAGAGAAGCGCTCAGGGAAAAGCGACTTTGAAGCCATAAACGACTGTCAGGTACGTGTTTGTCTCGGAAGTTGCTTTTCTCAGGAGTTGCTCCTGATTCCCGCACCGCTGCGTCCTCTCGGGCCTCTGCTGCCGGGACCAGCGATACAGCTGAGCCCTGAGCCCATCCCTTTCCCCTGCCCTGTGTGGCTGGTGTCCAGACTTGGACAGCTCAGAGCTCGTCTCTGCCTGAAGTATTCGTAACTTAGGCTTCCCTGGTGGCTAAGCTGGTAAAGAATCTGCCTGCAAGGCGGGAGACCATGTTCGATCCCTGGGTCGGGAGGATCCCCTGGAGAAGGGAAAGGCTAACTCACTCCAGTATTCTGGCCTGGAGAATTCCGTGGACAGAGGGCCCTGGTGGGTTACAGTACATGGGGTCGCAAAGAGTCGGACACTACTGAGCTACTGACGCTTATTCATAACTTGTTAAAACGCAAACATACTTGGAAATCAGAGCACACCAGAAATTGATACCTGGGTCGGAATGTTTTTCCTGGGCCTGGAGGTTTATGGGGATGACGATTCGTGAGAGAGGAACCCGTGAGGGAAGCGGGGAGCGGGCCTTCCTGGCCTGCAGCGTCCAGCTGCCGGCATCTCTTGGGAGTTCTTCATGATCACGGAGCGGCAGAAACACTGGTTATGGAGCAGCTTGGGCTGTGCAGGCTAGGACTGCCCCCGAGAGTTTCTGTTCTGTGCCCCCCACCACGGCCCCAGCGCAGGCACCTCATAGGACCCCTCACAGGCGCTGGCCAAGGTCTGTTAATACTGTGGGCAGATCTCTGATGGCAAGGAAGGTCGTCCAGGAGAAGTTAAGGGTGGGCGCTGAGTGTGAGGATTCGGGAGGGAAGCAGAGGGTGCAGGAGCTGGAACAAGGCTCTCCCCTGTGGCTGTTAGAGCTGTGTGATTTGGGGGGCCCCAGCAGCACCCAGGCCTCTGCTCACTAAGATGCCAACAACACCCCTGAATTGTGACGACCCCAGACTATCTCCTGATGGTGCCAGATACCCTGGAGGGGCAAACTGGGCCTGACCAAGAACCCCTGAGCCAGTGGGGCCTCCAGTCCGGGGAGCAGGTCCACTCTGTGGCTCTGGGAATCTCTGTTCTAACGCGTCTCCCTTCAGACACTTCCTGCGTGCCCCTGGCCCAGTATGGCTGCCTTCCTGGGTCCCTGTGACCCTCCATGCCCCCCACGCTCCGCTTTCCTGGGTCCCTGTGACCGTCCAGGCCCTCATGTCCCGCCTTCCTGGGTCCCTATGACCCTCTAGGCCCCCACGCCCCGCCTTCCTGGGTCCCTGTCCTGGGCCGTCCAGGGCCCCCATGCGCTGCCCACGCACCATGTCCTCCACAGCTGTTCTTTGGGATTCTCAGACAGCAGCTTGGCGGCCCGATGAGAAGCCAGGCGAGCCGTCCATCCTGGCCATGGTGCCGTCACTGGGGTCAGCTGTGGACACGGTCTACACTGGAGCATGGTCCTGGCCTGGGCAAGGAGGTCATGGAGGGCAGACCCCCAGGGCCCGCGTCCCCAGGCGGCTGATGGCCTCTGAACTTCTCCCAGAAGGAACACACAGCAGCCTGTTTCGTGTCCGATTCCAGGGATTGAGACCGGGGAGAGGAGCTCGTGGGGCACGGTGCAGGCCCTGGACCCATGAGGTCAGTCGCTGCTCCTCACGGCAGCGCCCGCGGGCCAGCTGCCTCGTGTTCCCTCTTCACAGACCAAGATGCTCTGCCCCGGATGGGAGCCACTTGCCTGTGCGCACATGCTCATAAAAGCCAAGTGGATTTGGAAGCTGGCCCCTTGACTCCCAAGAGCTGAAGGAGCGAGTAGAGGAGGGCAGAGTTTGGACTCAGTCCTCGGCTGGGACTTGCTGGGAGAATCTCCCCAAGTGGAGAGGAGCCCATGGCATGTGAGCGCATCGGGGGGTGGGCATTAATTCAGGGACGCCCGCTCTCGCAGAGGTTGAGGGCGCACACGGGGGCCGGCCTCCCTGCGCCAAGTGTGTCTCCACCAGTCGCCAACGGCCTGACCTTGTTTCACCCTCGGGGTCCAGGGCGGACTGAGGTGATGCCCTGGGGGGCTCTTAGCTTAGTGCCTGGCCCGGGTCAGCTTCGTCAGCTTCCCTCCTGTGAGCATGCTCCCCTCTCTGCGTCTCTCCCTCCAAAGTCCAGGGTACCCACGACATGGTGTGCACGAGAGGGCAGCTGCCCTGAAGGCCCGGCTAGCTCTGCAGGCAGGACACACGGACACAGGCCATGTGACCTGGTGGCGTCAGAGGCGCAGTGGGGTCTTCGGATCAGACCAGGCAGACTGGCCTGGGGAACATCCTCCCCTGAATTCCCTCCCGAGGGTGCCTGGTTCTCAGGCAGTCCCTGGGAGAGCCTTGGCCTCAGAAGTGAGGACCCACTGCTTGCCCTGTAAGTCCAGAGGAGGCCTTGAGCCCAGAGCCGTGCCTCCTTGGCGACCACGACCCACGGCCTCCCCGGAGCATATTCTGGACCCTGTTCTTTGGATTCTGGCTGATGCACATGTGTGCTCAGCTGCTTCGTCGTGTCCGACCCTTTGCGACCCCATGGACTGTAGCCCGCCAGGCTCCTCTGTCCATGGGGTTCTCCAGGGGATCTTCCCAACTCAAGGATTGAACCCAGGTCTCCTGCACTGCAGGCGGATTCTTTACTGTATGAGCCACCAAGGAATTCTGGGGCAAAGTCATACAGGCATTGAATAGGGGTCTCTTTCCTCCCCAATCCCGGGTCACCTCTTTGCTGGATGATTTAATTTCAAAAGCAACCATGCTCATTATAACAAATTAGAAATGCATGTGTAATTGTTCTAACTTAAAAAAAACCAAACCCAGTAAACTGATAAACTAGAGAAGGGGAAAGAAAAGCTGGCAAGCAAAGCTAATGATGAGCAGATGTGTTGGCTATTGGTTAAAAAAGAAAAAGCGGGGGCTAGAAGACCTGTGGTGACTTCCTGCTTCCACAAACCGAGCCAGCATCGGGACTCACACGCGAGTGCAACCCGGCTGGCCCTCCGTGGGGCCGTTCCCTCCGTTCCGGACGTGATGGGAGTGGGAGAGAGGGGCTGTTTCCTTGAGAAAGTTGGGGGGCGGGGCGGGGCCGGGCCCCAGGAGGGGCTGCCGTTGCTTTCAGGTGAGTCTGGGGATCGTGTGGAAAACCTCTGTGGTTCCCAGTGCAAGAGAAGCGACCTTGTGCCCTCGGGAGCCCACCTCCCAGGGGACGCCCCCGTCCCTAGGGCCAGGACGACCCGGGCGAGCCCCTGGTGGCTGTGTCAGCTGTGGGGTCACACAGGTCCCAGGTAGCGCTGAGCTGAGCGGGGTCGCTGGGCCCGAGGTCCAGAGCAGCTGCTGCAGGCGGGCTTGTGTTCCTGCCGGCCTTCCCCAGAGGCGCTGCCCAGCCGCGGCTGGCTGTGCCCTCTCACCCGGGCGCTGCCGGCACGCACACCCCCGTGTGCCCTCCCCGAACGCGCGCACCATGCCGTTGCAGGTGTACCACTGCCGGCCCTTGGCCCTGGCGTTCCTGGAGCTCACGGTCGTGCGCAGGTTCCACGAGCACACGCACCAGCCCCGCGTGCCACCCCCGCTGCGGGCCGTGCTCCGGCGTCTCAGCGCCCTCTACGCCCTGTGGTCCCTGAGCCAGCACACCGCCCTGCTCTACCGAGGTGAGACCCCGCCCCGGAGCCGCGTGGTGCGCTCCTTCCACGCGGCTCACTGAGCGCTCGTCATGGGGAGCAGATGAGCCCAGAGGCCATGGGTGGGGGGGAACCACCAGGGGCACAGCAGCGCCAGGGTGGTGCCCGTAGGGCTGAGCCATGGCGGGCAACCCAGGAGGGCTTCCTGGAGGAGGTGATGAAGGGCTGATTCCTGGAAGATGGGTGGAAACAGGATAAACCTGAGTTTCTTTGAAACTTTGTCTTCGTTATCCTTCTAAGGAGCATTTTTTAGACGTTTTCCCAAAGCATCCCCATGGCGTGTTAATACTAGAGCTGTCCTGGGTACCTGCTCATGCCCCAGGCGTGTGTCTGTGCTGTCTGAGGAGTACATTTTCCCCTCCCCTTGCAAAGAACCCACATTTTCCTCCTTGCGGCTGGTGGTGCCCACCCCATTTTTTTTTAAGTCGCTCAGTCATGTCTGACTCTTTGCAACCCGATGGACTGTACAGTCCATGGAATTCTCCAGGTCAGAATACTGGAGTGGGTAGCCATTTCCTTCTCCAGGGGATCTTCCCAACCCAGGGATCGAACCCACATCCCCTGCACTGCAGGTGGATTCTTTACCAGTTGAGGTATACAAGGCTCCCTGGTGGGAGCGGTGGGTGCGGGGAAAGGAGCCCACCCTCTGTGAGTGAAGCGGGCTCTGTTCTCTATGGCAAAGATGAGACACCAGCCATTCTGCAGCAGACTCGGGGCTCCCTCCTGTGAGACACCTATGAGACAGCGCAGCACCGCCTGCCTGGGTGTGGGAGGCGAGGCCAAGGGGGTGGGTCTCCAGCCCATCGCCTGGTGGCTGCAGGCGCCCCCGCATGCCCTCGACGCCGCTTTGAGCCTGCAGGCCCCTGCCACCCCGCCCAGCCTCCCCGCCCAGCGCTCTGCTTGGGGTCTTGCCCACTCTCGTGGACTCCTGCCTGCCGGCCCTGCCTCCTCCTCCACCCCGGCCCCCTGCGGCCGCCCTTCCTGGGCTTCAGCATCCCCAGCTCCCGGCTGTGACCGCCCCCCGCCCCCCCACTAGCACCTGCTCAGTGAAGTGGCCGGGAGAAGGACACAGACCCCAGGCCCGGCCTCACCTTTCTGGAAAGGGGTCGCAGCGGGACCCGGGCAGCAGAAGTGAGACATCTTCACACAGAATGGGCTGTTACACGATGTGTGTGCCATTTGTGGGTAACTTGGGGGTTTGGGCTTCCCCAGTGGCTCAGATGGTAAAGAATGCGCCTGCAGTGCAGGAGACCCGGGTTCGATCCTGGGTCGGGAAGATCACCTGGAGATGGGAATTGTAACCCACTCCAGTGTTCTTGGCTGGAGGACTCCATGGACAGAGGAGCCTGGTGGGCTACAGTCCAAAGAGTCGGGCACGGCTGAGCAACTGACCCTTGGGGGTGAGGGAACCGGACCCCAGAGTCACCCCCCTGTGCTTTCAGGCGGCTACTTCTCCGGTGAGCGTGCAGGTAAAGTGCTGGAGAGCGCCATCCTGGCCCTGTGTGCACAGGTGAGTCGTGAGCCCTTCTGTGTGAATATGACTTCCATGTGATCACACGTGTGTTAATATCTGGTGACCTCGGCTTCCCACTCATTCCTGTGTGTGCCACCATTCAGCTCAGTCTCTCAGCCGTGTCCGACTCTTTGCGACCCCATGGACTGCAGCACGCCAGTCCACCCTGTCCATCACCAACTCCCAGAGTTTACCCAAACTCATGTCCATTGAGCCAAAGTGGTGCCACCGTTAGCACACCCAAGAAAACGACAGAGAATGTGCTTATGTCGGAACAGTCAGGAAGCACCACTCTGAGGGACTCGTGCACACCCAGCTCACCTGATGCTTTCTACAGCGACATCGGCCTTTCAAGTTAGCTTCCAATTTAAATTCATTTCGTGGCATTTTCTTTTTTTTTTTATTACGTCCTTCTGCCCTCGTCACCCAGAGGAGTCAGGTGGCCCCACGTCCCGTCCTGGAAGTGCTCTGTCCACTGGAACTTGGTACAGGGAGGGACAGGTTCCAGGGCCAAGCTGTCCCGTGCGGTCAGCACCGGCCACCTGGGGCTGCCAGGGGTAGAACCGCGGCGGGCGTGACCAAGGATTTTGGGTTTTCTTTAGTTTTAATTCAGCCATCACGTGTGTCCTGGCTGCTGTATTAAGCAGTGCAGTTGGAGGCACGTCTCTGCTGTGGATGATCAGACATGAACCAGAGCCCCCCAGCACTCCGTCCGTGGTGTTGTCTGTGCTTTACGTGGCAGATATACGTACACAAGTGTCTCAGTTACGGGTGAGAGGCCGCTGGGCTCCTCCCCGTGCTTCCGAGCTGAGGCAGCTCAGGTGATGTCCTTGTTGGCACCAAGCCCCTCTCCCCGCAGGCTCCTTTCTAAGTGCCTCTCTCTCCCCACATGGGTTCTGGGTAAGGGTGTCTCTGGGGTCGCTCTGTCTGCTCGGGCCATGTCAACTTAAACAGGAGGGGAGTTTACCCTCCTGCGTTTTGTGGGGCTGAGTTGCCTTTATAAAAAACAACAGCCGTCGTTCCCCTTGCTGTGCAGCGTGACGCTTGGACTGTGGAGCTGGCGGCTGGGGTAGGTGGAGGGCAGTACCTGGGCCCAAGCCACCTGGCGGACCTGAGTCCTGGTCCCGCCTCGGGGCTGGGGCAGGGGGTGCCGGCTCCTTCCCTGCTCCAGTCCGGGCCTGGAGCAGCATCGTCTATCGGGGTGTCCTCACTGTCTCACGCTCAGCTCTGCTGAGTGGCCCCCACGGCCTGCAAAGACAGGCTCTTTCCCGCCGCCCCCCTGAATGAAACGCTGGCTGACCCCCGATCTAGGGCAGGACCCACCTCTGCTGTTGTTTCTCCCTGAAGCGACCCCCTGGGACCTTGGTGCCGAGGGTGTGTGGGACTGTGGAGCAGCGCCTGAACCCTGAAGCTGGGCTCCTCTCCTCTCGTGACTCTCTGCCCAGCGATCGCTTTAATCGGCCTTGTTCCAGTCGCCCTGCCTCCAGCGTTCTGCTCGGTTCAGCCACGGGGCCTGGATAGTTCAGTCGGTGGAGCACCAGACTTTTAACCTGAGGCTCCAGGGTTCGAGCCCCCGTTCAGGCATGCCGTCCTCTGTTTTATCTTTGGGCTTCCCCGGTGGCTCACCTGTGATGCAGCAGACCCCAGTTCGATCCCTGGGTCCAGAAGATCCCTTGGAGAGAGGAGTGGCTACCCACTGCAGAATCCTTGTCTGGAGAATTCTGTGGGCCAGGGCAGCCTGGCGAGCTGTTAGTCCACGGGGTCACAAGGAGTCGGACGCGGCTGGGTGACTAAGCACACATACTGCGTATGGCATCTCACAATTATTTTAAGTAAAAAATGTTTTTTTGCATTTCAAGAAAATTCTTAGGAGTCTACTCATATAAATTCCACTTGTCATATTGTAGAATAATTTGTGTAACGGGGTGGGAGAGTAATAAAAGTACCGCAAGCCAAAGCACATTGGGGTGATGGCTTTTCCAGGGGCTTATAAATGCTTTTTCTCTTACATTTTTTTTTTCCTGGACATATTTTCCTCTGTTGGAACAGTCATTGCCCTGATCAGTTAGGGTTCAGAGACAAACCTCTGAAGACAGTTGCCAGTTAGTGAGCCACAGAATCATCAGTTTTACGAGCAGTCCCTGCCTTGTTGGAAAAAAAAGAAAAAAGAAAACGTTGGAAGTCTTGAGTGGATAGCAACATGGTGAAATATTCAGACGCACACTTGGGGAACCTGTAACCCAGGCCAACGAAAAGATGGTGCCTGAGGAATGGAGCCTTGTGTCTGCTGGGGTTACCATTGCTTGTGGGTTTTGCAGGCTCTGTTACTCGGTGGTTGCCATGGAGATGCCGGGCGTTGCCAAGTGTACGGACTTTGTTTTCTAACAGCTGAAAGATGATGCTGTTGCCCTGGTGGATGTCATCGCCCCTCCGGACTTCATCCTGGACTCACCGATTGGCAGAGCAGATGGCGAGGTATGAAGAGCGGCCTTCCTCCCGTGGGTGGCGGGAGGCGCTCCGGGCCCCGGGGCAGTTGTGGCAGAGCTGAGATGGTGACAGGGCTTGGGGCAAGGCGGGGGGGCGGGGGGCGTCTCCAGCATCACGTGGGCGGCAGGGAGGGGGAGCGGCTGGGAGAAGTTGGGGTGGTCGTGGACGGGTCAGCCGCCCCCAGCCTGCCCTTCCCTGAGAGACAGGGTGGCCCTGCCACTCTCTTAGGCCGTGATGCCAAGGTCAGCGTGGGCCTGTGCAAAGCTGTGGTCTTTGCACACTCTCCTGAGGGCCCGCCCCACTCCTGGGCCTTCTGACCCCCTCGCCCCTCTGCCTGGGCTTCCGGGGCAGGCCCCAGCTGGCTTCCCAAGCTCCTCCCTTGCCCCCACTCCTCCCCATGCTCCAGAACGATTGCTTCTAAAGTAGACCTGCTCCTAAAGCTGCCCTGAAGTCCCCCACACCAAAGTGATACCAGATCCCTCCCCGCTCCCACCCGCCGCCAGGCTGGCCTCTGCCTGGTTCTCCAGGGTGGCCGCATACCCGCTCCTGCCCTGCAGACTCCAGCCTCACTGTCCTTCCGTCTCTCTGTGGGCTCACTGCCACCCCAGGGCCTTTGCACCTGCGTTCCCACTTCCATTCTAAGTGGAATGCCGTTCTTCTAAGAGGTCTCCTCCAGCTTCTAGTTGAAGCGCCGCCCCTGTCCCCCCGGCAGGTGGGTCCCCCACTTTGTCCTGCAGTGTGACCCTCGCAGCACTCCTTCCTGAGCCCACAGGCAGCCCTGTGTGACCTCCACCACGTGGAGAGGCCTGTGCGAGACAACGCCCATGGGTCTGCTCACTGCTCCCTGGCTCCACACCACCCATGGGTGGTTGTCCCTGTGTTTCCATGGAGACGTGGAATTTCAGTGTTAAAGTCACGTGGTGAGGGCCCATGGCCATCGTGTTGTTTCTCCTGAGGCTTATCTTGCTGACCCAGGAGACTGAACGCTGGGGGACAGGCACCTTTTCTCTGTCCCCAGGGAACATTCCAAGGGGACAGGAGCCCTCTGTCCTCAGGGGACACTGTCGTCAGTCCAGGGGACAGGTGCCTGGACTTCTGCCCAGCCCAAGCCACACCCAGGGTTGGGATGGAAGTGCAGGCGCTGGGGTGGGCAGGTCAGAAGAGCCCCCCGCCAAGTCAGGAAGGTAGGGACCACATGTCTGGGGACAGCTGGCTGTCCTCTGGCTGTCAAGCTGGGCCAGGCGTCCGGGAGAGACCCAGCCTCTGGAGGGAACAGGCAGGTTCGCCTGAGTTGGCCCAGCTGGGAGGCAACAAAGATGGGCTCCTTGGAGGGAAGGCAGGAGAGTATGAACCTTGGTCCCTGGTGTGGCCGGGGCCCAGCGGGAGCATGAGGAGGACGTGCTGACCGGCCCCCGGGCGGGGAGCTGGCCTCTGTGACGCGGGCTCCCGGCAACGCTAGCCCCGTACAGGTGGCGGGGTGCTTCTGCAGGCGGCAGCCCTGACTCACTGGCGGGTGGGCGACTGTGGAGTAGGGGAGGCCGTGCCATCCTGCCCTGGCCTGAGGTGGGGCCCTAGACTCCACACTGAGACCAGAGTACCCCGGGGCCTCGCCCGGCAGAAGGCTTTACGCGGCGCGTGCCTCTCCCAGTGTTACGGGCTGCGATCCACGCCGGGTGCCGTGTGAGATAGGAAATCCACCTTAGACGGACAAACAGCTGTCGGAGGCCGAGGCTCCGTCTTTAAGGGGAGCGCCACGTCCAGGTCACGCGGTGTCACTTCGGATTTATGACCCGCGGGAGAGCCTTGTCTGTCTCCCTGGGAGCCAGGAACAGCAGCACACGGGCGGAATCACTGAGCGCGCTTAGCAGGTGCAGAGAGGGCAGCTTCTCGAAAGTAACATCTGTCCACGTCAGCCAGATGCAAGACTGGCCCCTTTCCTGCCTCCATGGACCTCGGCCTGGACGCTGGCCGTGCTGGGAGCAGGGACGGGTCAGGCGACTGCTTGCACGCTCACGACCTTCCTCTAGGATGACTAATGAGACCAGTCCCGCCTGGGGGCCCAGAGGCAGTGGCTGGCTGGTTTAGGGGGCTCAGTCTGGCGGGGTGGGCGGAGAGGGGACCAGGCCTGCCCAGGCCTGGGGGCCCAGAGGACCAGCTGCCAGCCTGCTTGCTTGGCCATGCCACCACCCACCAGCCGCGTGGCTGCGAAAGGACAGATTTCAGAGCAAATGATCAATGTCGACTTGCAGAATCCACCTTCCATGAGAATTTCCAAAGAGAAGGCCAAGCAGGATGTTTTCATCATAAGTGTACATTAGGGACCTTAATAGTTTGTATTTTCCCAATTTTTCTCTACTGACAAAGAAAGGGCTTATGCAAATTGAATTTAAATCATCTTAAAATGCTTCCAGGAAGTGACGGAGCTTCCTGTGTAATGCACAGTTGCATTGACACGCTCAGAGTCTTTCTTATTCCATCTGTGTGTATCATTTATGTATTTTTTACAGCTCTATAAAAATCTCTGGACTGCCGTCCTTCAGGAAAATAAGGTGCTGGAGCGGGCATCTTGGTGGGCGGAATTTGCGGTCAACAAGCCCGTCATAGGAAGTTTGAAACCAAAGCTGTAATAGCACCGGCTAAATCTGGCGAAGCCATGAACACCTGGACCTCAAGTTCACTTCTGGAAGCCCCAGGCCCGCAGTTCTACCTGGCTGCTTGTCCTGTTGAGTCCAGGGCTGGAGCAGCTTATCCTGGCCTGGCCCCGCCCCCCGCCCCAAGTCCCACCAGGACGGGTCACGTCCAAAGGGCAGGACTGCTTTGGGTCATCCCTATTTGCTGGGTGAAAAGAAAGTTTATACATAGAATCATGTCTTCCTGAGAGACTGAACACTTTTGGATAATTAGAGCTTTAGCATACTTCTATTTTCATATGCTGATTATGAAGCTGACTACTTGTAATTTGGGATTTTTCTGGCCGGGTGATCTTTTGCCTTCATCTGAGATTTCTTCCAAGGCTTTGCGTCACTAACCCCTGAACGATGCCAGTCCGATTCTTTGTTCGCCCAAGTTTGACTTTCTCACGTCATCAAATCATATCGTAACTTTACTAATTTGCACCGTGGACCACCCGAATGGCATAGTTAAAGATTTTGAAGGAAAATAAAATCAGTTTTATTACTTTCTCTTGTGGAACTAGAAGTTTCCATCAAAGAAGTGTTTCCAAAGGATAAAAAATGCATAATGATTTGAAGATCTGGTCATCCTTACATCCTGACCTCCCTGTTGTATGCACATTACGTTGTCACTTTGTTACTTGAAAGAGTTTCTTTCTACAGGCAGTGGAGCTCCCAGGCTGCCTGGCCCGTGGGGGGTTTGCCCCACGCTTCTGCACGCTGTCCACCCTCAGGCCCAAGCGCCCTGCGGACAGCGGGGGCTGATGGAGGAGGCTGATGGCCATCTCCACCCATGATTCCTTTGCCCCAGGTCAGGACGATGGCCGGTGGGTGGGTTCTGACTCTCCGCCCTGTCTCGTCCTCCGCTCCCCTTCAGCTTCCGATCTCTCCAGGAGGTTCAGGACCTCTGACATCAGCAGCCCCGTGCCCTCCCCACCCTGCCGTGGTGCCCACGGAGCACACTGGTACTGAACAAAGGTGGCTCTTATTTTCCAAAAGAGCCCAGAAAAACCTCTGAGCACTGAAGGGCCTGAGAAAGCATTATTTTGGGGGACCTTCCGTGGTGGTCCAGTGGTTAAGACTTCACCTTCCAATGCTGGGCAGCGGGTACAAGTTCAGCCCCTGGTCAGGGAGATAAGATCCCACATGCCTCGCAGCCAAAACACCACAACATAAAACGAAGGTCATATTGTATTGAGGTTGGTGCAGAAGCAACTGGTTTTGCATTGTTGAGCTCAGCTGTTTGATACTGGAATACATTCTTAAATAAAATGGTTATGTTGTGGTGGTGTTCAGTCGCTAAGTCACGTCTGACTCACTGGAGCGGATCCTGTTGCAACTACGCGGGACATTCTCGGAGACCTCAGTGTCAGTGAGTCGATGTCAGTGTCAACTCAGCGCCGTTCTACGGTCACGTGGCACTGGAAGCAAATTGGAAAGGTGAGAAAGCTCAGTAAGTGGGTGCCTCGTGAGCTGACCGCAAATCAAAAAAACAGGTTTTGAGGTGTTGTCTTCTCTTTTCTACGCAACGACAATGAACCATTTCTCTACTGGGTTGTGATATGTGATGAAAAGTGGATTTTATACAACCGGTGACAACCAGCTTAAGTGGTTGGACCAAGAAGAAACTCCAAAGCACTTCCCTAAACCAAACTCACAACTAAAAAAGGTCGTGGTCACTGTGTGGTGGTCTGCTACCGGCCTGACCCACTACAGCTTTCTGAATCCTGGTGAAAAACATCTGAGACGTACGCTCGGCAAATCTGTGAAAACTGCAGCGCCTGCAGCCGGCGTTGGTCAACAGAAAGGGCCCAGGTCCTCCCCACGACGACGCCTGACCGCACATCGCACAGCCAAGGCTTCGGAAGCTGAACAAGTTGGGCTACGAAGTCTTGCCTCACCTGCCATATTCACCTGGCCTCTCGCCAGCCCACTTCCACTTCTTCAAGCACCTCGACAACTTTTTGCAGGGAAAACACTTCCACAACCAGCCGGAGGCAGGAATGCTTTCCAAGAGTTCATCCAATCCTGAAGCACGGATTTTTATGCTACAGGAATTAAAAACCTTATTTCTCATTGGCAAAAATATGTTGATTGTAATGGTTCCCATTAATGATTAATTAAGATGTGTTTGAACCTAGTTAGGACTTAAAATTCATGGTTCAAAATTGCGGCTACTTTTTCACCAAACTCCTTAACAAATGTAATAAAGACTTTAAAAATAGTCCACATAAAAAAAAACCCCCAAAAAACCTTAAAAAAAAAAAAAAAAAAAGAATTGGCTTTTGAAGACTGAATTACATGGGTGGAATTACGTGGGTGGTTCCTTAACTTCCCGGCCTCAGTCTTCATGCCCAGAAAAGGGGTGCACACACCCCCACCAGGAGCGTCCGAGTGGGTGCCAGGGTTAAGGGTTAAGGTCAAGGTTAAGGAGTGTATGGCCTGGCCCTCGCCCTGTTGAACTGTCACTCATCTGCCAGAAGTCATTACAGGACACACTGCCGTCCACACGTGAATAGCCCAGGGCTCTGGACACACTGACTCGTTTGTAGACAGTCTTCCCACTGGTCTGGAAGCTCTTTGAGGTCAGGGACTAGGTCTGAATCATCTGTTTCCAGCTCCCGGCTCAAGGCCACACACAGGGGAAGTGTTTGGCAAGCCCTGGAGGGAAGGTATGGATGGTGGGTGGGGGAGTGTGTGGGTGGGTGGGTGGCTGGGGGATGGATGGCTGGGGGATGGGTGGGGGGGGGATGGGTGGATGGGTGGGTGGGGATGGATGGCTGGGGGATGGGTAGGTGGGTGGGTGGGTGGGGGATGGATGGCTGGGTGGGTGGGTGGGGGATGAATGGCTGGGGGATGGGTAGGTGGGTGGGTGGGGGATGGGGGGATGGGTGGATGGGTGGGTGGGGATGGATGGCTGGGGGATGGGTAGGTGGGTGGGTGGGTGGGGGATGGATGGATGGGGGATGGGTAGGTGGGTGGGGGGATGGGTGGGTAGATGGATGAATGAATGAGTGAATGACTTGCGTGATGAACGAAGGAATGAACAAGAGAAAGAATGACGCACGGGGGCCTCGGGTGGCTCTGGCTGCTGCTGAAGGAGGGCCTGTGGGCCAGTGCCCAGTGCTGGCGTATACAGCTGTGGTCCCTGTCGCTCCAGCAAGTGGGGCTGCTCCCCCTTCCTGTATGAGACGTGGGCCATCCATCCTGTCTCCACCCTGGGCTTGTGCTGTTGCTCTGAGCCCACGCCGACCCCCACCCGCCCTTCCAGCTCTGCTACTGGCTGCGTGCCGCTCCTGGTCAGCCCCGTTCCACGGCAGGAGCCAGGGGTTTCTACCCTGGGTGGGGCTGCCTCCCTCCTGGATCCATGTGACCAGGGATGGTCTCCTAGCTCAGCTTCTCACAGGGCCCTGCCCATGAGGTGCTCCGGGGGGGGAGAGGTGAGTGGAGGAGTGGACTCGTCCCTCACACTGAGGACCAAAGCATCCTGTCTACAGCAGGCAGGGTGTGTGAACCACCGTGAGAACAGTGCTGGAATACAGCATGGCGTGACAGAGCCCACTCGCCAGTGTAAAATCCATTTTTCATCTTGCAATATCCTTGCGGTTGAAATTCTTTAAAAATCATCACACAGGAAAGAAAAGCCAAAGCCGCTGCTCCCCTCCGGCCCTATTAAATGAACAGATGCTGTTTCCAGAGCTACTCGCTTGTCAGCCTTAGTAACAGGGTTTTTTCAGGGTGTGCATTTCTACTCCCATGTAGAAAACCGTGCCTCTAACGACAGAACACTGGATACGGGCTTCGTGAACAGAAACTCTGACCTTGGCCAAGGAAGCAGTGGTGGTCATGCTCAGCCCTGGCCATTCAGGGAGCAGATGCCGGCCTTCCATGGGAGCTCACAGGAGGGGATATGCAGGAGGGAGTCGGCGTGTGAAGGGCGGCACGTGGGGAGGAGGGTCCTCGGCGTCCTTTGAAGAGGGGGGTGCTCGGCAAGGAAGACTTGGGGTCCTGGGGCTCCCTTGCGGCCAGAATGCTCCTGCACCTCGGATTTGATGTCCTCTTTCCCTAGAGGAGGGCTTCCCTGGTGGCTCAGACTGTAAAGAATCTGCCTGCAATGCAGGAGACTTGGGTTCCATCTCTGGGTCAGGAAGATCCCCTGGAGAATGAAAGGGCAACCCACTCCAGTATTCTTGCCTGGAGAATCCCATGGACAGAGGAGCCTGGCGGGCTGCAGTCCATGGGGTCACAAAGAGTCGGACACGACTAAGTGACTTAACACTTTTCTTTTTCCTAAAGTTGTATTTCCCTGGTGGCTCAGATGGTAAAGACTCCACCTGCAATGTGGGAGATCTGAGTTCGATCCCTGGGTTGGGAAGATCCCCTGGAGAAGGGAATGGCAACCCACTCCAGTATGCTTGCCTGGAGAATCCCATGGACAGAACAGCCTAGCGGGCTACAGTCCACGGGGTCACAAAGAGTCAGACATGAGTGAGTGACTAACACTTTCAGTTTCACTTCCCTAAAATAATGACCACACAAGGTGTTAGGCGTGAATTGTGCACCCCTCCCTCAAATCCATGCACCAGAGCCCCACCCCAGCACTCAGACGTGACCGTACTTGGAGATGAGCCTTTACCGAGGTGACTAAGGTAAAATGAGGTCACACACGTGGTCCTGCTCAGACCGCTGTCCTCTTGAGAAGAGGGAATCAGGACACAGACACACACAGAGGGTTGACCGCATGAGGACCTGGGAGAAGACAGCTGTCTACACACCGAGAGAGAGGCCTCGGAAGACATCCTCACCTTGATCTTGGACTTCGAGCCTCCAGGGCTGTGGGGAGTCAGTCTCTGTGGTTTGGAAGCCCAGGCAAGCTAGCACACAGGACCCATTCCCATGCAATGTCTGTGAGCCCAGCCAGCGGCCAGGTGGTTCCACCCATTTCAGAGGGTGGTTGGGTGGCTGGCCCAAGGTCCCTCTGACGGCGGGCACTCTGCACCCAGAGTGTGCAGTTTTCTACTTCTGTTAGCGTTGTCCAGAGGGAAGAGGCTGAGGGGACAGGGACGATACGTGTCCAGGGAATTCCCGGGTGTGTGGATACCGGCCAATGGGGACATTGAAAGGGGAGCCGGGAAGAGGTGTGTGCGAGGCTTGCTTGGGGACGGGGCCCAGGTGGTGCCTGATCTATAGTCGGCATCCCCTGCCTGCAGCTGGGGGTGGGGGTGGTGGCCAGAGCGAGGAGGGTGCAGACTCAGGTCCCCTGGTCCACAGCGTGCCGGGCTGCCTCTGGGGAGAAACGCAGCCACCCGATTCCAGGGGTGGTTTGTCCCCACTTTCCAGGTGAGGACGTGGCTCCTTGAGAGCTCAGGTGGCCCGCCTACAGCCCCAGGTGCTTCCACAGCCCCCACCGGGGGAGGGGGGAGGTTCCCGGCTGGGGGCTGAGCCCCTCCCTTGAGAGCTAATGTTTGTGAGCCCAAAGGAGACCGCAGGCCCTCTGCCCGTGTGCTAAAAAGGGTGTGAGAGAGGAGACCAGCTGCCTGGTGTTCTGTCTGGGTGGTCTGCTGTGAAATCATCTTTCCAGAAGTTTCCTTTCTCCTCCCTCTCCAGGCGATGGAGACAGCAGGGCCTCCACCAGTGTGAAGGTGCTGTCCAGAGCACTGGGTGGGTAGGTGGGTGGGTGTTAGGAGTGGAAAGGACGAGAAGCTGGGGTGACAATCCTCCCCAGGACCGCGAGGAACCACGGGCATCCGGCCGGCCCCCAGGGCATGTTCCAGGTCCAAGGTTGGGGGAGTCTCCCCAGGAGCCCGGGTTGGGGGCCAGGGATGGCATCACCAACACGATGGACATGAGTTTGAGCAAGCTCTGGGAGCCGGTGATGGACAGGGAGGCCTGGTGTGCCATAGTCCACGGGGTCGCACAGAGTCAGACACGACTGAGCGACTGAACTGAACTGAGGCTTCCTCCCAGAAAGGGTGGGCTCTTCCAGGAAGGCACCCTGTGTCCCAGGGATGTCCTGGAGGAGTGAGGACTGCAGCCTTGCTGGCACCTCTGCAGGACCCTCACTCACCTCCACGTGCAGCCTCGAAGGCGGTGACCACTCTGCAGACTGGGCCACCCCACCCCACTGGGGTCACAGGCACCAGAGACAACACTGCTCAGAGCTGTGACACGGGTCCAGCTGGGGGGACACAGGGCCTTTTGTGGGGACGGGAGGGAAGCAGGTGTGGGCGTCCTGCCCAGCTCCTGGCCTCAGACACTGTCTGGTCTGTGTTTGCTCCATGTCTTCCCACAGCTAGGCTGCAGAAGCGCCCCACCGCGGTCCGGCCACCGGGGAGGGGTTTCCTCTCCCCACTGCACTCCGGGACCACAGGGGTTTCAACAACCCTCAGCCTTGGACCCAGTGCCACTCTTCCCTGAAGCAACCTCGAAAACTCCAGGGTGATAAGCTCTGTCTCAGAGGCAAGAAAATCACTGCAGATGGTGATTTCAGCCTTGAAATTAAAAGATGCTTACTCCTTGGAAAGTTATGACCAACCTAGACAGCATATTAAAAAGCAGAGACATTACTTTGCCAATAAAGGTCTGTCTAGTCAAAGTTCTGGTGTTTCCAGTAGTCATATAGGGATGTGAGAGCTGGGCTATAAAGAAAGCTGAACACTGAAGAATTGATACTTTTGAACTGTGGTGTTGGAGAATTCTCTTGAGAGTCCCTTGGACCGCAAGGAGATCCAACCAGTCCATCCTGAAGGAAATCAGTCCTGAATATTCATTGGAAGGACTGATGCTGAAGCTGAAACTCCAATACGCTGGCCACCTGATGCGAAGAACTGACTCATTTGAAAAGAGCCTGATGCTGGGAAAGATTGAGGGCGGGAGAAGGGGATGATTAAGAGTGAGATGGTTGATGGCATCACCGACTCAATGGACATGAGTTTGGGTAAACTCCGGGAGTTGGTGATGGACAGGGAGGCCTGGTGTGTTGCAGTCCATGGGGTCGCAAAGAGTTGGACACGGCTGAGCAACTGAACTGAACTGAGAGGCATGAAAAGGACCAGCACCCCATCCTCCAGCCCCCACCTTTGTCTGGCTCCACCCAGCCCCGCCTACAGTCATCCAGCCCCTCCCCACCCTGCCCCCAATTCACTCAGCCCCGCCCACAACCAGCCGGCCCTGCCTAGCCCCGCCCCCAAGTCACTCAGCCCCGCCCCACTTCCATGAAAGCTTCGTCCCACTCCAAGCACCGCCCTCACTACTCCGTCCCGCCTCTTGCGCCAGCAACCACTTATTAAACAAACACATACTAAGCATTTTTTGGGCTTTGCTTGTAGGTCAGCTGGTAAAGAGTGCAATAGGGGAGACCTGAGTTCGATCCCTGGGTTGGGAAGATCCCCTGGAGAAGGGAGCAGTTACCCACTCCAGTGTTCTGGCCTGGAAAACCCCATGGACGGAGGAGCCTGGCAGGCTGTAACCCATAGGGTCGCAGAGAGACAAGACTGAAGCGACTTAGCACGCAGGCATGCACTAAGCCTCTGCTGTGTGGTCTCTGCACAGGTGAGTACCTGGGCGTGCTGGCCGGTCACTGCACTCGGAGCCGCCCCGCAGAGAGAGAGCTGGCCGCTCTGGTGCTCTGGGCTGCAGCCCGTCATCCGTCCTCACGCTCTCAGGCGCTGTGGGGACAATCTGGGACGCAGAGCAGTCTGAGTGCCACCAGCAGGTGGCCGGGCCTAGCAGAGCCGCCAGGGCCGGGCAGGCTGCTGCTGTGTGCGTGGCTCCCCCGCATTGCTGCGGGTGGTGCCCTCCAGCGCCAGCGGCTCCTGAACCCCTTGACCTTGGGCGCCCGGGGGAGGCCGGGTCTGCCCGCCTTCCTGCCCCCCGCCCCGCCTCCCGCAGCCCCTGCACTCCTCACGCCCGCGCTCTGGCGGCTCATCTCGGAGGCCCCGCTCTTGGTGGTCCTGGCGCTCACGGCTGTCCCCCGCAAACAGGGCCGACTCTCCACGGCGGCTGATCCATCCCAGACGCGGGGCCCTGGCCGTCCCTTATCACCGAGCCTGGGCGTTGTGCGGAGCCGCCCTGTGAGGCCACGACTGTCCAGTTAATCAGCCTGCTTGTGAGTCAGGCCCAGGCCTGGGAGGCAGGCGGGCTTCTGAGACGGCCCAGGCCCATGGGAGAACGTCTTGGGACAAAAAGCCCCTGGTGAACTCTTGACAGCACTCCTTTGGCAAACTCCCTGCCTCTCACCAGGCGGCACATTAACCACTCAGGTTCCCCCGAGCTCAGTGTCCACAGGTGAGCTGCAGGAGTCAGTCTGCCTCTTGGTGAGCGCCGACTGTATACTGCACCCTGAGGCTGGGCCAGGCCCCTCAGCTAATGACCTGTTGAATCTCCCGCTTCCCCAGATTTCGAAAGGTGGGCTCAGCAAGGTCATGAGCCTCACCCCAGGTCACATGACAAGGCAGTGGGTCCCGTCAGACCCACTCTCTCGGGCCCCCTTCAGTGGCCTGGGCAGACCTGTGGGCGCTCAGTCCAGAGCCAGGTTGGGGTGGAGGAGGGGTGGTGTGCAGAGCCGGGTGACGTGGGAGCACGAGGAGGATGGATGACCATGGTGAGTGGGCAGGTGTGCGCCCCACCCCCAAAGCCTGCAGAAGCAGACAGAGGGCCCCAGGCAGGACGGGGACTGTGGGGGTGAGGGGCAGGGAGGTCCATTGCCCTGCTGGGCTGGCAAAATGGGGGGCTCTTAAAGCAATTTTTAAAAATATAAGCAACAATGACTGTGTGCCCACTGATGCCAGCCGTGTAAGTGGCGTGTCCTCTGGGTGTGTCGTCCCTGCCCCCCATCTCACTCCAGCTGCTCACGGTTCTTGCCTAGTATCCCTGGTCTCGGCCTCAGGCCTTCACTCCCCACAGCCCCTCCGTTCAGACCTTGTCCCTCCCCTACCCATTCCTGCCTCCCCAGGGCTGCCCCTGCCCACGGCCCACACCTGAGCTTCCAGCCCCATCTGCTGCCGCCTGCCGCCCATCTGCAGGTAGCTGGGGCTTCTCCCTCCTGGGACACCCTTCCCTCTGCCCTCTGGACAGTGGCTCCACAGGAAAGTCACTCCGAGGGACCCTCCTCTGTGCTCCCAGCACTGCTGCCATGCCAGGCACACGCTAGGGGTGCTGTCAGTGCCAGTAGAGCTTCAGAAGCCCCGGCCGTGGAGGAAGCTGATGGGCTTTCCCAACTTGCTACCTTTGTGCAAACATCCCGTCGTGGCAGAGCATGTGCATATTATCCAGCTGAAACAGCGGCAGGAAACAGCCCAAACAAGTCAGCAGTCAGGAGTGGAAGGTCTCATGGCCGTGCGGGGGTTGGGGGGCTCTGTGACCTTCCTTCTTCCCGTGTGCCCCTCACCAGCCTCGGGGCAGGCGGCAGGCCCGCGTGTGTGTGGCCTGCAGCCGTTTCCTCCTCTGTGCGGCTGGGCCTGACCGGCCTGCTTTCCCAGCCTCCCTTGCAGCTAGGGGCGGCTGTGTGTTACGGGCTGGACGGTGTTCCCAAATTCAGCCCCTAAGCCCAGTACCTCGGAGTGTGCCTGGCTTTTGGGGTTAGGGCCTCTAAAGAGGTGATTAAGGTAAAACAAGGTTCTGAGCATGAGCCTCCATCCAGTATGACTGGTGTCCTTTCAAGAAGAGATGAGCACACAGGCATGGACTGTGAGATGAGCCATGAGCAAGGTGGCTGTCTTCAGGCCGAGGACAGAGGCCTTGGAAGGAACAGCCCTGCCCGCATCTTAGACCTGCAGCCTCCAGGACTGAGGAGATGAACTGCAGCCTGGTCCTTTGCTCCAGGGGCCCCAGGACCACTCAGCACAGATGGAGCTTGCCTGTCTCGATGGGAATGGAAACACGGAGTGTGCCTGGTGCCCGGCCCCCTTCGCCAGGTGCTGCATTTGAGCGTCGCCTGCTGATGTGCCTGGTTGTGGATGGCTCGTCCTGTTGCCCTGCTGTTTTTCCATCACGTGGTTATCATGTGGTTGGTCCATGCTCCCGATGATGGGCATCTGCGCTGTGTCCACTCTGGGGTCATTGTGAGCAGAGCTGCTCTGAATGTGTCTCGTATCTGCTGCATGTTCACCAAGGGGACCAGCGTCTGCAGGCGACCCTGCTGGACAGTCTCCAGAATGGCTGGACTGATTTCTGCTCGCACAGCCTCACCCACGCACAGCCCCGTCCTTGCACTCCGCCCCCGTGGTGGTGCAGAGGAGCGGCTGGCTGGGGGTCCAGTCTGCACTCCCTGGTGGCCCCAGGGAGAGGGGCGGGGTAGCGCCTCTGCATGTGGACGTTGGGACATCTGCCCATGTGGAGCGCTTGTCCGCGTCCTGGTCTCTGCAGCGGTTCTGTCCCATGGCCCGTTGTGCTCTTCCCATCGGGCTCACAGTGTCTGCACTGGGGCGCTCGACCCACTTTCCTTAAGGATTTCAAGATGTAGACTTTCGTCCCTGGAGAACCCAGCCTGTGGCGATGGGCTGGAGGAGGAGGAGGTCTCTAGCTTCATTAGTACTGGGGAAGTGCACGGCTCCAGGTTGTGGAGAGCAGGTTCCCAGGAGCGCTCATCTCTACCCTGGGGGGCTGTCTCCTAGTCCGCCCCCTGACCCTGTCCCTGCCTCGGAGTCAGACCCCCTGGAGCCCTCACAGCCCCTGGTCCAGCAGGGGTCACCTGGGCTTGGCGGACCTCCCCTCGCCTTCTGCACCCCAACTTCCCCAGGGACCATATGTGTGTGTTCAGTCACTTCAGTCCTGTCCAGCTCTTTGCCACCCCGTGGACTGCAGCCCGCCAGGCTCCTCTGTCCATGGGATTCTCCAGGCAAGAATACTGAGCGGGTTGCCCTGCCCTCCTCCAGGGGATCGTCCTGACCCAGGGATTGAACCCATGTCTCATGCATTAGCTAGCTGTGCCTGGGAAGCATGTGTGAACTCAAAGCTCCGTCTTGAGCGTTCCAGCTGACATCATCTCTCTCCACTTAGGGATTTTAAAATCAGAAATACAATATAAACACATTGCATAAAATTTTCAGCTCAAGGAAAAGTCAGTCGCCTGGAGCCCTAGTCATTCACCTCCAAACAGCAAATCCTTCATCATGGGACGTTCCACTCCACACCTGATTTTCTGAACATAGTTATGCTCCTGGGCTCACCTGATTTTTTCCTCATTTCCTCTGTAAATATTCAATACTCAGTATTCCCCGTGGCTCCATGCAGCACCCACATCCATCTTTTTAAAGAGCTGCATGGTATTGCATCCAGCGAGGGGGGCTGTGGTCGCCATTGCCATTTCCCTGCGGTCGGACAGGAGGCTGTTTCCTGGTTCCTGCTGCAGCTGCTGGCCCAGACTGGGATGGACAAGGCTGTGTGCGTGTCCTCCCCTCTGTGTTTGGGATTATTTCTTTAGGGTGCCCTCCCAGAGTGGGAGGTCTGGGTTGAGGTTGGCACGCATGATTGATGTTTTAATGGCTTGTGTGACTTTGCTTTTCACACCCGTTACCCCAGTCCGTAAAGTCAACAGTGAGGCTTGGGGATGCGGCTGCCAGCTCACTCCCCGGCCTGGGCGATGCTGCTTCAGGGCATTTAACTTTAATAGGTGGGAAGAGACAAACCGCCCCACCCCGCCCCCCACCATGGCTCTAACGTGCTCTGTTTCTTGGCGGCTCAGAGAATCCACCCTGAAGGCAGGTTTTATTCTGCACTCTCTAGTGACCGACCCTCGTTCCCATGGCATAGCCAGGACTCGGGGGAGGTAGGCTGGACGCAGAGAGCTCAGGGCAGCCGGCAGCCCGGGTGCCCATCTCACCGCCCCGGCGACTGCGGTCAGTTTACCCTCTGTTCCCCAAGTCTCCCTCCAGCAAAGGGCACGGCCATGGGAACCCCCAGCCAGACACCCCGGGGTCACTGTTGGCCCCTAGGGCCTGGTTCTGACGAGGCCCTGGGGGGCCTCTTCCCTTGGAAGGCCCTTCGCCATGCCCACCCACACCCCTCCCCAACAGCACTCATCACCTGGGCCTGAGGCAGGGGCCGCGTTCTGCTCCCCAGCCCTCCGGGTCAGGTGGAGGGTCCTTGGACTGGCGTGTAGGGCCCTTCATGGCAGTCTGTGGACCCCCACCCTTCACCTTGTCCCCCCCTCGCCCCCACCCAGCACCAGCCATCCCAGGACACTCACCACCCCCTTGGCCAGCTCTACGTGGACCCTCTCTGCAGCACCGCCTGCCTCCCCCACCCAGGGAGGCTCTGCTTAACCTCTGAGGCATGTGGGGACCCTCCTTCCTGCCCTGGGCGTGGGAGGGCAGCAAGTGGAGGGTGGAGGGAGGTGGGGCCCCCACCCTAAACCTCTCTGGGGGGCACTGATGTGGGAGCCCGGCTGGCAATGCCAGCCTCCATTCCCAGGCCCGCACTGTTGCCTGAATCCTGCTGCTTCTTGCCCCTTGTCTAGGCTGGACCCACACCCCGGAGGGGAGAGAACTTGTGCATCGGCGTCAGAGGTGCCGACCCTCTCTCCGGGGTGCAGGCAAGCGACACAAACTGCTGGTGCCTCAGTTGCCACACCTGTAAAGTGGGCAGCGCCGCCTACCCGGCCCGGCTTCTGTAAAGACTAGGGGAGTGAGTGGGCCTGGCTCCTAGGACATGTCCAGGAGGTGGTGACCGGCCGCCGCTGTGCAGGGTCACAGCGGGGTGCGTGGTGTAGTCTGGGGCTCTGGGGCATGGAGGGTGGTCCCAGGCCCCACAGATGTTCAGGGTGGAGCCCCGGGTTGGGCAGCTGAGGACTCAGACCTGGGCTCAGCCTGGCCAGGTTGAGCTGGGCTCCCAAGAGTGTGGGAGACACACCAAGCGGCTCTGCCCGGAGGGAGACCCTTGCTTTGAGGCCAGTGTCGTGCCAGCCTGAGTCTGAGGCCTGCGTGGGCGGGTCTGTCACCCTGCCTGGTGGGGCAGCGGGCCAGCCCTCCCGGGTAGCCCTGTGCCCAGGCCCGCAGGAGTCGGTGGGGGAACCAGCGCTGGCCGGGCCTGTGGCCTCAGGAATCTCTCCAAATGTCCATGCTCTCCTGGCCTCCCAGCTGTTTCTCCTTAAAAAGAAAACACAAGCCCAAACCCAAACAATGAAGCAGGGTTTCAGCGGCACGTTTGCCAGGCCACTGGCGGCCACGTGAGCAACACCAACAGCTATGCTGGAGAAAGTCTGCTTGAAAGGGCCCTGCACACACTCGTGTCCTCTGACTGGAACTGCTGTCCACCCCATCATCCCACCACGTCCCTCCGAGGACAGAGGGGCAGCCGGGGCCTTTTGCTCAGAGCCTTTGCACGGGCTGTTCCCTCTGCCTCCAACACTGTTCCCCTCATTGTCCTCCCAGCAGCTTCTCTTCCCCAGACCTACCTTTACCGCATCTCTGCATCCCAGGTGGCCTGCCTGTGTTCCACGGATATTCTCTGTTGCAGAAGTGGGCTCTGTGGTCCCCTCTCCAGGCCCCTCAAGCCTCACACCTATACGACAGGGTCCTGTCAATACTTGCTGGATGGACGCCTCACTGCACGGATGCCTGTAGCTCCCAAGGCCCAAGGCCGCGTGGCAGGGCCTCATCCGATGCGCCTTCAAAGCTGCATCCTGAAGAGCAGAGCTGAGGCGCCTTCCTGAGAGCCCTTGCCAATATGAGCCACTGAGTGTGGGCGACCAAGCCCACGTAGCTGAGCGCCACCTCCTCCAGGAAGCCCTCCTGGGCCCCTGGGTCAGCACCCTTCCTTTCTCCATCAGAACACCGCGCTCTGGGTGGGCCTCCCTGCCCATGCCTGCCCTCTGATGTCTTTCTGGAAAAGGCGCGCATGCGTAGGGAGGAAACAGAGAGCACTGCCCCTGGGGGGCTGACGTCCCATGGGGACAGGTTGACTGAAACACAGGAAGCACAGACCACCAGGCTGCGTGCTCCGGGGAGAATAAAAGCAGGATGGGGCCGGGTTGTGGGCCACGAGGGCAGGAGCAGGGAGACAGGCACCAGCTAACGGTGGCTCCAAGCCGCCAGGGAGGTGGGCAGGTTCTAGGTCTGCTGGAGGTGGAGCCTTTGGGACTTGTTGGTCAGATGCTTGAGATGGTCGGAGGAAGAGGGGTGATGGCCAGTCTCCTGAACGCCAAGCCCGAGTGGGTAGATTGATTTTGAAGGTGGCGGGAGGCGGGTTCTGATGGGCCCGAACCCAGCCCTCGGACCCTGTGACTTGGGACAAGTGGCAGGGCTTGAGTTTGCTTCCCGATGGCGGAGGGGACACCCGCCACTGGGCAGGTCTGGGCGCAGCCCCTGCCCCGAGAGCGTCCGACCCGCGGGTCTACGTTTGGGGCCGTTCCCGTGAAGGCTGGTCCTCTGCCCCGGCCCCCGGCCTTGCTTCTGGGAGGGCTCCGGGCTCTGCCTCCATGGGCCCGCTGGGCTGCTGCACAGCCTCCCTGTCCCTGTCTGGCCCGGAGCCTGTGGCTCTGGACCCAGGTCACACTCTGAGCGGCAGGCCCGGGGAGCCCAGCAGAGGGTCCCGCACGTGGAGCCCTTGAGCCACACCCCTTACGCTCCGCAGCCCTGCCTGGTACATGGCACGGGGCTGGGGGCAGGACGGAGCCCTTTGTGAGGCCCCGGGGTTCACGGGGCATGAGCAGAATGTTCACAGCTGTTGTCACAACTGGAGGATTTGCCAGAAGCTAGCCCGAAGCCTGAAGGACAGATGGGGCCTAGAGTGTGATTCTGTGTGTGCGTGCACACAGACACACACACACACACACACACACACATGCTTCAAGGGTTGTTTGTTCCCACGCTCGGGACAGAGGGACCAGATATTGTATTTTTCTCAGAATACAAAGGCACCTCGGCCCTCATTCCCGTATCCTCCAAAGGGCAACAACCCAGTGTTGACTTTGCATCTGGTGGAAGCAGGAGGGCAGAGTCCCCGTGGCCCCGGGGGTGGCCGAGTCAGCTCAGCGACGGACGCCAGCAATTGCCCAGGCCCATGTCACCCCCCATCCCCGACCCCGAGGGTCTCCAGTTAGGATGGAAGGGCAGGCGGGACCAGAGGGGGAAGACCTGGGTCCCATCCCTCACGGTCGGTCTTGCTGTGACTCCTTGAAGGCCTCTGGGCCCCTCAGCCGAGGGTCTTCTCCCGAGCTGCTATGGGAGGGGGACACTCCCCCCGGAGCAGGTGCCCCCGCACCGCCTGGTGATCTCTGGGACCTCCATCTCCACCAGGGAACCTCCCTCCCGCCTGCCGCTCAGGTGAGGCGGGGTCTGCACCCACCTCCGGGGGCCAAATGCTCTCTAGCCGCAGTGAGTGCCCCTTCCGCCGTTCACAGGAACACCTTGTCTTTACGGGCTTTAAAATCTAAGTTGTATGTGTGCATAATCTGATGAGCTAAGTAATTCCCAGGGCTTTTAGAAAAACAGCCATCCCCTGCCCCCCACCACAGTTTTTCTTCCCCAGAGGCAGCCACTTCCCCTTTCTCAAAAAAAAAAAAAAAAAAAAAGGCATTTCTTTTGGTATTTATGTCTGTATTCCTAAATAACATTCTCCTATTTCTCAATCTCGTTTTTATCAGCTTATGTGGCATCTACTGACATGCCTTATGGGGGAGAGGCATAAATTTCTCTTATCCACTCCCCCTCCCTCACCACCTCCTTCCCATCACCAGCCCTGCAATGCAAAGAATGTGGCTAGATTTACATGACTGTGTAAATGGAACTGACAGCAGAGCCAGGTAATATACTGTGACTACTTGTCCTGCCTTATCTTTTTCCCCTACAGTTATCCATGGCTACATTGTTTGTTCTGTTCTTCCCCCCTCCCTGTTATGTGCTTATTGTTAATCCAACTTCAAATCCTCTGCCTCTTGTCTAAATCTCCAGGCCTCAGACACATGGGGTGTGTCCTCCTTGGTCTGGATTTATTCCCTCTCTGAGGAGCTTGTACTCTGCAGGCTTTCCAACAGGAGAGCTGGGGAGAGTTCAACTATCTGAAAAGCCTCATCCTATCCTACACTTGACCAGGAGTTTGGTGGTCCCAGAGTGTCTGTGCTGCTGCAGCAGAATGCCCCCGGGTGGCTTGGAAATAACGGGCACGTATCTCTGATGGTTTTGGAGGCTGGAAGTCCAAGACCAAGGCCCCAGCAGACTCAGCATCTGGCGAGTGAGACCAGCTTCCCTGCTTCACAGAGGCCGCTGTCTTGCCGTGTCCTCACGCGGAGCAGGGGTGAGTGAGCTCTCTGGGTCTGTTTGTATAAGACCTCCAGTCCTGCTCACAGGGGCTCCACGCTCATGAGCCGGTGACACACGGAGACCCCACCTCTCACACCAGCACACGGGAGGTTAGGGTTCCAGCGTGTGAATTTGGGGGTAGGGGACACTCCCAAACAGCATCCAGTCTGTCTATCGGACTGGGTATAAAATTCTAGTTTGGAAAGCATTTTCCTACAGGAAAGGGTGGGTGGACAGAGGCCCATTTTGCAGGGATTTTGCCATCATCTTCTGGTTGCCAGCATAGCCACTGTCAAGTCCAGAGCCATCCCGATTCCGAATTCTTTATGTGTGACCTTTCCCTCTTGTATTCAGTTCAGTTCAGTTCGGTAACTCAGTCATGTCCGACTCTGTGACCACATGGACTGCAGCACGCCACGCCTCCCTGTCCATCACCAACTCCTGGAGTTGACTCAAACTCACGTCCATTGAGTCGGTGATGTATTACAAGAGTCTTTCTTGTATTACTTATTCAGAAATGAAAATAAAGTCATTTTTAGAAAGTAAAGTAATTTTGGACAGTCTCACTGGGCCCTCACTCCTGCACCTTTCAAACAGGCAGACGCACGGCTTGGTTTCCCGTGTGGTCATAGGAGTCGATTTCGTGCTCCAGAGAAATCTTAGGAGTAAGTCTTGGCTTTGTCTTCCATCTAGTGTGGAGCCACTGGGCACTGTGATGGGAGGGGGGTAAACCTTTGTGTCAGAAATCTTATTCCTGGGTCTGTGTGCTGCAGAACTGGCCATGGATGCCATGTGGAGGGTCTGACATGCAGTGGGCCCTCATCGGGGGAGCAACATCAGGCCATCCCCTGCACCTTCTCCCATCCCCCTGCAGGAACACCCACCTCTGCACCAGCCCCCGCCTGATCCCTGTGGCCCTTCAGGGAGCTGACTGTGGACATCTCTCCCAACTCAGGGTGGAGTCAGGGGCATGTGAGAGCCCCAGTGCTGTAGGTGACCCTTTGAGGCAGGCAGACTCTGTCCCCTCCTCCTGTCAACCTTGAGTTTGAGTGGAATCGCTCTGGCTTGAGAACCCCTTGGACAGCAAGGAGATCAAACCAGTCAGTCCTAAAGGATATCAACTCTGAATATTCATTGAAAGGACTGAGGCTGAAGCTGAAGCTCCAACACTTTGGTCACATGATTTGAAGAGCTGACTCACCCTGATGCTGGGAAGGATTGAAGGCAGGAGGAGAAGGGGGCGACAGAGGATGAGATGGTTGGATGGTGTCGCCAACTCAATGGACATTAGTTTGAGTAAGCTCCAGGAGATGGTGAAGAACAGGGAAGCCTGGCGTGCTGTAGTCCATGGGGTCGCAAAGAGTTGGACTCGACCGAGCGACTGAACAACAGCAATGAGCATGGATTAGAAGGTTAAAATCACAGACTGGGACTTCCTGATGGTCCAGTGGCTAGAATCTGCCTTACAATGCAGGGCATGTGGGTTCGATCCCTGATCAGGGAACTAAGATCCCTCAAGCCACAAAGCAACTCTATCTCCATGCCACAGCTGGAGAGTCTGTGCTGCAATGCCCCTGCATGATACAATTAAGACCCCAAATTGCCTAATAAATACATAAAATAAATATATTTTAAATAAAAAATAAAATCACAGGGCTGCCATCGTATCATGTAAACCAACATTAGGGGCTTGATCCCTTGGGCGTTGGTTTCCATACCTACAAGTTGGGAAGAAGAGAGTATTTTGAAAATTGAAGCGATAACGAGGTGAGGTTTGAGCAGCACCGAGCGGCACCCAGCAGGTCCTCGCACTCGGGGTTGGACTGTCTGCCCAGGAAAAATGGGCCCTTGCTGGGCCCAATGCTGCTGAGCACACAGACCGCCTTGGGGCTTCACCCAGACAGGGTCCAGGCTGGTCCCCAAGGAGAGGGCATGTGATGCAGACCACAGCCCCCGGGTCCCCAGCCCAGAGCTGTACGTACCATTCTGGGATGTGGACTCCCGCCAGGAAGGGCCAGGCGCCAGCTCCCTCGGTTCCCATCAGGACCTGTCACCTCCCCGGCCCTCCCTGCTGAGCTGTAGTCTGCTCAGAGCCCCCCTTGGACCATCAGAGCCCAAATCCTGGTGACTCTGCAGGGTCAAGTCAGGGGACCTGTGCCTTCCAGAGAGGAGGTGGCCTGCTGGGGACTCAGGATCTGTGAACAGGGCTGGGCTGGGCCCCGTGCCAAGCCTGTGGGCCTTCCACGCGTGACTGAGGACCACTTCTGAAGCCCCTGTTGTGAGCAGGTAAGTGTGGCTGGAGAGGGCAGCCCGAGGGCAAGCAGCTGGTTCCGTGGGTGGGCCGCCCGCTCCCTTTGGACTCACTGCCTCCCGACAGCCACGGGCAACGGGTCAGCTGAGGGCGGCCCCCTTGGTTCTGACAGCTTCCGGGCGGGAGGTGTCTGTGCGTGTCCGCAGCGGTGAGGACAGGTCCCGAGGCCCGGCTGAAGTGGGCTTGGTGCACTCCCTCCCTTCCTCTGGACGGCGAGGCTCAGAGGCCGAGTGTGGGACTCAGTGCCAGCTGGAGGTCCGAGGAGGCTCCCTGGTGACCTGAGATGTGGGGACTGCCCACGCCTTCCTGGGGCTGGGACTGCATGGGTGTGCATGCGCATGCATACATGCACGTGTGTGTGTGTGCACACGCATGGACATGCATGTGTGTGCCTGTGTGCCTGGGTGTGAACGTGTGTGTTCATGTGTGTGTGTGTTCACGCCTGTGTGTGCGTGTGTGAGCACGTGTGTACGTGAGCATGTGTGCCCATGTGTGTTTGTGTGTGTGCATGTGTGTGCTAGTGCGAGTGCACGTGTGTGTGTGTGAACATGAGTTCAGTGGTTGAGAACTTGTGAGTCTGCTGAGTACAGATGTGAAGTTCAGTAGAGGGGGAGTGTCACCTCCTGGCTGGCAACCTCCTCACTGCCCACCCCTGCAGACCCCAGACTCACCAGCCCACCCCTCTCCCTGGGCTGCCAGGGGGCCCAGGCCCCCAGACCCCAGCCCCCAGACCAGGCGTCCTGGTCACCCCCACTCGCACCTAACATACTTCAGTGGCTCCTGCCTTAAGACAGGAGGGGTGGGGAATTCCCCGACGGCCCGGTGGTTAGGACTCTGCACCTTCGCTGCCCAGGGCCTGGCTTCATTCCCTGGTTGGAGCACTAAGAGCCTGCAAGCCACGTGGCATAGCCAAAGAAACGAAAACAAAACAAGCCCGGAGGGGTTGGCGCCTCTGTGGTCTGGTGTCCTGGTCGCCCGGGGAGACTGAGGCCTATGGTCCCTCTGAAAACTTCAGGGTCCACTGGGCCGAGCGGCTGACGCCCTGACAGCCCACTGCTCACAGGTGGCGCATGTCGCCTCCTTGCTGTCCAGAGAAGCCGAGGGCTGACCACTGAGGCCCCGCCTGCCCGGTCCTCTCTGCCCAGGGCTGCCCGTCCGCAGGCCTGTGCGTGCGGCTCCCCAGTGTCTCTGGCTGTGGGTGTCCGACTATAAACAAGTGACGTTCTCTTTCCCCATGACCTCATCTTCCTGCCCTCGTCCCCCCGTCCCCTGGGCAGGAGGCCCGTTCCGTTCTCTCTCCTGCCGCCCAGGTGGAGGCTGGGGTCCAAGTGGGGAAGGGGCTGGGGGCTCACTGCACCTTCATTTCCCCCAAAGGCCTGCTCTCTGCATCGCCCAGCCCCCTCCTGTGCCCACACCATGCCCACAGGGGCCAGGCCGACGCAGACACTATCTCAGCCCCCGGAGCTGCCAGCTGCGGGACCGCGGCCACGGCCAGCCGCTGAGAGGGGACAGAAGATCCTGAGTCCGCTTGGAGCTGGCTGTGGGATCCGGGGGTGCTCCCTTCACGTCTGACTCATCCTGCTGCTCACAGCCCGAGGACAGAGGGGCAGGAGGTGTGTGCAGCCCTGGACCGCTTGCCCAGGGGTGCTCTCAGACACTCTCCACAGTGACCCTGTGGGTGGAGCCTGTACCACCCGAGAAAACGGAGGTCAGAGAAGTAAACTGACTTATTCAGGGTCTCAGGCTGTGGGTGGAGGCGTCAGGCTGCACCTCTCTCTGCCTGGCGATGTCGGGAGGCCCAACCACCTCCTGAAACACCACCCGCGAGCCTCAGGCTGAGTGTGGAGCCTGCCAGAGCCTTTTCCGCCATCAGGAGGGGACAGGTCGCTGTCTTCTGCGGTCTAGAAGTCCAAGGTCGAGGCCTGCGCCAGGATGGGGCTGGGGCGAGGAGGGACAGGGACCAGGGCGACATCTGAGGGAGCCCCGCTCTCTCTCGGGTGTCAGCCTGAGAGCGACACCTCCTCCAGCGCTGCCCGGGCACCTCGATTTCCTTGTCTGGACACTGCCAGGCAGGGGGTGGGGGTGGGGCTGGAGGCATGGTTTGGGCAACAAGGACCTGCCTAGAACGTGAGGACGGGGAGCTTCCCTGGAGGTCCGGTGGTCAGGGCTCCACGCATCCACTGCGGGGGCTCAGCTTCGATCCCACATGCTGCATGGCACGGCCAAAATAGAACGTGAGGACGGGGAGCTTCCCTGGAGGTCCGGTGGGCAGGGCTCCACGCGTCCACTGCGGGGGGCTCAGTTTCGATCCCACATGCTGCATGGCACGGCCAAAATAATAATAATGATGAACAGAGTTCGTGGGCAGGACGAGGCGTCCTGGAGTCGATGCCGCAGAGGTGGTCCAGTCTCACTCTGGAGAGCTTGATCTCTGGTTCTTGGGGCGATTCTCCCTGGAGGGCTGCGCTGCTAAAAACATTCTCATATTTTAGTTTTTGGTTGAATGCGATTTATTTCTTCCTGGTTTGGAGACGAATGTAGTCTCTTCAAACGTGCCGCCTTCAGGCCTTGAGAAACAGCTGCCGTTCCGTTCGGCCTCCCTGGCTGATGGGGACGGGGCCTAGGACCACCCCCTCCCCCCACCCCCACCCTCAGTCGCAGCCCGTCCGCTCCCTCTGGCATCGGGGGAGACACCGACGCCCTGGAAGCTCCCAGGTGTCCCCACCACCTGACTCCCTCACGTGCCAGCTCTGTCAGGGCCCCGTCCTGCTGGGCCTGGTGCTCGGGAGGTGGGCAATGGGTGAGGCCCGCCCAGGGTGCCCCACATGCCTACCTACAGGTCCCTGTGCCCAGAGGCTCATGTGGGGCTGGTCTAGGGTGGGTGCCCAGGGCACAAGTTACCCAGGTGCCTGCTCCGGGAGGGTGGGGCGTGCAAGCCCAGACATACGATTTGGGCATCATAGGTGCAGCCTGATGCCAGTTCAACCGCTGGGTACCCCAGGGTCCATGGGGTTCAGAGAGGACAGAGCCACCTGGCCTGGGCTGCCAGGCAGCCTCCAACCTACCAGCAGTGTGGATGGCGGTGGGCGGGGTTACCTGATGCCAGGGACGCAGCCAGGGGTCCTGCTGATCAGCCAGCTGCACCTGGGCTCAGAGAGGCTCCGGGTTCCCTTCCCTCCCCCAGACTCCAGGTGCCTGCCTGGCCCCTGTTCGCAGCACCTTCCCCCAGGGCCGTTGTCTGGCCTCCAGCTTCCCTGAGGGGTCACTGCCTTCCGCTTTCTCCCAGTCTGCCCAGTTCTGGCCTCCTCCCAGACTGGCCCTCCTCCCACCCCTCCCTCCCTCCGGCTGCTTGTTCCCCAGCCGCCGGCACAGCTAGTGTCTTGCCGTCCTCCTGTTTCCTGGTTGGGCTCAGTGCGGGGGGTCTTGGGGGCGCAGGCCTCCTGGGTCCATGTCTGGGGTGTCCAGCAAGGGAGAGTCCCTGCTGGGGACTCTCCACCACCTCTCCTCCGCTGGGGTGTCCTGTTCCTCGCAGAGGCCTGGGGCAGGGTGTCTCTCCTCTCCTCTAGAACCTGACTTGGGGGCCTGCCTGGTGCCAGGGCCCTCCATGCCTTCAGTCACCTGTCCCTGACCTCTGAGTCAGGCACCACTCCGAGTCTGGGCTGGGGAGGCGGGACCCCCACTCAGGCAGGGTGTGATCAGAGTCTCTGAGTCTGGGCTGGGGAGGCAGGACCCCCACTCAGGCAGGGTGTGATCAGAGTCTGGGCTCAGTGACTGGGGAGGACAGAAGGGACAGAGGGAAATGGTGACCTGACTCCAGGAAGACCCAATTGAGCCAGGGTTGGTTGTTGGATCAGTAAATCATCCTCCTGCAATGCCAGAGACCCGGGTTCGATCCCTGGGTCGGGAAGATCCCCTGAAGAAGGGAACGGCAACCTGCTCCAGTATTCTTGCCTGGAGAATCCCACGGACGGGAGGAGCCTGGCAGGCGACAGCCCATGGGGTTGCAAGAGTCAGACACGACTTAGCCACTAACACCAATCAGAACCAGTCTATGCAGTTAGAAATTAGGATAGACCGGAGCGGGGTTTCCCAGCCCCAGCACTGCGGTCACTGGGGGCTGGGTAGCCCTCCATTTAGGGGCCAACCTGTGCAGAGAGGGGTGTTGAACTGCATCCCTGCCCACTCGATGCCAACAGCACCCTCTCAGCGGTGACAGTCAAGTGTCTGCACTCACCGCCAGGACGTGCCCTGGGGGCAGCCCTGTCCCAGGCACGAGCCTCTGGACCAGAGATGCCCGCGGGCATTCCTGGCACTGTCCCCTTTCTCTCTGAGCTGGTCTGAGTGCACGGCATGGTCAGCCTGTAAAAAGCCACCAGCTGTGCCCTGGGGATGAGAGCTGCTGTGCACATACACGACAGCCAGGAAAAGGTTCCCTAACAAAGCGAGCACAGAGAACTAGGGTGAAGGGCATGGGGTAAGGGTCCTGGGTCTTCATTACTTCATTGACAGCGAGCTCTGAGGGTGTCCACGGTGTGTAGAGTCTCCAGGAGCCCCCAGGGACTCAGTCTGGGGCACTTAGGAAGCAGAAGGGTCTAGGCCCAGGAGGAGGCGAGTCCCGGCCGCAGGCTGGCAGATGGGGCTCCAGTCCTGACTGCGCACTCTTAGGACATTCCTGCTCTCTGAGGGCCCTGGGCCTGCGCACACCAGGTCTCAGCATGGACATGGGGGTGGGGGGTGCCGCTTGCAGAGTGAGAGGGCAGCTGACTGAGCACGCGTGAGCTGTTTCCTGAGCTTTTTACTGAACTGCTTCCAAGTGTTAGTGAACAGAGGCATTTCTTCACGGCTGCCGTTGTTCAGTCGCTCAGTCGCGTCCGACTCTTGCGACCCCATGGACTGCTGCACACCAGGCTTCCCTGTCCTTCACTATCTCCCACAGTTTGCTCAAATTCATGTCCATTGCGTCGGTGATGCCATCCAACCATCTCATCCTCTGTCGTCCCCTTCTGCTCGTGCCTTCAATCTTTCCCAGCATCAGGGTCTTTTCCGTTGAGTTGGCTCTTCCCATCAGGTGGCCAAAGTATTGGAGCTTCAGCATCAGTCGTTCCAACAAATATTCAGGACTGATTTCCTTCAGGATGGACTGGTTGGATCTCCCGGCTCTCCTAAGGGACTCTCCAGAGTCTTCTCTAGGACCAGAGCTTGAAAGCATCAGTTCCTTGGTGCTTAGTCTTCTTTATGGACCAGCTCTCACATCCGTGCATGACCACTGGAAAACCATAGCTTTGACTAGACAGACCTTTGTCGACAAAGTGATATCTATGCCTTGTAATATGCTGTCTAGGTTTGTCATAGCTTTTCTTCCAAGGAGCAAGCGTCTTTTAATTTCACGGCTGCGGTCACTATCCCAGTGATTTTAGAGCCCAAGAAAATAAAGTCTGTCGCTGTTTCCATTGTTTCCCCGACTCTTTGCCATGAAGTGATGGGACCGGATGCCATGATCTTCATTTTTCTGGATGTTGAGTTTTAAGCCAGCTTTTTCACCCTCCTCTTTCGCCTTCATCAAGAGGCTTTTTACCCCTCTTCACTTCAGCTGTTAGAGTGGTATCGTCTGCATGTCTGAGGTTGTTATTTCTCCCGGTGATCTTGATTCCAGCTTCATCACTGTTTTTTAGCTCAAAACAAGCCTGGAAACAAGCTAGAGCTGCCATTTTTAACCTAAGAGGCCCGACCATAGGGGATGACGGGGCACTACTGTGTCTCCTCGTGTCAGAAAACAGGGCGAGAATTAGCATCTGTGCTTGGAGAAGGCTCAACACTAAACGACGTGAAGTGGGAGAGCAGGGCTGACCTTTACCTGCAGTGTGATCTCAGCGCAACAAGGTTTAGAAAAAAGTTGAACATCACAGAAGAAAGAGAGCTATTCCATGTTCATGGAAGAGAAGCCTCAATAATGCCCAGATGTCAGTTCCCCAACTTGATCTATAGATTCAAGGCAGCCTAATCAAAATCTCAACCTGTTTTCTCGTGTGTGTGTGGACGTTAATCAGACTTGGAAAGACACGCAAACGCCAGCTGGTATTGCCCCTGCATCCTGACATTAAAAGTGGTTTTAAAAAAGGTTTTTTGTTTTAATTTTTACAGTGTTGTGTTGGCTTCTGCCGTAGAACAATGTGAAGCAGTCATAATTGTATGAGTGATTTTAGTTTCTTTTTCTTGTGTTTTTCTGGGTTTTCTACAGTGAGCATGTACTACTCGTAACATGAGAAAAGAGCATTGAAGTTTTATATATATGTATATATACATATTTAATTGGAGGATAATTGCTTTAAATTGTGCTGACTTCTGCTGTGCAGCAGCGTGCGGCAGCCTTCCCACCTGCCACCCGCTGCCAGCGCTCTGGGTCGTTGCGGAGCAGCGGGCTGGGCTCCCCGTGTCACGCAGCAGCTCCCCGCTGGCGCCCTGCTTTACACACGGCAGTGTTCGCACTTCGGTGCTTCGCTCTCAGTCTGTCCCACCCTCTCCTTCCTCCTCTGTGCCACAGGTCTGGTCTCCTCCGCCTCTGTCTCCGTGCCCTGCAAACAGCTTCATCAGGACCAGTTTTCCAGATTTCGCGTCTATGAGTTAATATGAGATATTTGTTTTTCCCCTTCTGACTTACTGAAGAAATATTTCAAAGAAATAAACGCAGAAAGAAGGGTAGGCAGAGAGGGGCCAGGCAGATGAGTTAAGCAGCAGAGCCTTTTGGAGTGGGCTGGACAGCACCCAGGAGCGTCACGGGGCGGCTGTCATACATCTCCTTCCCAGTGCCTGGGGCCCCGCCCCATCCCGCCCCGTCTGAGGGCTTTGCTGGGGAGACTCCCACAGGCCGGCCTGGGGTCTGGGCCTCCCTGCATTTTACATCTGTGGAGATGGAACACCTGGGAGGCATCCATTTTCGATGGTCTGGATGGGCCAAGAGGGGATTACTTCTCCAGCTGGGGTCCTTTCTTTTAAAATAGATGATGGAGCAGATCCTGTCGAAAAGGCCAACTGCAGCTCCTCACGATTAAATCCCCCATCCCAGAGCCCGCAGTGGAGAGGCCCCAAGGAGGCCCAAGGTCTGTTAGGGGCTGGCTTCTCTGACTCTGTTCAGCCTGTAAGGCCTTTCTCCAGTGCCACCTCCTCCAGGAAGCCTGCCCTGGTTTCCCGGGTCCACAGAGCTTGCTCCTTTGCCTGGAGTCCTAATGCATGTGACCAGCGTGTCTTGGGTCACTGAAGTCTTTCTCCTTGTGGAGGAGCCTGGTGAGAGGGATCAAGCCTTGGCATGGAGTGGGAGAAGGAGGGTACATCAAGCATCATGGCTGCGGGCTTGGGGCTCCATCCCAGTGGGGTCCCTGGGAGCCTGTGGAGCACACCCCACCAGGCCATGGTGACGGTGCTGGTTATGGTGATGATGGCCCCTAACATCTGGGGGACACCTACTCGGTCTTAGGCAGGGTTTTAATTTTACTTGATTTATCTCATTTATCTCAGGAACCCTCCCTAAATGTACATGATCATATTCCCATCATGGGTCCTCTGTCCTCCTTGCTCCAAATGAAAGAGCGGCTCACGTAGGCCTGAAAAAGTCCGAGGGCAGCGTGGAAGGCGGCGCCTGGAGAGTCTGAACCTCACAACGAGCCCTTCGAGGAGGAAATGCTCTTTGCCGCCCAGGTGCAGACAGTGAGACCCAGAACGGGAGAGCCTGGGCCTGAGCTCACAGAGCTGGAGACGCAGAAACAAGACGAACACTCACGTGGGCTCGGCCCGAAGCTTTCACTGAACACCTAGACCAAGTGCTAGGAAGGGAAAGAAGCAGCAGACAGACTCGGCCCTGCCTCTGTGGAGCCCACATTCTCATGGGGAAGACAGTAAGCCGATCACAGAGGATGAAAAAAGGAGGCCATCCCAGTCGACGGGCCAGGAAAGCCTCCTGGAGGAGGCGGCTCTCAGCCCTGGGAAGATGGAGAGGCGTGCTCAGATGGTGCCAGGGGAGACCAGCAGGCAGGGTCTTGTAAGTGCTCCCCTCACATTCTCCCTCCCGAGCCCCCAGGCCTGCCTCGGGCCGTGCAGAACCCCGGCCTCAGCAGCCATCTCTCCCAGACCTATTTTTAGACCCAACCCAGCTCTAAATGCAAACACATTGTCAAGACAGTGGCCAAGTTGGACCCCGTCCACAGAGCCTACTCTGTGACACCAAAATAGAAAATGGCTCTATCTGCGGATAAGCTGAGCTGTTGGCGGAGGCTTCGCCTGGAGCAACGCAGCCAGACCGTGGCCCAGCCCTTGGATGACCCGGACGCATCGATGCTTCCTACCCAAATACAGTATAAAAATGCTCGAAGAAACGTGCTCCGGTTAGCCTCACAGAGAGGCGACGTCTTCCTGAGGCCGATTTTGGGGCCAGGCGTGTGGGAACAGGCAGACCTCGGTGAGAGAGCGGGTCCTCCTCGCTAAAGGGAGTGTGCTCAGGGTCGTTTACCATTATCACGGCTTCCCAGAGTTAGAAAGCCGTTGGAGGTGGAAACAGGGAGTTTGGACCATCTCAGGAACACACACTCATGATGGCCCCTAGGTACTCACTTGCATCCCACTACGGGCCGGCTGATACTCCACCTGCAGCCTCTCTCAAGCCACGTAACCTCCCCATGAGATGGACGTAATTGTCCCATTTCACAGACAAGAAAACGGAGGCTCAGACAGGAGCCTCCTCCTCCTCCTTCCCCTTCCCCCTCCTCCCCCAGTAGGATCGCGCCCCAGGTGCCCCCGAAATCACGGCTTTTTCCCGTCCCGACCTGTCTCAACTCCGCACTCCCTGCAGTGCTCCTGGGGGTCAGGCTCAGCCCCTGGGGGACCCAGCCTCAGACCCCATGTGTGTAAATGCTTCCGCCTGGGTGTGCTTGACCCTATAGCGTGCACATATGGGAGCCTGCGTTCTGACAATGGGGAAAGAATTGCCTTTTATGGGATGGCGATATCTCCAGATGTCCAGATGGAAAAAGTCAACTTGACTTGACCCCTCCTTTGCATCACACATGAAAGGCAGTTCCAGCTGGATTATGCTTCTAAATGTAAGATAATAAACTTCAGGAAGGTAGCGATCCCAAGGTGGGAAGATCCTTTCTAAATCAGGCATTAAAAAGTACTAGCTAGGGGAAGATCCCACATGCGGCGGATCAACTAAGCCCGAGGGCCACGACTGCTGAGCCCGTGTGCCTGGAGCCTGTGCCCTGCAACGGGAGACGTCAACGCCGTGAGAAGTCGTGGGCCACAACCAAGGGCAGCCCCCGCTCGCTGCAACTGGGAAAAACCTGCATGTAGCCAAGCAGACGTCAGTTCAGTTCAGTCGCTCAGTCGTGTTCGACTCCGCAACCCCGTGGACTGCAGCACGCCAGGCCCCCCAGTCCATCACCAACTCCCGGAGTTTACTCAAACTCATGTCCACTGAGTCGGTGATGCCATCCAACCTTCTCATCCTCTGTCGTCCCCTTCTCCCGCCTTCAATCTTTCCCAGCATCAAGATCTATTTCAAATGAGTCAGCTCTTCGCATCAGGTGGCCAAAGTATTGGAGTTTCAGCTTCAACATCAGTCCTTCCAATGAACACCCAGGACTGACTTCCTTTACGATGGACTGGTTGGATCTCCTTGCAGTCCAAGGGACTCTCCAGTGTCTTCTCCAACACCACAGTTCAAAAGCATCGATTCTTCTGTGCTCAGCTTTCTTTATTGTCCAACTCTTACCTCCATACATGACTACTGGAAAAACCATAGCCTCGACTAGACAGACCTTTGTTGGCAAAATAATGTCTCTGCTTTTTAATATGCTGTCTAGGTTGGTCATAACTTTTCTTCCAAAGACCTAGTGAAGCCAATAAATAAATAAGCACAGAGACAATAAGTACCAGTAGCTAGGAAGGAAAAGATGGGTCAATTGGGCTATTAAAACAAACCCTTCTCTTCATCAAAGCACACCATTTCAAGAGTGGAAACGCAAACTACAGAGACAGGGAAGGTATTTTCAGCACAAAAAAGACAAACGAGCTCATTTGTACAGGGTGTAAAGGAACCACCAAGTGATGAAGAAAAGGCCATTCTAGAGACTAACAGGCAGGAAGTGACAGGCCCTGCACCAGAGAGAAATCTAATCGACCAACGATGTTGGCAGAGCTGCCCTGCCTCCCAGGAGTCTCGGATTCACAAGCCGAAACCCACAGCTACGGCTCCGTGGCCACAGAATATCTCCCATTCAAAGCTGACCACATCAAGCGCTGCTGAGGGTGTGAAGCAGCAGGAACCCTCGTACACATGGTGGGGGAGTGCAAGTTAGTAAAACCACTTTGAAAAGCTTGTGTTTCTACCCAGAGGGGATATCATGCACCCGATGGCCTTGAAGTTTTTACTCCTAGAAATGCACCCAACAGAAACAAATGCCCAGTCATCAGAAACACACACTCACACAGATGCTCAGGGCTGCGTGGCCTGGGGCCAGGGGGTGGGCACGGCCCTGAGCTGCGAGCAGCCTGGGTGTCCATCACCAGGAGGCTAGAACTCATGGACCAGACACTCTACAACGATGAGCATCGGTAGCTACTGTGGAGGAAACTCACAACACAATATTCCGCTGAAGACACCCATGGGGACACGTGGTGGGATCCCATTTGAATAGTGAAAGGTGCAGGCGAAACTCACCTCGCGCTGAGTGACGCAGACGGAGGAGGTAAGACTTCAAAGCAAGCGGGGGAAGCAGTGGCCACAATGTGAGGGGAGGAGGGGCGTCAAGCGAGGGGCTGCAGGCAGTCTGGGGCCGGTGGGGTTCTGCTCTTGACTCGGCCGTGGGAGGGTGGTGTGGCTTTGTCTTCGGATGGTACACTCCACCGTGGGCGTGGGTCCTTTCCTGTCTGTGTCACACTTCACAGGGAAAAAATTAAAACATTTCAAGCATGTCAGCTCTCCTTTCACACCTTGTGCTTCTTTCAGAAAACATTCACTTGAGGAAACATTTCAAAGAAAATGAAAAAGAAATGATAAAGGAAGACAACATTGAATCCAAGAAAGGCGGGCGTAAGATGGTGTGTGGTATGAAAGGAGCTGTGCACAGCAACACGGCACGCCGGCGGGTGGGGCGGCGGGAGAAGGGCGGGCGCGCGGGTGTGCGCTGCGTGTGTGCACACATGTGCACAGTCATGTGGGCTGTGCGTGCGCACTCACGTGTGTGTATTCACGTGTGCCGTGTGCACAGTCACATGTGGGCTGTGTGTGCTGAGTGTGCACACATGTGCCTATGTGTGTATTCACCTGTGTGCCATGTGCATGGTCACGTGTGCAGTGAGTGTGCTGTGTGTGCATGCACACGTGCCTGTGTGTGTTCACGTGTGCTGTGAGCATAGACATGGGTGCTGTGTGCGCACACACACGTGTGTGTATTCACCTGTGTGCTGTGTGCAGCCATGTGTGCCCGTGTGTGTATTCACATGTGCCATGTGCACAGTCACATGTGCAGTGAGTGTGTGCTGCGTGTGCACATATATGTGGTTGTGTGTATATTCATGTGTGTGTGCACAGTCATGTGTGCTGTGTGTGCACACACACGTGTGTGTATTCACCTATGTGCTGTGTGCATAGTCACGTGTGCAGTGGGCATGTTCTGTACCTCCTGGCTGTGTTTGCCCGGGCTTGGAGAGCCCAGCGGTACAGGGAGTCAGGACGTCAGAGAGGACTTGGGCAATCAGTGGGTGAGGGCCCAGAGTGGGGGTCTCCTTTGAAGTGGGGGGAGGGAACGGGGCAGAGGCTGGGGCTGGCGGGTGTGAGGAGGAGGGTCCGTTCCCCCTGGAGGCTCGCCTGGCCAGGGGTGTCCCTGGAGGCTGCAGCGGGTATCGGGCAGGGCCTGGTGATAAAGGGCAGCACGTGGCCTGCTCCATCTGCAATGATGCCTGCGGTGGAGGGGGGTGCGGTGCTTGCTTCTGGGGTTCAGAAAAACGTGTGGCAAAGAGGAAGGTGGTGCCCTCCCCTCCCCAGGTGCCGCCCCTGGCACCTGGTCTTCCTTGGTGTGGAACTGGGGGTCTGGTCTGCAGTGATGCGGCAAACGTGGGCCCAGGAGGGTTCTCCCCAAGCACCTGCTCTGCTGTGGGCACTGAACTGGCTCTGGGGACACGGCTGGGACTTCAGAGACGTTCCGGATCCTGGAGCCGGCCTTCCGGGGTAGGAAGCGGTAGACATGGAGCTGATCAATGGACAGGCAGGATGCGGGAGAGGTGGATGGGCTTCCAGGATGGTTTGGGGTTCCTGCCCTCAGGGATCACAAGCACGCTGACTGAACAAGGCCACTGAGTATCACGGTGCTCAGGGTCAGGGTCACCGCTGAAGTCCAGGTGTGGGTGGGGCGAGTTCCGCTGGGGGTCTCCAGGGGAGACCTCATTTTCAGCTTCTAGAGGCACCCACAGTCTTCAGCCCTTCCCCAAGTCACCCCGACCTCGTGTCCATTGTCTGACCCTCCTGCCTCTTTCCCTAAGGACTCTGTGGTCACATGCCCCGGCCCCAGAGAATGCAGGATCTTACATCGGATCACACCTGCAAGCTCCTTTGGGCCAGGGGAGCTGACATGACAGGTTCCCTGGGGCTATGATGTGGACACTTTGGAGACCACTTCTCAGCCCATCACGGAGAAGATGGTCAGTAGAAAGAAGCAGACACAGAGCAGCCTGGAGAACGTCGCGGGAGAAGGGCAGCTTCCACAGAGGCAGGGAAAGCATAGATGAGAGCAGAGCCAGACCCCGAAAGACTTGAGAATGGTGGACCGATGTCAGGGCAGCCACGGGGGCAGCAAGAAAGGAGACGAGTATCCAAGCCTGCTGGGGGAGGGGCGGTGTGGACAGGAGGCGGGACCCGGAGCTGGGCAGTGTGGCAGGCGGGCCCCAGCCGTCCCCCCAGGCGCTGCTGCTCCGGGCTGGGGCAGCTGTGCCAGGCCCCCTGCTGTTTCCCTTGCATCTGACCCATTCCAGAACGTCCATCTTTGGTCACTGTGCCCTGGATTCACTAATCCCCGACGGGAGGGGAGGAGGATGCCCTGCAGGTCCATAGCTCACAGGAACAGCAGCCATCCACCCCCGGAACGCCGGCTCCTGGAGCTCTCGGCCCGGGCCCCACACACTCGGACAGATGGATGCTTGTCCAGCTGCAGCTGCGGCCACAGCTGTCTGCCCCGGCTCAGCCCTGGGCCCTGCAGGAGCTGGTCCCTGGCTCGCGCATGGCCCCACGTCCTTCTCCCCTCCGGGCCTCGGTTTTGGTCTCTGTGCAATGGGTTGTTCGAGCCGGGGAAGCTGTGATGCCCCTTCCACTCCAGTCCATCTAGAGATCCAGGTGTTTTGGAGGGGGTGAAAATCCCAAAGCCAGAACTGGGGGCGGGTGTTTTTGACCGTCTCAGAACCCTGTTTGTAGCTCCCAGGACACAGAGCAGGGGGGTGGAGGGCTTGCGTCAGGAGCCTGAGGGTTGCACAATGGCTCAGGCGGCAGCTGGCGGGCTCCGACAAAGTTGTTTTTCACCAGGAGCCGCTGAAACAGCTGTGGAGAGGCCAGATCTGCCTGGCTGGGGGTGGTCGGAGCTGAGTGGCAAGCGGGGATCGGAGGCCTTGACCCCACAGAGCCCGCTGCTGCAGAGCCAGCCCAGGGGCAGGTGAGCGGGCCGCCCCCAGCCTCAGGCAAGGGGTCCCTCCGCCCCAGAGGTGGTATCCATGGGCCTCCCGAAGGCTGAAGCACAAAGTCAAGGGCGCCCGCAGACAGGCAGCAAAGGGCTGAGCTGAGACCCTCGCATCCCACCTCCCATTTCACACACAGATGGCCTGAGGTCGCGGAGGCTGGGTACCCCTGTCCCCCAGGGCCTGGTGCAGGAAGTGACCAGATATGAAGTGATATTTTGAGCACTCTGGGGCCAGAGTGTGAGTAAGGAACCTCCTTTGTGATTTTTTTTTCTTTCTTTTTTTTTTTTTTTTTGACTACACACAGGGCTTGCAGACCTTAGTTCCCTGACCAGGGACTGGCCTCTTGCCCCCTAAGTGAAAGTGCCAATTCCTAACCACTGGACAGCCAGGGAAGCCCCCCTGTGCGACATTTAATTTGACACTTGCTGCAGCAAAGCGGCTTTGGGGTCAGATGGGCCTCAGCACCGCCCCTTTGGGGCCACAGTCATGACTCTCCTCCAAACATGAGGGTTTCCAGGTGGTGGTGGAAGGGAGAGGCGATGCTGATGGGCTGGTCATCATCGACACCCGCAGAGGCCATGTCAGGGAGCCTGGTGCACCCCAGCACCACACCTCAGGGGAAGATGGTTCTGGAAAATGCCCGGAGGGTGCCGGTGACCCATCCTGGGCACTTGCAAGTACTTGACGCCGCTGGACCTCTGGGCAGGTGCTGGGCACCCCGCTGTCTGTCTCTCCAAGTCTCAGGCGGGAGCGGCTGGCCAGGTCCCCCCTACACCCTCACCTCTGAGGACACCTGCAGCTGCAGGGGACAGTTCTGAGCTCAGGGCTCCCTCGGGAGCCTAGGGGTCCCCTCGGGACCCAGGAGACACTAACTCCACCCCCGGAAGGGGGGCAGGTGGGGCCACCTCTGCCACCAGCTCGCCACCTGCACAGCTCTTCAGAGGGCTCAGCCGGCGTCGTCACCCCCTGATCCCTCCAGCACAACACCCGCAGGCAGGTCTGCTTCTCTCCTTCCCTGCTCCATTCCTCGCCATACCTGCGCCGCTGCGCTAAGGACTGGATCGTGTACCCCAATTTCACAAGCGGAAGCCCTCCCTACCCTCAGCGTCACGGGAAGTGGAGGCGAGGCCTTGGGGGAGCGAGCAGGGTTAGGCAAGGTGGGTAGCTTCACAGTGGGCTTGCCGCCCATGTAGGAAGGACTCCAGTCCTCTCCTGCCAGCTCCCCACCCCGACCCCTGCCTCCTGGGCATAGAGCCATCAGCAGCCTCTGCCAGGCCAGGAAGCAGCTCTCACCAGGAACTGAACTGACCTGACCCCCTTGATCGCGGGCCCCAGAGCCCTCTCAGACGCCTGGCCCCGCTCAAGTCCAAGGCTCCGCTCTTAGTGCCCTACTTCCAGCTCATCGTCCACCCAAGCCCAGGCCCCCAGACCAGCGGCCTTGACCTGGACAGCTGCCCCAGCTCCCTGGGCTCCCTACCCCCAGGGAGGACCACGTGGCCGCTGGGCACACCGACAGGGAGCCAGAGATGGAGAACAAGGACCAAGCTCTGTGCACCGTTGTGGACGCGCAAAGCAGGGGCCCGCCTGGGGCCGGTGAGAGCAGAGACCTCAGCAAGTGGACCGACCCTGGGCATCACGACTGCTCCAGATTGGGCAGTGGGCGGGGTAGGGGCAGGGGGGGTGAGATGGCACAGGCCTGCTCTGTGAGGATGGTCTGGTCCACCCTGGGTGGGCGAGGGGCATGGGGGCTGGCTGCGAGGTGGGTGGTCCCACAGTGGGGGCTGGGCCAGGCTCCGGGGCGGTGCCCGGACAGTTTCGGAGAATGCTGGCCGCAGGGCGGGCCGTGATAGGAGTCGGCTCAGGGTGGACAGGGCAAGGGGGTGGGCTGGCCGGTGGGTGGCAGGGACCACTGCGTGGTGGGGCTGGGAGGCTCCTTGCAGGGTGGCCTCTGTGCCGGCCCCCTCCTTCCCCAGCAGGCCCTGGACGTGGCCTGGGGGTGAGGAGTGTGCTCAGTTCTGTGATCGTCTGACCCCGGGACCGCAAAACTAGGATGGCGAATGGGGTCACGGCGTCACCAGACGGTCTCGGGTTCTTTCATGGCTGTGGGTGCTGACAGCTCTTCAGTCTGATTCCCTATCCACCTCCCACCCCATTTGTCCAGCCGGCCTGTGGCCACAGTCAGCCCCACTCGGCCCTTCCAGCCCCCACCCTCCGGGCCCATCTCCCATGAGTCCCTCCAGGTACTGAGCGGGATTCCAGCCACCACCGTGGCCATCCGAGGCTAGCTCCTAGAATTAGCCCCCTTGGCAGGTCATTTAAGTTTGGACCTGTCGAATCTCAGGCTTTCAGAGTTGGGAAAGCGTGAAGTCTGTAGTTCCCCACAGCCCTGAGTGACAAGCTGGCTGTGGTCACACAGAGGCCGGCTGGGGGCAGGCCCTGCTGCTCTGAGAGGTTTGGACCAAAGGGGGCTCCATCTTTTCAGGACGGTGGTCCCGAACTCCGGGCTGGGCTCTCCGTCTCAGCCCGGATCAGCGCCCCTCAGCCTCCCGCTCACGCGACCCTGGGGGCGGGCTCTGGGCGACTTCACAGCTCTCGGTCCCTGCCGGCAGCCCCCGCTGGGGTCCTGGGCAGCTGGCTTTGCCCCGGCCTCCCCGGTTCTGCCACGAGCGCCCTTGCTGGGTGGTCTGGAGTGAAGATGACACAGGGAGACTTCACCCCACGGCCTGACCGGGCATGCACTGCACACGCGGTGGCTCACCATTGCCAGCCAGACACCTCTCCAAGCGGCCAGGAGGCCACTGCCAGGAGGTGGGTGGTCTCAGGACCCTCCTGTGTCGGGGGAGAGGCTCCTGCAATGGGGAGGGGAGGCATCTTACTGGGGACCAGGGGCCAGGAGTCAAAGTGGGGAGCCCGGGGCTGAGGGTGGGGCGGCTGGGGCATGGCGATGCTCAGGCGCTGCTCTGGGCGGCGGACCCCGCCGCTGTCTCTGTGCCTGCTGACAGACGGGTCGGCTCTGGGTCAGGAGGAGCTGTGCAGCAGCAGGCAGGGGACCCCAGATGTGCCCTGGCTGGCCCAGAACCACGTGCTTGTAAACTTTAATTTCCATACAGTAGAGAAACATACAGTACAAGCAACTCGGGGGCCGGACTGCGCTGGGGAGCTCACGGGGTCACCCGGAAACAGGCTCCCCGCCGAGAGGGGACCACCTGAGCTCCTGGGGATGCCATGAGTCCCCGCTACCCGCGGAACAGCTGGGGAGGCCAGCGGCTCAGTCCTCGCCTCCCCTTGCCCGCGGGTCCCAGCTTCCTCCGCAGTCCCCACCCCACCCCAGGGTCTTCTCCGGGAGGACAGGCCAGCCTCCCGGGAGGCAGGGGTGGGAGACACCCTCTGCTCTTTCTCTGCTTGCTTCTCCCCCACCTGGGAGGCCGGGGCTGGTCGCCAAGCCCTAGGGCTCAGCTAGGTCATCAGGGGATGCTTCACAGTGCCAGCTTCCGGCCAGACCCGCCACACCGGACTCTCAGTGGGGGCAGGTGAGCCAGGCAGACAGCCCTGGTCATTTAAGGTGATGGGAGCTGTGTTGTGGGGGGCAGAGGGACACCCCAGGGAGAGGAGGAGGCTGGGGGCCTGAGACCTGATCAGCGAGAGCTGGGGAGGTGCGGGTGGGGAAGGAACGGCAGGCGTTTACAGAGAAGTACCCTACGGACGGGTGCAAAGGCAGGAAGGTGGGAGAGAGGAGGGGCTTTGGGGGGAATACGAGAGTCTTCTAGATCTGGGAATGTGGGGGGGCCCCCCGGAACATTTGGGGGTGGCGTGGGGGGCACTGTGATGCGGCTGAGATGCGGGCCCCCGGCGAAGCCCAGCCAGCCTGTGGCTCCGGTCCTGGATGCCGGGAAGAGTCCGCTGGCTGTGCTGAGGACCGACCCGGGTCCTTCGTCCTGATCCCGCGGGGGCAGCGGCTCTGGAGGGAGCCAGCCCGCGGGCCCCGGTCCTTGGCGACGGGCGGGGTTGGGGGAGACGGCCCCACCTTCACAGGACCACCTCGGGCGCGATGCTGAAGAGCAGGTCGTCATTGCCGCGCCGCACCTCCAGCAGCAGGGGGGACTCGGTCAGCACGGCCTCCTGCAGCTCGCTCGAGTCGGCCAGGGGCCGCCCGTTGACCTTGACGATGATGTCTCCATCCTGGATGCCCCCCCTGCCAACGGGAGAGAGAGGCGGTCACAGCTCCTCTCCGAGAGGCCGGGGCCTGGGTGCCTCTAACAGCCGCAGGTTTAAGGAAAGTCATTTCAACAGGTGAGAACAGGGTCCTGACCGCCAGGCTCTCACCCCGGGCAGAGGCCACTGTCCAACCACCGGCTAACGCTTTGTCGGTTGACTTTTCTGTACAGCAGGGGGAGTGGAGTCACGTTCTGGCTGCGGCCTCCCCACCTGGGCCAAGGATGCGGTTCCGTGAGCCTCGGTTCCCGCCACTGCAGCCCTGGGTGGGGACGCTCTCGGCAAATCACAGCGAGGTCCAGGGTATTGATTCCACCACTGCGGCAGTTACTAAGACTTCCAGTCAGGGCTGGAACGAGCGAGGCCAGCCCCCTTCTGCACCTGACTTGCCGTGACCTTCCCCTCCATCCAGAGGGCAGGCAGAGTGGCACCGAGGTCAGGTTCGCGGGTGACAGGACCCAGATCCACACGGGCTAGCTGCATGACCTCAGAGGACTGACTGCGTCAAGGCTCAGTCTTCCCATCTGAGCAATAGGATGAGAGCCCACACCTCGCAGGCTGCAGTGAGGAGCCCCTGAGGGGACGCAGCTGGAACGCCCAGCTCACGACCCAGCCTGGGTCAGCCGCAGCCACCGTCTCCACCAAGCTCCCCTGTCCAGGGCACCCTGCGTGTGGCCACTCTCTCTGACGCCTGCCTGCTGCCCCAGCACCCCCAAATAGAGAGCCTGAGTTGGGGGTGATTACTCTTTGGCATCACAGATCTGTATCTCGACAATTTTTACTGCACGGCGGCTGTGGGCTGAGCACGCGTGCTGTGTTCAGGGCAGGAAGACTCCAGGGATCTGCATCTTCCAGCCCAGCACACAAAACAGAGAAAACAGGTCCTGTTGGGTTGAAGGGGCTGGGATACCCTCCTGCCTGGCTCCACTCACCACCCCCAGAGCGGCCCCAGACCCTACATGGGCCACTTCTTGCTCCTGAAGCTACACTTTAGAAGCAGGATCCAAAGGAGCCCACCCACTGCACAGAGGGACGCCAGGGAGGAGGCAGGGCGGGCGCTTGTTCAGCGCCGATCCAGGGCACAGGATCACGTGTGCCATCACCCACCGCACGGCCTGCTTCAGCCCACCACGCTGCAACACTCGACCTTTCCCTCGTCCTCAGGTTCCGAGAAGGCAAGGCTTTGTCCCCTAACTGATCTTGACAGTGTCCCGTGGGGGAGGAAGAGTAGGCAGAATCATACCCATTTTGCTGATGAGGAAACTGGCCAGGAAAGACCCAGGCTGACCCGCAAGGCTGGTGAGAGTCAGGCTGGCATGCAGTTCTCAGCTTGGGGGGTGAGGACCTCCACTACGCTGTCTCTCCAGACCCAAAGGGAAGGACATTCTGGGCCAAGGAGGGGACGGCCTTCGGCCTCCAGCCTGAGCCCAGCTTAGAGGACTGGCCAGGATCCCGCCTGCCATTTTCACGTTACACCACGTTGCCAGGAAGCTCAAGGTCATGCAAGGTCAGTGAAGTCCGGCCCAGGCCCCGAGCCCGCCCGCCCAACCTCCTTGCTTCCTCCGGTGGAGCCTACCTCTGAGAAGGTGAATTCGGAACAACTTCTTGCACATAAATCCCACTGCTGACTGCTGGGAAGTCTGGGTTACTGGCCTTTAGCTCCTCCACCAAACTGAAAAGACAGTTCCACCGTTAAGGCACTTCTTCTGGGCCTCTAAGCTCACTCAGTACAAAGCTGCCCCCTCGTCCCCTCCTCCACCCAGGACGAGGAGTCTCCTCTGTGCCCCCACGCTGCAGGGACCTGCCACTGACCACTCTGGGTTGTCACTGGTTCTTGTCTGTGACCCCCACTCAGCTCGGGCTCCTCGAAAGAAATCTCAGTGAGGGTGGATGATTCGAAGTGTGGAGAGGGGAGAGTGACGGACAGACAGGAGGATGAGCGGGAGGAGGGGTAAGGAGGGAAAGAAAGAAGAGGGATGGGAGATCAGATGGCGGGACAGAGGGAAGGAAAGAGTGACGGATAGACGGGCAGACAGAAGGAGGATGAACAGACAACAGGTGAACGTGGAGAGACAGAAGGCTGGAAGGATGGTGTAACGGATGGCTAGATGGAAGGCCGGGTGGATGGATGGCTGGACGGAAGATAAAAATGACACCTTTAGATGGTAAATTGACACACTGGTCTTGATTCCAAATTGCTTTCAGGTTTACTCCCCAGAGGAACCGCTGCCGACACAGGAAGGAATGTCATCTTAGGGACTGTGTGGGTGGGAGGGTCCCTCAGATGAGCTGAGTTAGCCCCAGAGCTCCCCAGCGCAGTGACCTCTTCCTTCTCCAAACCCCTGGACTTTGCATTTTCTTCCCTTCGGCCTCCCTTCCTTCTTCCCTGTCCCTCCTCTTCCCCAGCCCCTCCCCTATTTCATGCACTCAGAATTTGCAGACACCTGCTCTGTTATAGTCCCGGCCCTGGGGGTGAGCAGGACACAGCCCTTGCTCACAAAGAGCTCGTGGCCAAGGTTGGGAGTGGGCAGCTCTCACATCGGGGGACCCAGTGCAAGCTGGGGAGGGAAGCGCAGCTGTGCAATTGAAGAGGAGACATCTCCTCCCCTTGAAGTGGCCTCCAGGCAGGGAGAATGGTGTCCCCTTCCCAGAATTCAAGTCTGCTCAGGCCTCAGAACGTGACCTTGTTTAGACATAGCGACTTGGCTGATTCGCCTGGTTAAGAATCTCGAGATGAGAGCAGCCTGACTTAGGGTGGTCCCGAAATCCAATGGCTGGTGTTTTTATCAGAGAAAGAAGAGGGAGAAGGCAGCAGGGGCCACCCTCCTTGGACCAGCCCAGCTCCTGTGTGATCAGGCGCTCAGAGTCACCTCTCCCCACGTGGCTGCTCTTGAGAGTCTGGGAGATATCCTGGCTCTAATCTGGGGGCTACGTGCCCACCATGCAATGAGAAAGGCAGAGCTTGTAGCGATGCAAATACAACCCAAAAAACACCCAGAACCACTAGAAGCTGGGAGACACAAGGAAGGACTCTTCCCTGAAGCATCCATGGAGTTCAGCCCTGTTGATCCCTTGAGTTTGGACTGAGGGCTTCCAGAACTATTGACAGAAAGGATTTCTGTTGTTTTAAGCCACTAACTTGGGGTGATTTGTTATGGTAGCCCCAGGAAAACTAATCTGGGAGGCTTCCTGGAGGAGGAGCACCTGAACGGAGTCCTTTGGATCAGGCTGAGGGGGAAAGGTGTTCCAGGCTGCGGGACTGACCTGAGCAAAGGCTCAGAAGCCTGATGCGTCTGGTCCATGGGAGCACCTGCCGGTGGCCAGGCCCACTGGGGCCAGGGCCCGGGAGGAGTGTGGGGGTGAGGGGCGGCGGGCGCCAGCATCCTTCGGACACTCACCTTGGCGTGATGGTCCTCATCCGGATGCCGATGAAGCGCTTCTTCCAGTCTAGAAACAGAGCATGTCGGGACTTGGTTACAGCTGCCATGGAGGCCTCAGTACTCCCCGACGGGCCTGGGCAGGGAGCAGAGGCAGCAGGAGCTGCGCCCCTAGGGCCAGCCCAGCCCCTGTGTCCTCAGGAGCCCAGAGGCACCGCTCCCCACGTGGCTACTCCTGAGGGCCTGGGAGAGGCCGTGGTTCTGATCTGGGGGCTTCGGGCCCTCCCTCATCGTTGGGCACCATTCACCCACATCAGCTCTGACATCTGCTCTCTTGCTGGGCCCCCTACCCGACCCCAGTGGACAGTGGACCCACCTGCCCCAGCCTCCATCCCACAGGCTCCCCAAGTCGCCTTGCCGTGATCTGAACTGGTCACCTTCTCCTGCCTTCTCCAAAAACCAGATATTAATTGATAACACCCAGTGAGCTCTAACGACGTGGCAGGCCCCTGGCTGGAGCAATACAAACATAGATGGCTAAGGTGGTAGCTCTGTGCCCCCAGCTTCTCCAGCCTGTGACTTAGCAGGTGTCTTAGACTCCACAACAACCTTCACATAGTCTAACCCTAAACATGGTGAAGGACAGGGCAGGCTGGTGTGCTGCATTCCGTGGGGTCACAAAGAGCCGGGCACGACTGAGCGACTGAACAACAGCAACAAACACTAAAGCAGTCTCAGCACATTTTTAAATGTCGTATCACAAAACTGTGCTCCCTGGCCACAGTGGAATTAAACCACAAGGTCTCTACACGATTCACAATAACTTAGAAAGTAAATATACATACTGCTAAATAACCCAACTTTAAGGAATAGATCAAAAGAGAAATTAGAAGGCATTTTAAATTGAAAAAACAAAACCAGATACAACATGCCAAACTTCGTGGGGTGGAGGCAAAGCTGTACCTAGAGGGAAATTAATAGCACTACAAGTACCAATATCAGAAAAAAAGAGAGATATCCAATCAGTGACTTCAGCCTTCTCCTTAAAACTAGAAAAAGAAGATCAAATGAAATCTAATATAGGCAGAAGAAAAGAAATAATAAAGAATAGAAATCAAAGAAATAGAAAGTGGAAAACGTGGAGAAAATAAATGAAAACCAAAAGTTGATTTTTCGTAATCAACAAAATTGATACGTTTTTAGCCAGACTAATTAGGGGGAAAAAAGACACAATGATCAGTATCAAGAATGGGAGAGGTGACATCACTACAGATTCGATAGGTATTAAGAAGATAAGAGACTAATATGAACAACTAGGGCTCAATAAACTTGACCACAGAGGTAAACGGAACCAATTTCTTGAAAATTTCAGACTACGAAAGTTCACTCAGGAAGCAACGATAACCTCCATAGCCCTATATGGGCTTCCCTAGTCACTCAGACAGTAAAGAATCTGTCTGTGATGCAGGAGACCTGGATTCCATCCCTGGGTCAGGAAGGTCCCCTGGAGAAGGGAACAGCAACCCACTGCAGTATTCTTGCCTGGAGAATGCCATGGACAGGGGAGCCTGGTGGGCTACAGGCCACGGGACTGCAAAGAGTCAGATAAGACTGAGGGACTAACACTTTTTATAGCCCCACATCTATTACAGAAATTGAAATAGTTAAAAATCTTGCCACAAAGTAACTTCAAGCCCAGACGGTCTTATAGGAGAAGTCTAACGGATGCCTAAGGAAGATACCATATCAGTTCTACACAAACGGTTCTAGAAAACTGAAAATGAGTGGCTATTTCTGTGATACTGTGACCAATAATAAGAAATGTATACATATTTTGGTCTTCATCCAGGGTTCCTAACACATAGCTCCTGAAACTTTTGTACTTCCCTAAAGTGATCAGATTTCTAAGGGACATTTTTTTCTCACAGCTCCTGAAATAGTTCCAGACCTCTAAAGGTGAAATTGTTATTGTTGTTCAGTCACTCAGTCGTGTCCGACTCTTTGCAATCCCATGGACTGCAGCACGCCAGGCTTCCCTGTCCTTCACCATCTCCTGTTCATTGAGTCAATGATGCCATCCAACCATCTCATCCTCTGTCGTCCCCTTCTCCTCCTGTTCTCAATCTTTCCTAACATCAGGGTCTTTTCCAATGTGACAATTTTCTTTGCATCAGGTGGCCAAAATACTGGAGCTTCAGCTTCAGCATCAGTCCTTCCAATGAATATTCCATTGTTGATTTCCTTTAGGATGGACTGGTTTGATCTCTTTGCTGTCCACAGACTCTCAAGGGTCTTCTCTAGCACCACAGTTTGAAAGCATCAATTCTTTGGTACTCAGCCTTCTTCTTCCTTTTTTTTTTTTTTTTTTCTGTTTTTTGGCGCTCAGCCTTCCTTATGGTCTAACTCTCACTTGGCTTTTCGTTATTCACAAGTCCCTTTCAATCACATTTGACTTGATGTTAATGAGGTAAGTTTTGGAAAGCCCTTAAGGGTGTCAGTTGGTTGCAAGGGGAACCGACCACGTAATTGGAAGATTGGAACGTTTCTCCTCAGCCTTCTCTGCCGTGCTTCAGGGAGAGGAGATGAACTAGAGGTTGAATCAATTGCCAGTGGCTAATAACTTATTCAGAGGCTTCCCTTGTGGCTCAGATGGTACAGTCCGTCTGCAATGCAGGAGACCCAGCTTCAATCCCTGGGTCGGGGAGATCCCCTGGAGGAGGGCATGGCAATCCACTCTGGTATTCTTGCCTGGAGAACCTCATGGACAGAGAAGCTACGGTCGACAGTAGATGGGCTCCAGTCCATGGGGTCGCACAGAGTCGAACACGACTGAGTGACTAACACACACACAGCAGCCTAGTCAACCATGCCCATGTCGTGCAGCCGCCACAAAATCCCAGAAAGATGCGTTTGAAGAGCTTCTGGGTTGGCGATTGTGTGGAGGTGCACCCAGAGACCATGGGCTCCGCATCCTTCCCCCACACCTTGCCTTACAAATCTCTTCATCAGGCTGTTCCTGAGACATATGCTTTACAATAAACTGGTTATCTGTTGAGAAAACAGTCTTCCTGCTCTAGCAAACGATCCAACCCAAGAAAGGGGTCATGGGCAATTCTGATTTATAGTCAGTGTGCAATTGGCATCTGAAGGCAGGGCTGGGGCAGTCATAGGACTGAGCCCTTAACTTGTGGGGTCTGATGCTATCTCCAGGTAGACAGTGTCAGAATTGAGTTAAATTGTAAGACACTCAGCTTGGCAGGGAGAAACCCCACGTATTGCTGACCAGATGTGTCAGAAGTAAAATAGCACTGCAGTAGAAAACGGAGAGTAGAAGAGACAGACGGGGGAATGTTTTTCCTAAGCCACTTCTCAACTCATTATCCCAACACCAAACCAGAAAGAGAACTAGACCCACATTCCTCATGAAGATAGACGTGGAAAGTCTTGAAATGCTTTCAGCAAATCAAGCGTAGCAATATATAAAGCAGGATAATACATCACGACTAAGTGAGCTTTATTCCAGGAATGCAAGGATAGTTTAATATTATAAAACCAACCAAAGAAATTTACCATATCAAAAGATGAAGAAGGAAAACCACCATCTCAAAAACTAGATAGATAAAAAGATGCAGGGAGGGTGGATGCATGAATGAACAGAGGGAGGGATGGGAGGAAGGAAAGCAAGAAAAAGAAGGTAGAAAGGAAGGATAGGTGGATGAAGCGATGAGTGGATGGATGGATGAGTTGGTGCGTGGGTGGGACGGTGGGTGGGAGGATGGATGGGTGGGTTGGTGAGTAGGTGGATGGGCTGGTGGGTGGGAGGGCAGATGGGTTAATGGGATAGAAGGAAGTTCTATCTGGGTCTGGCAACTATGGAGTGGCTCAGACGAGTGAAACCTAGGGGCCACCACCTTAGGAGGTGGGAGGTGAGGTGGACGATCCCCAGCCAGAGGGGACCATCTAGAGGGGTGGGGGTGGTCATCGTCATGAGGTGAGGAGAGGATGGGAGAGAGGCTGAGGTATCCCCGGTTGGGGGTCTTGAGACATCAGGGTGGGCTGGGCAGTGGGTGCCATCACAGAGCATGGCGGGATCGCCTGGCCCTGCTGGAGGCTTTGAGCTCAGCCCTGGGGCAGCGTCCCTGACCCCACGTGGGGGCTCCGTACCTTTGCCAGTCTTGTCCTGGAACTCTGAGAGGAAGCGCGTGATGCGGTCTGAGGGGATGGCAAAGGAGATGCCGGCCGCGACCTTGAGTGTGTTGATGCCAATGACCTCACCGTCCTGGGCGGGAGATCAGAGCGGGCAGTCACTCCGAGAGCCCAAGTGGCCACTGCCCTCAGTGGCAGAGCAGCGTGTCCGTGCGACTCGGCTCCCAGACCAGGGGCCCTGGCCGTCAGCCCCTCCCTGAGAAGCTCCCTAAAGGTGCTCCAGGGTCCAGGTCTGAGTCAGGGACCCCCACCTCTCCCGCCGTTTGCCTCCACAGCTGACCCCTAGCTGCATCACTGCAGAGTGTTGACCTGGGAAGCTACAGTCTGCCCCCGAGAAGCTGTGTCTACTGCCCGAGGACGCCCCCAGCCAGCCTTCTGAGGGGCTGGAGCCAAGAGGGATGTGGTGAGGACTGGGGGACCCTCTATCCCCTCTTTCGAGAAGCAGGGTGGGGGAACATGGGGTCAGGGCAGCCCCCAGCATCCTCCACTATCTGTCCCTTTCGAGCTGGGCTCCCTCCCTGTCCTGCCCTCCCCCGCCAGGAGGCGGGTGCTGCTTGGCCTGATCTGCCACCTGAGACCCCACTCCTGGACACAGCTCCTCCCAGGGGTGCCCGGCAGACACCCCTGCCCCAGCGCTCCTGTGGGACCCCGCCTGCGTCTATCCTTACACGGCCCAGACACCAGCCCCAGAGGTGCGTGGCAAGCCCAGCTCCTCTCCCGTCAACATGATGTGGGGACCGGCCCCTGACCTGTGTCCCCTGCCCCAGGCCCACCACAGGCACCGGGTCCTGCTGCTCTGAGACCTCCCTCGCTCCTCCGACAGCATCAGCTCCCCTGGGGGCAGCACATGCTTGGGGTTGCATCCTCCTCCGGAGCCCCCAGACCATTGGGTGTGAAGGCACGAGGGCCGTGTTCTGGGCCCCAAGTCCCCCTCGAGGCTGTGCCGCCCATCCCAGTGTGAACAGGGCCCCAGAAAACCCCAGGCTCCTGCCCCAGGGGACACTCACCAGGTTCACCAGCGGTCCCCCGGAGTTCCCGTACTGTAGGGAGGAAATGCACGTCAGCCAGGCCCCGCACCTCCCCTCCTGGAGGGCTTCTGAAGCTTTTTCTTTAGAAACTACCACCCAACGGGCCCAGAAACATGTAATTGAATTTCCTCCCCCAACAGGGTTGAATGGAGAAGGAAATGGCAACCCACTCCATTATTCTTGCCTGGAAAATTCCATGGATAGAGGAGCCTGGCAGGCTACAGTCCATGGGGTCGCAAAGAGTCAGACACGACTGAAGCAACTGAGCACAACAGGCTTAACAGGCCTCAGCGCCCATTCCACAGATAAGAAGGCTGAGGCCCGCAGTGGCCAAGTGCACGGTCGTCTCTGATCATCGGGGTCTGAGCTGGCCGCACTGTCCGCCCAGACCTCATGGGCTCCCTCCAGCCTCTCATCCATGTCTCCACCCTCCCCGGTGGATGCAGGACAGGGCGCCGTTTCTCATCCCACTGGCATCGAGAAGTCTTTCAAAGACCAACACTTCCCAGAAGAGGGTTTGCTGCTGCTAAGTTGCTTCAGTCGTGTCTGACTCTGTGTGACCCCATAGACAGCAGCCCACCAGGCTCCCCTATCCCTGGGATTCTCCAGGCAAGAACACTGGAGTGGGTCGCCATTTCCTTCCCCAATGCATGAAAACTGAAAAATGAAAGTGAAGTCGCTCAGTCATGTCCAACTCCTAGAGACCCCATGGACTGCAGCCTACCAGGCTCCCTGTCCATGGGATTTTCCAGGCAAGAGTACTGGAGTGGGGTGCCATTGCCTTCTCCGAACCATGGTAAAGCAGAGAGGTGGCAGGCGCTGGGTGTCTGGACAAACGGCTTTGTGAATGTAAGACGTGGCATCCAATAGGATAATAATAGTAGCAGCAATAATAATGGTAATGATGTTGTCGGGTGTGTGATTTAGGCAAAAATATTTCTGAGGTCTTGGCTGCATCTCTACGACTCTGAAGGACTGTCCCGGATCAGGGCTGCGGCCTCTGAGACTTAGAGGGCCAGCCTGGTGCCCACGGGCAGAAGTCCCGGGAGTCAGAGCTGCACTTAATGTAAAGAAAGAACTTTCCACCAGTGGACATATTGGAGAGATAGAAGGGCTCTGGAGGGCGGGGCTATGGGGGGCGGGGCTCCGGGGCGGGGCTCTGGGGGCGGGGCTCCGGGGCGGGGCTCCGGGGCGGGGCTCCGAGGACCGGCCTTGAGGCCGCTGTGCACACTCACATTGATGATGGCGTCTGTCTGAATGTAGTCCATGTCAGAGTCCCGGAGGCCCAGCTCCCGGCCATCCCGTTGGGCTGTGCTGACGATGCCGGTGGTCACCGTGTTCTGCAGGGCGAAGGGGCTGCCGATGGCCACCACAAACTCGCCGGGCCGCAGGTCTGCCGAGTGGCCCAGCAGCAGCGCAGGGAGCTTTTTCTGGGGGTGGGGGGAGGTGGGGAGGACACGGGAAGGGAAGCTCAGTGGTGGGCCTTTGGTGGGACCAGAGCCAAATTATGGCCAGGCCCCCGGCAGGGTGGTCCCCGGAGCAGTTGGACAGAGCCATCAGGGTGCAGGCCAAAGCAAGGCTGGCTGACCCTTGGGGGCCACCAGACCCAGGGCTGGCATTTGCAGAGCAGGGGCTCAGCCCACCAGCGACCACAGGTCTCCCCAAGGCAAGCCACAAGGTCCACATCAGGGAGGACACAGAGAGGTCTGGCTGGGCACAGCCTGGAGGCACAGCCGCGCCCAGATCCCAGGGGCCTCTGCTGACTCTGGAGGTCAGAGGCCAGGACTCTGAGCCACAGACCCTCAGGACTGTGGGCTCCATCCGTCCAGCCTCTCCTCCCATGTCAGGAGCGTCCCCTACGTACTGTCTGCCTCTAAGTCAAGTAAGAAGTTTTCTGTTTTTCACAGCAGCTCTTGATAAAGCAGGAAAAATGCTGTACACAGAAGTGAGGGTTAAGGAGGCGTTGAGCAGCTGTGCCCACGTGGGAGGCATGGAGCCTCAACGTGCCACGTTCTGTGCTGCTGGGCAGTGAAGCCTCAGCAAGAGGCACACGGGGTCCCAGGTGAGGACCCAGGGAGCGGCATCTGGGACGAGGACCCAGAGGGGATAACGCAGGTCAGCAGCTTTCCCCAAAGCCCAGTTTAACGCAGGGCTGGGGGCTGGAAGTCAGACCTGCGGTCATGAGAACCCCTGCAGGCACTGGGAGCATCTGAGCACCAGGACATCTGGTCTTACTGACCCTGCCAGCATCTTTGGTGGCTGCTAGGATGCACCCCTCCACTCCCCAGGGGGAGATTCCAGTGCCTGGAAGGGGAGAGACCAAGCGGCCACCCACCCAGGGCTCCGAACGGCTCTGCCTCTCCCCACGGGGGTCCTCGAGCAGGGGGCGCATACTATGGCCCTTGGCCAAATCCAGCAGCCTCTTCTGTAAACACATCTTTCCCTGGACCGCAGCCCAGCCATCTGTCTGGCCTGTGGCTGCCTTCCCAGGACGGTTCAGAGTGGAGAGGTTGCGACAGAGACCACAGGGCCCGTGAAGCCTATATCGTTCACTGTCCGCACTTCACAGAAAACGTCTGCCAACCTCTGACCTTGAGTACGGCCCTCCCGTCACCCCCAGGTTCCCCGTCTCCAACATAGAGGTGGTGCCCCGGGCTCAGGGACGACTGTGACAGGGCTCCGAAAGTGGGCAAGGGTCTGTCTCCCTTAGGATAATTTCATGGAGTCACTGAATTCCCTCTCACGTGACCAGGTGAGAGGAGGCCTCCTTGCAAGACATCGATCATCTCAAGTCCTGGCAACTTTTATTCAGAAAGAGCAGAAGCTGGGTGCAAGCTCAACCAAGCTGGACTCACCAGCCCACATGGACCCGCCCCCAACCCCTGCCCATCCGCATGGACTGCATGGCGTGGGCAGGGCACAGGTCACCCCAGGTGAGCCCACAGCACCCCATGGAGCCGGGACCACGAAGCTGAACAGCAAGAAACATGCAGGAGGGAGTCATCCCTTCTGTGACCCCCAGGGGGACAGTGGCATCTCCAGGAATAGGCCCAGGAGGGACAATGGAAGGGTCCCCGGCCCTGGAGACTCGCCACCCTCCGTGTGGGAGCTGCACATTTCCTGGACAGCAGCCGGGCCGCTTAGGGCCCTGCAGGGCGGTGTCCAGACATTGGGGTTCTAGTCTCACTAGACCCAAGACTAGGACACGTTGCCAGTCCCCAGGGGCCTCGGTTCCTCTGCCTGTCTGACGGGAAAGTGGCGCTGAAGGTCTCTGAGCCCCAGGGTCCAGGAAAGGCTCCCCACCCCCCACCCACTCACCTTGGGGTGGATCTTGATGGTGGCGATGTCCGACTTCTTGTCGATGTCCTTGATGGTGGCCTCGTAGGTGTCACCATTCTGCAGCTGCACTTTGAGCTGCTGCCGGCCCGAGACGGTGTTGGTGCTGGACACCACATGTGCGTTGGTGACAATCAGGCCCGCCTCCGACATGATGAAGCCTGAGCCGCTGGACAGGGGCACGTTGCGGCCAAACAGAGGGTGTCTGTGGGGGAGGCAGGTGGGTGCGCTGGGTCAGGACTGCGGGTAGGGGCGGCCACAGCCAGGGTCTGGGGGAGACGAGCATCCACCAGGCCTTAGGATTGAATCCTGGCTCTGCCACCTCCTGGCTGTGGCCTTGGCCAGTCGTTAAGTCTGGACCCATTTCACAGCCACAGAGGGGGACGATGGCCTGTGACTTGCCATTTGCGAGGACGAGACGCAAGGCCTGTGAATGTCAGCACCGTGACGACGCAGCAGGCACTTCCTGCCCTGGAGCCAGACAGACCAGGATTGTAACCTTGAGTCCGGTCCCCACTTACACCTGCCTGACTGTGGACAGCCAGGAGGGTGACCCCTCTGGGCCTCAGTCTCCCACTCTGGGAAATGGGCCGATACCACCTGCTCCAGCAAGCAGGGTGCCCGTCTGCAGGCAGTCGGTCAACAAGCCATAGGGAAGACAGGAGGCTGTGCACACAGCTCCATGGGACTCAGCAGGTCCCCGGGGAACGTCAGCGTCCCAGATCTCCAGCTGCACAGAGACAGGGTCGCAAACACTGAGGGGCCCATGCTCCCACCTCCCTCCGGTGCCTTGGCTGCCTGCCCCGAAGCCCTGGGAAGGCTCAGGGCCTTCCCCGGGGAGGGTCGCCTCTGTCTCTGGGGCCGCAGTGCAGGGCCTGGACGGGGCAGGTCAAGCATGCCCGAGGCTGCTGGAGAGACACCAGCCATAAAGGGTCTAACTCTGTGTGTGTGTGTGTGTGTGTGTGTGTGTGAGGGGGCGGGGATGGGGAAGGGCGGGGAGGAAGAGCGGAGCAGATCTCTGGGAAGCACAGAAACGCCACCTCCCCAGCAGGTCAGGAACAACCAAGGTCACCGAGAGCGCCCACGGAGCCAGGGACCGCGTCCCACCGTGCTCACGGCCGCCCTACAGGAGACAGAGGCCCCCCAGTTCACAGGTGGGCAGACAAGGCCTGAAGCCGCCCGGGTCAGTGGAGGTGGCGTCAGCCCATTTCCTGGATGAGGAGACTGAGGCTCAGAGGGGTCAGCCTCCTGTCCGCAGTCAGTCCATAGGTGGGGACCCAAGCCCGGGGACATGAACCAGCCGCCCGGGTCAGGCAGGGGAAGGGCAGAGCCAGGTTTTGACCTGGGCAGCCTGGTCACTCAGCCCCTCCACGCGATGACCAGAGCATCTGTCCGCTCAGGCCTGAGACCAGCTCCTGCCTCCACCCGGTTCCGTGCGGTTCCCTGAGCAGACCCGAGCCCTGCGGGGCCTGCTGGGTGCAGGACTCGCCTCAGGTCTGAGGAAGAGCCCCAGGCAGTCCAGGGCCTCCCCCCGCGCACTCCGGGGTCACAGCCGGAGGTGCCTGTGCTGGGATGGCGCCCACCTCAGCCTCACCCCACCCCCACCCCGGGATGTCAGCTTCCAGGGAAGGCTGGACCCAGCGTTGCTGCCTCCCGCTGTGGTCAGCAACTAGCTGGTTCAGGGGCTGGTGTCTGGAAGGACGCTGCCCCCCCAACAAGCCACCTGCAAGGCCAAGGGCGGGCCATTCACACATTGGGCTGCCGTTTCCTTAAAGACACATTTCAGGGTCTGGGGCCCGTGGCAAAGGCAGTGAGGGGGTCAGCGTGTTGCAGGGGGATGGGCTTGGCTCTAAGACGCCAGAGCCCCGGGGGGCATCCCTGAGCCTGCGGCAGCGGCCCAGGCCTCTGTTTCCACATCCAGAAAATGGGGACATGGGAGCCTGCCTTCCCAACCTGTGGGAGGGCCTCAGAGTGCGGTGCACGCCCTGTCGGTCAGCGCTGAGGGGCGGGCGGCTGGGCCTGGCTGTCTCCTCCGGGAGGCGGCACCAGGCTGGGGCGATGGGAGAAGCTCAGAAGAGCAGAAAGGGCAGCCTGTGGCGCGACAGGCACAGAGCGGGTTCCGAGGACCATGCTGAGCTCGCTCCAGGCGTCCGCTTGTCCTCTGGAGCACCGCTGGTGCTGAGCACCACCCCAGGCCTCCAGAGGTTGGGAGCGGGATGCCGGGAGACAGGGGCTCCCACTGGTCAAGCCCCACAGCCAGTGGGCAGGGGCCAAGTCCCATGCTGGGGCTAGGAGTCAGCGTGGGAGCGATTCTGCCCACTCCCGGCCCCTTTCCCAGGATGTGGTGGGGGGTGGGCTGCCTCGTCCCTATGCCTTGGTGGGGCTTGATGCTGGCAGCCCCCACCGCTCGAGGAAAGCTTTGTGAAGTCAAGTGAGGCCCTGGGGTTGTGGCCGAGGTCTTGGTGATGGTCCCCTCGGGCAGCGTGGCATGCAAGGAGCTGGCTCCCTCCGACTCCAACAGGATGGAAGTGGGGGGGTCTGACCCTGTGTGTCCCGTCTGGGCCCCTGCCGGCCCCTTCCACACACAGTGGCCGTGAGGTTAAGACAGAGCTGCAGTGTCGAAGTCAATTTGGGAAGAGACTCCCAGGATTCCATGGGAGCCAGGAGTTTGCAGGGCGGTATCAGCTCAGACAGCCCCTGTGACCCTGCAGCAGCCCCTACAGCTGGGTCAAGTGTGAGCTGCTTTCTGTCTCCTTAGGCCACGAGGTCAGGGTCAGGGACGGGCGCCCTCCCCAGGGCAACAGCGGCCAGGCGGTCTGAGCAGGGTCCGCTGGACTCCACAGCCACTCTGGTCTCTACTGCCCCCCTCCCCCGAGTGCTAGGATCGAGTCTGGTCTGGGCCCAGCAGATGGTGGGGTAGGGCCAAGAGGGGCTCCACGCACCTCAGGAAGAGCTCTATGTGGACCACAGCCGGCGCGATCTTCTCCACCACGTCGGCGATGAAGTTGAACTTGTACCGCGGGCTGGTCAGCTGGTGGAGACCTGCGCTGGCAGGAAGAACCACGTGCGTTAGTGAGGCCCAGACCTCCAGGCACAGGGCTCGCTTGTCCCAAGGCTGGCGGACACCGGGCTTCCCCACCTTGTATCGCCAGGGCGGCCGGGAGGCTCAGAGAGGCCAGGACACTTACCCTGGGCCACACAGCACTCATACAAAGTTCGGGCTGGATCTATCTGGGCCAGCTGCCAAGAGCCCTTGCCCTTTCTCTCCTAGACAGCAGTGTGCTGGTGTAAGGAGACCGTCCCCCACCCCAGCTTGAAGCTCTGGCCTGTCCCTGCAGGCCCTGGGCCCGTGCAGTGGCTGGACAAGGTCACGGCTGAACCCCTGGCCGTGGGGCGGCCCCCTCCTGGGCCACGTCAGGCTGCTGCCGTCTGAGTTGCCAGGGCCCCTCTGTGTGTGTCGAGCTTGGCCCCGCCCCAGGACGGCTTGCCAGGCAGCTCGCGATCTTCCCCGGAGCCTTCACCGGCTCAGATTTCTGCTGCCATCAGCAGCCGCCTGCTGGGACCACGGGCCTGAGGCATGGGGATGGCACAAGATCCACTCCCCCTTTGGTCGCCCTGTGGGCGTATGTGCTGGGGTCTCCCAGGTCCCCCACTAGACTGCAGGGTTATCTGGAGCCCGTGCTGCTCAGCACTGCTTGTAAGAGGCTCCCAGGGCCCGAAAGGAGCACCGGGCTGGGCTCCAGCTGTGTGGCTTTAGGTAAATCGCTTAGTCTCTGGGCCTCTCCACCCCTACCCGCCCCAGAGACCTGTGGAACAGGCCGTGACTTGCAAACCTTAAGGCTCCCTGAAGGTGCTGAGCAAAGAGGGCTCAGCCCATAAAGCCCAGCTCCGCAGCTGAGGGTCTCTGGGAAGTGACCGGCACCAGGATCTAGAGAAAATCTGGTTTTTCCTGACTGTCCAAAGGGACGGGAAGGAGTGCAGGCCCACGGCTGGGGCCTCGGAAGCCTCTGTGGACAAGTGAGGTCCCCACCCACAGCCGGACTCATCTCCCCTGCTGTCCAGGGGGCGGCCAGGGCAGCGGTCATTGGTTCCGTCCCAAAGGTGGAAAAATGGAAACTCCGTTGGAGGAGAGCCAGGCTCTAGATGGGGCCACAGGTCTCCCTGTCCTTAGGGACCCCGTCCCCGCCGGACCCCCAACTCAAGGCCCTGACTGTGTTTAAAGCCTGACTGGGACTCGGGGCCCAGAAGAGAGCTTGTCTTGGGCTCTGTGGTCAGGGGAGGCGAGGAGGGCCCACCCCACTGATCCTGTGATGTCTGCCTCTCAATCAGCCCGTGGTCACTGACCATTCAGGGCCCAGCCTCCCACGGTCAGCCTGAATCAAAGGCTGCCTGTCCAGGGTGGCCGGAGCCTAGCTGGGATGTGCCCCACTCTCGGCTCCTTGATGATCAAACTGCGGGCGCCAGGGGCCTGCCCCCTGCAGAGGCAAAGCCCGGTGGAGGGGTGGTATCTCAGGTTCAGAGGTCGTGGTCACGGACCTGGGGCCCACCCAGGCCAGGGCTCTGCAGCCCCCAGCACACGCAGGTGCCCAGCACACTTATTTCCGTGTGGATTGCTAATGGTCCCCAAAATTCTGGAGGAGAAGCTACTGGCCAGCTGGCCCGTGGGGGCTGAGCCTAGCTCTGTGGCCTCGTCAAAGGGTGCTGGGAACCTGCATTCATGTCTGCCTTCAAGGCAGAGGGGCCACTTCAGGTTCTGTGGTCTCACAAGGTTCTCCCCTACCAGGCAATCCCTATGTCCCCAAGGTTCCCGGACGACCCAGGCAGGGGAGGGCTTGGCACTAGGCATGGATATTCTTTAGCCTAGGCTCGTGCCCACCTCTGCTCTGCACTGGAGCAGGCAATGCCAGGTGTCGCCCCCCCAGTGGGGCCACCTGCCCCCTGCTCCATCACCCGCTGTCTGTGCCTCCTCCCACCCGCACCTCTCCTGAGCCCTCCCCACCTCGATGCTCCGGCCCGTCCCAGGCACAGCTCAAGCCCTGCCTCCTCCAGGCAGCCCCCTGGCAGCTTTCTCCCAGATCCTCCTTGGGGCTCCCGGCATAAGGCCCGGTCCACCGCGCTCGCTCTCACAGGGGTGCCGAGCACCTTCTGGGCGCATGGCCCGTGCAGGGAACGGGCCAGTGACCGGCCAGTCCAGCACCGTGCGACCAGCGATGGGACCGAGGCAGGCCCAGGGTGCGCTGCGGAGTCCAGTGCCTGGAAGGGCGCACTCGGTGGCGGGGAGCAGAGATGCAAAGACAAAGCATGAGGGCAGCTACTGGTGGGTCTGGCCGACTGCAAACTTGGCCCAGTGTGAACAAGGCAGGTAAGGGGTGAAAGCATCGGGCAGAAGAGGCTGTGCCACCATGCGACCCCGTCCCCGGCCTCAGGGACCCCGTCCCTGGCCTCAGGGACCCTGTCTCTCACCTCAGGGATCCCGTCCCCGACCTCAGGGACTCTGACTCCATCCCCGACCTCAGGGACTCCATCCCTGACCTCAGAGACTTCATCCCCGACCTCTGGGACTCTGACTCCATCCCCCATCTCAGGGACTCCAGAGCTTTAGGCACGTCTGCTCCCCACCGGCTGACCCTGCCCAGGTCCAGCTGGCTGGCAGAGAAAGCCCCAAGCTGCCCAAGCCGCTGAGGCGCTGACCCGGCCGCCCACAGATCCGGATGGCATGTGGACTGTCCCCCCAGATGCTCTTCTTTCCAATGCAGCCTTTCTAGAGATGAGTTAAAATCGGCCACGCTCAATTTCATGTAACGATTTGAAAACAAAACCCCCTGTAAAACACTCACAGGTTACAGGCTGGCAGGAAAACACATCACAAGATCTCATGGTGGCATCCAGGGCAGAGGCAGAGCGATGGGGACTTTGTTTTGGTTTGTGGATTTTCTGAAGGTTCTCCCCGAGGCAAGTAAGACACAGATAAAACAGAGATGGGAGGGAGGGAGGCCTGGTCGGGGCGGGGTGTGTGTGTGTGTGTGTGTGTGCGTGCGCGCGCGCGCATGTGTGCGTGTGCGCGTTTGTGCATGCGTGTGTGTGTGCATGCATGTGTTCACGTGTGTGCATACATGTGAGTTTGCACGCACGTGTATGTGTGCGTGTGTGCGCGTGTGCGAGTGTGTGTGCGTGTGAGCTGGGCTGGAGGGTGTGAGAGCGAGAGACTGCACTGTTCCCAGCGCCCCCGTGGGCAGGCAGCAGGGCCCTGGAGGCTGCAGGAACCCCAGGGAGAAGGTGGCAGGGCTCACCTCCCACCCGTGCACCAGCTCCTTTGGGACACAGCAGCCCTGTCGGGATGCCCCACCGCCCAGCTGTCACCAGCAGAGGCGGCCCTTGAGAGGGGGAGGGTGGGAAGGATGGAGGGCGGGGATGCTCTGCCAGACCCCAACTGACCCAGCAGCACACAGCAGGTCTGCAAATACCACCACAAAGGTTGTTCAGCCTCCTAAGCAGGTCTCGCCGTGGGAGCCGTGTGCCAGGAACAGGCTGGAGGTAAAGACTGTTGAGGGTGGACATAGGCCTGGTGCCCCCAGAACCTCTGCCCTCCCTGACCCTGGGCCCCCTGCAGAGCTCCTGGGTCAGCCGGCTGGTTCACAGCACCGCCCCCAACCAGGTCCTGTCCCTTTAAGCGGGCGAGGTGGGTGGTGGGGATGGGGTGGGAGGCGGGGCGGGGCGGGCTTCCTGGGCCGCCTCCCCACACACGGATGAATCATCCCATGAATCAGTGGGAAACGAGAGACGCGGTTCCCACCGCCGCGTTCCACATGAAAACCTCGGGCCCCACGGCTGGGAGGCGGACTCTGTTTATTTGGGGGGTTTTTGACAACCCCCACCCCGGCCTCACCCTGTCCTGGAGCCAAAGTTCTGAAGTCAACAGTCAGTCTTGACCAGATTCAGCTGTTAGCATTGTGTGTGTGTTTTCAAAAATGAGCTGGAGTCCGCAGGCCTTGGAAGTCCTGGTCAGGAAGAACTCGACAACAGAGCAAAGCAGTCAAGGCCAGGTGTCCAGTGGCACCTCCCGGGGATGGAAAAGAGCCAAGTGTGCCCGGGGCCCACCTCCTGCGTCTCTGTGTGGCAGGGCTTCCGGGAGGGCTGACAGTGGCGGGCGCTGGAAGAGGATCTACTGTGTGTGCTGACTCTGGATGCTCACGATGGCCAGGGGAATGGGTGGGGAAGTCCCGGCCCAGGAAAGCAGACAGACTGGCCCAGACACCCCTCCCAGGGCCACTTGTCACACAGGTTGGGTACTGCACAACCCTCGGACCGTTGTTAACAGAGATCACCGTGTGGCGGCTGCCCTTGGAATTGTGCAGTGCGCAACCTGCCCAACTATATACCTTACCTGCCCAGCACACAGCGGGCAGAGCCAGGACTGAGACTCCGTTTTTTTCCCTCTAACTCGGAGGTCACTGCCCATTCTTCTATTGCCTCCTGCAATCAGAAGACTCCCCCGCTACCCCCGTCATCACCCAGCAGTCAGCTAGGAACTGAGGATGGAGGGATCATCAGCAGGTGCCCACAAGGTCCCAGGCTGGGCCCATCCATCCACAATGCGGCCAGATGGCAACCTCTCCCCAGGGCTCGGGGACCGAGGTGTCCCATTTAGTCCTCAGCCTCGCTAGTGCCCTGCCCGCCTCCCGGTGGCCTCAGCTGTGGCTCCCCAAGCACGCACGCTCTGAAGTGCCCCCCCAACCTTTGTAGTCAGTCCTTCTCCTGCAGACCCCTAGGCCCAGGCCAACACACTGCCCCTGGGGAGCCCGCCCTGCCTGACTTAGTGGGCTCAGGGACCAAGCGCTCTCTCTCATCTGGGGCCCAAGGCCCTATGTGACTCCCTCCCAGACCTGTCCTCCAAGAATGTCCCCGTGGCCTGGGCACCCCTGACCCACGGCAGTGAGCAGAGAGCCATGAGGAACGGGGGCCCTGAGAGTGGGTGCACGGTCCCAGGGGCCCCTCTGCGGCCTCTCGCCCACACCCCCAAGCCCCACCCACCACCCACAAGGGGCTGCTTTGCAGCCCCAGGGGCTGCCTTCCGGATCTAATTAGTTCCCAGGATGGCTCCCTGCCTGTGTTTTTCTTTTTCTTGAAAACATGCCTGTCCTGGAGTGAACTGTCTCCCCGCAGCCAAAGACGGTGACTTCAGATCCTGCTGCAGCTCCCGGGGTGGGGTGGTGGGGAGGGGGGACCCCTGCTGTCTGCGACCCCCAGGCTCCCATCCCTGGAACACAGGGCTGAGGGCTGCCGCCAGACCTCTGCTCCACGGGCCACGCCAGCCCAGGCTTCGGGCACTTAGGCTTCAGGGAATTTTCACAGCCATTCTGCAGGGCAGGGATCGTCACGATTGTACAGGCGAGGAAAAAGGCTCAGAGAGGTCAGGGCACCCAGCAAGGCTGGCAGCCGGGTCCCCCGACCCCTGACATGTCTCTTTCTCCTCGTTGGTCATCCCTGTCCAGGGTGACGGGCTGTCCTGCTCCCAGGAGAGCCTGGCATGGCCAGTCTTCAGCTTGGGGCCAGCCCAGCTCCTCCAGCTGTGAATCCCACTGCAGCTGCAGCCAACGCCACGGAGCAGAGGGCTCTGCCACCAGCCTGTCTGTACTTTATGAAGGGGCCCCACAGGCCAGGCAGGACTCCAGGCCGCCCGCAAGCTAAAGTGGGGTCAACCCCCTGGTCTTCCTCTTACAGGAAGCCCTCCCTGCCTACTGGCCCATCAGTTGACTTCTCTGGGCTCAGGGTCCTCAGCTGTGACATGGGGGCTAAATGAGGCCAGTGGAACCCCCGTGGGCAAGGCCTGGCACATGGCAGCCTTTCTGCCAATGCTGCCTTCTGGCTCCTTCCCATCCTCAGTGGCCCTGCCTCCCTCATAAACTCCATTCACGTCAGAAGCGTCCACTTGACAATGCTTAGGTTTGTTCCCACTAACGCCTGTTAACCCTTCCATGGGGGTAAATTATCTCATCGACTGTCAGTGATCCAGGGAGGAGGGTCTGTTGTCCCCCCTTCACAGATGGGGAAGCTGAGGTGTGGAGAGCCTAGACTTGCAGAGCCTCACCTTGGGAAGTGGTGGAACTCGAACAGAACTGGGTCTCAGTTCTGGCTTTGCTAGAGGGCTGAAGCATAGTCGGGCAGGTTGTGCGCGGCACAACCGCAGGGGCCCCCTGCTCCCCTCTGCAGCAGACCTGGCCTTCTGTTTGGGAGGCACACACCCACATGTCCTGGCCATGTCTGTGCTACTCTAGGGCAAGGAGTCTGTGCTTTCATTCTTTCTCCAACTATTCAACACCTTTATCACAGCTGGGAGGCCACTTCCTCAAGGTGCTGGAGGCCTGCCTGGTGTCCAGGGACGGTCAGAAGGACCAGTCTCAGGGCAGAGCTGTCTCTTCCCACCTGCTGACCTCGGGCAGGACACTGTACCTTGCTGGGGTCTTTTCTTAGAAAGGCCATGACAAACCCAGACATGACGGGCGTTTAGCCTGCAGCACAAGGTCTCACCCTTGACCCTGGTAAAGCCTGCTGGCTTCTCTCCATCAGAGCAGCCCAGGAGGAGGTGGCTTTCAGTGCCTCCAGCAGGACTCAGCCAGTGGCCCACCGCTCCACACCTGGTTTGTATGAACCCCAGGCCTACAAGGAAGCCATGTGACTCTGTGCTTGGCCTCATTTCTCCCAGGCTTTTGGCAGCTGAGGGGCACATGTCGGGCCAGGTGGACGCCGTCAGTGGTTTGAGCCCGGCACACCTGGGTTCCGGCTCCCCTGGTACAACGCTCGCGGCGTGACGGACTCGGGGCAGTTCACCCCCCAAGTGGCTGGGTGGTCTCCATCGGGTCCCCTTGGGATGTGGACTTGAAGACAAGCTCAGACCTGGATTTGGACGGGGTGGGGGTGGGGCTCCACGGGCCCCGCAGGTCATGGAGGGGGCCCCCACAGCCTGGAGGGGCGATGAGCCTGCGGCCCTGCCCCAAACCTCGGCCGCCCCCTCTCAGTGACGCAAACACAGCAACACAGCACCAACCCAGGGCCAGGGCCGCTCGCCAGCCAGGCTCCTGCCGCGGAAGCCCGTCCCGCACTGGACACCCTCCACGCCAGAACCCACGCCAGAACCTAAGCAGAGCTCTCCAAACCTGCTCTTTCAGGACAGGCCCGGCTGCCTGCCCGCCCTGCCCCTGCCCCTTGTCATGAGGTTCCAGAGCCTCTGGGGCCTGTCCCCCTCGGCTGCCAGCCGAGCAAAGACCCACTCAGGCACCAGACTCCCACGAGCTGTGCCCTGGCAGCCCGCTCTGCACACCTGTTACCCATAAGCTTCAGGGGTCTCTCATTTCCTGAAGATGGGTCACCCTCACAGCTCCTCCCGCCTATGCTTAGCATTTCCTGCTATCCTCCTGCACAGGCTCTGTTTGCAACGGGCATCTCCACGGCTGTTTAGATGCCACCTCCTCCAGGAAACTCTCCCTGACTGCTCCCTCTCCCCAACCCAGAGATGTGTTCTCCCTCCCCCGAGTCCCACCCATTTGTCCTCTGTCCCTCATGGCACAGATGATCAGGGATTTCACAGGGACTCGGCTGGTGGTGGAGGTGGAGGGGGACATGAAGCAGAGCCCAGGATGTACTGAGCCGGTGGGCTGCATGGGGAGTCCTGCTTGGTCCCCATAGGCAAGTGGGGGTCCCGTGTGGAGGTGCATGGGAAGGGGACAGGCCCGGGGAAGGCAGGACCAGACCGGGTTCTGTGGGATCCCAGCGCACCTCCAGACCAGCTGTAGGGAGCGCGAGGCGGCGAGGTGAGAGTGCCGTCCAGGCCAAGCCCTGGCCGGGAAAGGACGGTGGCACAGCAGTCCAGGCCCTAAGCTCCTCTTGGCCGGACCCCTGGCTCCTCACAGGTCCTCAGGAGCCGCCAGAGGCTGCAACTCAGCCCCTGGTGTGGGCGGCGGGAGGGGAGAGGTGGGGGCCCTGGTGAATCCTGAGTGCAGGGCCCGGGAAGCCGCTAAGGGGAGAGGTAGGGGCCTGGGTGAATCCTGAGTGCGGGGCCCGGGAAGCTGCTAAGGGGATTAAACCCTGAAAGTCAACAAAGCTCTTAAATAAACAGAGCCCAGAGTCTCCACGGGCACCTGCTCTGGGGCTGAACAATAAAAGCCGATGATTAAATACCACGTTGTGAATTGCCCTCCAGGATTCTTGCTGGGAAAATCCCAGGGACAGAGTCCGAAGACGGCTGAAGCAACTGAAAATGAATGAACTGCCCTGGGGCTTGAAATTCTGACTTAACTGAATACTTGCAGGCCTCCTGGTCTGCAGCTGTGGGCAGAGGCTGTGAAAAGGGACCCCTCTGCTTCACGCAGACGCAGCTCTCTGGCCTTTACTCTCCCCTTGATGGATACTCATCCCCAACACGTAGCATCTACCTCGCACAGACATGGGAAGGCGCAAAAGCTCCCTGGGTAGGTAGTGAGCCCACCATCACTGGTATGCGAGGGGGTATGCGAGGAGGGACACCCACCACGTGGGCCGGCCTTTCATTCCAATGGCACCGAGCTCAGCTGCTGGACCAGGCCTGCAGAGAACAAACAGATCAGACGTCCGTCCTGTGAGGCTCAGAGCCTGGTGAAGTTGAAAATAAGTCATTGAGTCAGAGAAGAAATGAGAGGTGGTTCAGAGGAGTCCCCACGGTGCGCCCATGAGGCTGAGGCAAGGGACTACCCAGGCAGTCAGGGAGGGCAGCTCGTCTAGGCCAAGGCAAGTTGAGGACTCGGTCCCACGAAGGTGAGGGAACAATTTGGTGCAATGGAGACCACACATGCAAAGACCCTGAGGTGGAAAGGAGACCGGTGTGGCTGGAGCAGGGGAGGAGCCGGTGCTGGAGGGGTGGGCAGGGCCAGGCGGCACAGGGGTCTGGGGCTCAGGGTCGGTGTTGGGGAACACCCGTGATGGGCAGCACGGACTTATCACGGTCACCCTGGCCGCCGTGTGAAGAAGTGACCGAAGGGAGGATGAGGGAGGTGGAGAAGGTCCACGGAGGCCAGCGTGGCTGGAGGGACCCTGGGGGTAACATCTCAAGGTCAAGCTGAGGACCCTCCTGCAGACAGGGAGTGAGGAACGCGGGGAAGTATGGGGTCAAAGCGTGACGCAGCCTTCTGACCTAAACTCCCCTGGGGTGGTCCTGTCGGTTGAGGGTAAGGGCCAGCTGAGACACAGGATTCCGGCTCAGGGAAGGAGGGGGGCTGGAGACAGGACCCTGGGTGCATCCGAAGGCAAGTGACGGTGGAGCCTGCAGGACTCACGTCCAGGGGGAATATGCTGGAGACAGTAGCCCCTTACCTGCCTCTACATGTGGACATCACCCGGTGATTTCTGACCAGGCTCTGGGAAGGCCCGGGGTTGGGGAGCGGGTAACGCCGCCAGGGATGCCCTATAGAGGTTGAGCCTATTGGCGCTGGAGACCCAGGCCTGATCCTGACCCCAGACCTTGGAGGTCCAACGCCCTGCCTGAAGAAGAGCACCAGCCGGAGCCGGGCCGGGCCTGCTTCTGTCATTTCCCAGCCGAGTGACCTCAGCCCCATCACTTGGCCCTTCCCTGACTCCATGAGCACATCTCGGGTGCATGAGTAAGGAACAGATTCGCCAAGTGAGACATCGCCGGTCAGAGCCCGGGACCGGCTCCAGTCCCACAGGGGCTGGACTCTGCCCGTGCCGCCTCACGGGAAGCAGGATGTCTGAGGTCCCTGCGCCCGGGCGCCAGGAGCAAGGGCGGGCCGCACACGGACCATGCTGTGCAAGGTGCCCATCAGAGGCTGGGCCCATGTGGCCCCGCCCACCGAGGCCACCCGCCCACCGAGGCCGCCCCTCCCCACCCTCCAATGGTCTCAGCCCCTCTGGGTGCCCCCTGGCCCTGGGGGCTCTGACAGGGCTTGCGGTCTGCGCACCTGCCCGGTGCGGCCGGTCCCTCTGCCTCTGCCCGACTCCCAGCTCCCTGCGTCCTCCCTATCCATCTGTCCAGAGAGCCCGGGTCACCTCTCGCCGCTCAGCACTGGAGCTCTGCCTGTGGGGAGCCTCCCAGGCCTTGCCAGGTGATGGAAAGGGTGTGGGAGGCGTCAGAAGTGTTATCATAACACACAAAGTAACCGACCGTCTGGGCACCGCTCGTTAGAGGCACGTGTGTGCGAGCTGTAGCTCATTACTCTCTGCACCAATTCACCGAAACTGAGCAATCGCCCCACTTGACAGATGAGGAAACTGAAGACCGGGGCCTCGCGGGCAGCACCGCGTTCGTAGGAGGGACAGGGCCAGCCCCAGCTGCAGGCCTCCCACTCAGCCCGAGCCCTCTGCATCTGCCTGTGGCCACCACGCTACCGTTCTCTGCTCAGCCTCCCGTGTCTCCCCCACCATCTGTTTCTCCAGGCCCAGCCGGGCTCTGCCTCATCGCAGGGGCCCTGTTACCAGCCCATGGCCAGCAGGACAAACAGAGCAGGGGCTTCGCAAGCCGGGCCTCCATCAGCCAAGAAGAAAGGTTTCCTGACGCCCCTGGTGGTCCAGGGCTAAGACTCTGTGCTCCCAAAATGCGGGGGGCCCGGGGTTCAACCCCTAAGACTCTGTGCTCCCAATGCGGGGGGCCGGGGTTCAACCCCTGGTCGGGGACTAGGTCCCATTTGCTACAACTAAGAGTTCATCAACCACAACTAAAGATCCCCTGGGCCTCAACTAGGACACGGCGCAGCCAAGTAAATGAACATTAAAAAAGAAAACAACGTTCAATAGTTACTAGAGAAAATAAAGGCTTCACAATGCCTAGACCACCTCCAACCCACTCCAGCCCCTGGCGCCCTGGAGCCTGACTCTAAGAGCGTCCACTACTTGGGAGAGTTGGCTCTGGGGAGCCCACCCTGAGCCCTCTGCCTGTCTGACCCGCCAGCACGGCCTGAGATGGGCCCGCTGGCTCTGAGCCCCAAGGCAGAGGGCGTAGTGGGCACGCAGTAAATGATAACGTTCACCCCCGTGACACTGAGTGGCCCCACGTCCCCAGTCTCCCAGGCATAATCCAAGCACAAGCCTGACCACATCACCCTCACTTCTCTTAAAACCCTTCGAAGGCTGTCCCATATAATCATGGCTAATCCCACATAATGCTTCCCAAACCAGGCTCCCTGGAACCCCAGCGTGCCAGGGGGAGGTCCCGTGCATTCTCCCAGGAAGGAGCTCTTTGTTTGGGAAACCCTGGGTTTTTATCATTTTGATTTTTTTTTTACCTTGTTGCAGGCTTTCTCAGGAGCTCTGATAGACTCAAGCTGAGTGTGACTCCCCACTGCAGGGCTGGAGTCTACTTTCTAGAATGTTTGGGCCCCAGGACACTTGTTTTCAGAATCCCAGACCCGATTTGGGAAGCCTGGCCTACAGGGTGAAATCTAAGGTACAACGTTTATGGGACATGCGTGGTCCTGTCCCTGCCAAGCTGTCCAGCCTTGGGTGTCACACACATGCACGCGCACATATGCGTGCGCGCACACACACACATGCACACCCACACGCACACACACACACGTGCACACGCGTGTGCATGCGCACACATGCACACACGCATATGCGTGCACTCACACGCACACCCACACCCACACGCACACACGTGCACACACACACATCCCCCTGCCCACCAGCTGCTCCAGGCTGCGTGTTCTCCCCGACCTGACTCACCACACACGGTGAGGTCTCCATGTGGCGGTTCACACTGCCTTCTTCTCCCAGGAGAGCTAGCCCTTCAGCCATCCCAGGCTCCCTGGCCCCCAGGTGGCCCTGTGCCCCACGGAGGAGCCCGTCCTGGGCGTCAGCATCTCCCCAGCTGCGGGCTGAAGACAACCACGGAGCATGATTCCTTTCGGTTGCTATGAACTCAGCGCAGGGTGCTGTGCTCAGAGCGCCTGGGAACCAACGTGGGAGCCTGCCTTCCCAAGAGATGCCCCAGACGAACACGGGCACAGCAGGGTTTTCCAGCATTTTCATTCACAGGCTCAGCCTGTGTGGCAAGAAGCCACCTGGAGCCAACCCCAGGTTAGGGGGGCTACTCTAAGGTTGGGCTTCTCCAGTGGCTCAACGGTAAAGAGCTGGTCTGCCAAGGCAAGAGATGAGAGATGTGGCTTCCATCCCAGGGTGGGGAAGACCCCCTGGAGAAGGGCATGGCAACCCACTCCAGAATTCTTGCCTGGAGAATCCCATGGACAGAGGAGCCTGGCGGGCTACAGTCCATGGGGTCACAAAGACACGACTGAATGACTTACACACGCACGCACACATGCTCTAAGCTTTGATGGGACTGAGAGATTTCTTACCCCACGGCCTGTCCACACGGAGCCCCCACACACAGTCCAGAGACCCCACATGCTGGCTCACCATTCCTAAACGACCTTCCAGAGAGGCATTTTAAATGCGGTACAAAAAAAAAAAAAAAAACCCACTACATGTGGCTCAACTGCTGTCGTTTGAATATCCAGACATTGAAGGCCAGGAAAGTGCTTTGCATCCAACACCCAGGCAGGGCAGGGATATGGGGACCAGGGGAAACGAGACACAAGGTGGGTACATTTTAATGAGGCTGGAGAAATGCTGGGCGGACCAGGCCCCTTGGGGTGGTCAGAAAGCCCCTGGTCTCACCACCGGTGAGCTACTTCTGCGACCTTGGAGGCAGCACTTTACTTGAAGACCAGAAGCCTGGTTAGAGATCTCTAAAAGAAATCGTCACTTGTTCCCTGGGGAGCACTCCGCCCTGGCTCTGAGCCCCGTTTCCGAGGAGACGCTTCTTCATCCCTCCCACCCCCGCCAGCGATGCTGGCGCTCCCTCCCCGGCCGAGCGCTTACCCGATGGGCAGGCGCCCTTCTGCAGCTGGCGCACGGGCGTCCCAGAGAGCTGCAGCGCGCGGCGGCTGGCCGCCTGCAGCGCGCACACGTTGGCGTAGGTGTGCCCGTCGGTGCCACACACAGCGTTCGCCCAGCGGCAGCGACACAGCCCGCGCACACACTCCAAGCTCTCCCCGCACGGCGAGTCGACGGGGCGGCCACACGGCTCGCCCTCGGTGGCGGCGCACACCAGGCAGCAGTTGCAGAGGTCCGGCACGTAGCCGCCGGGGCAGCGGGGGCTCGGGCACCGCGACACGTCGCAGCGCACGGGGCACGACGCGGCCGGGGGCTCCCGGGCCAGCGCCAGGGCGGCCAGCGCGGCCAGGAGCAGCGCCCGCGCCTGCATGGCGGACCGGCCGGCGGCGGGCGGCAGCGCGGGAGACCAGCCCGGGGAGGGGCGCGCACCGAGGCCGCGGCTCCGGGCGCCGACGGAGGGAACGCGGCCACCTGCGCCGGCGGCTCGGGCTCAGGCAGGCGGGCGCCGGGACCGCAGGGACATGCCCGGGGCGCGGGGAACGCGGCGGCGGGGGACTGGAGAGGCGCCCCGTGCCGGCCGGGCCGACGGTCTGCTGGGCGGCCGGCCCCGCCGCGTTTTAAGGCGCCGGCCGCCCGCCCTCGCAGAAAGGGGGCGGCCCGGCCCCTCCGCCAGCCCCGCCCCGGCCCAACCGCCGCCCCCCTCCACCCCCGAGCCCGGCCTTCCGGGGCCTGGACCCACCCGCGGCCAAAAGCTGGGCCTGCCTGGTCTGGGAAACCGGGTGATGGTTATGCAGCGGGCCCCCACCCCGGGGCGGCAGGGGCCTTGCAGGGGAGGAGCCACCCTGCGTGCATGCCGCGGGCACCACGCCGGGGAATCTCTGACCCGGCCCGGTTCGTGTCCCAGTTCCAGTGACCTCAGCTACTCCCCCGGGTCCCCCCTTCATAGAATGGGCAAGACCAGACCGTTAGTCCCGGCCCCTCCTCCCCAGCCCGTCTCCTCTCCCTGCCCTGCGGCCCTGCGCCCCCACCCCCACCCCTGGCCTCCTGGGCCTGGGTGCCCTCAGGACACACAGGCCTGGCCCCCTACCCACGGGTGGTCGAGGTGGACATCGCCCCTCCTGGGGAGACTCTGGGGACAGACCTCCAGGAAGCGCCTCCGCCCCACTGTCCCCGGCCTTAGCGCTCGGAGGAGTTGCTGCCCCGGGCTCCGCAAGAGGTCTGTCTGGTTCCGCCCAGCTCTCGGTGCCCTGGGACCCTGGCGGGGTCACCTGACAGCCCTGTGCCTCAGTTTCCTCCCTGGGAAAGGGGAAGGCGTGGGGCTGTGCTGTATAGGGTATAGGGGGCGTCCCCTGTGTTGGGGGTGGCACGCAGTCAGCCCACAGGGGGCATCCCCCTGATTATTCCACACACATTCTCGGAAAAGACGCTCCAGGCCCAGGGCCCTGCGCCGAGGGCCCAGAGCCTGGTGACCAGGCTGCCTGCAGTCTGACGAGGGCTGTGGGCCGGGTGTGGTCCAAAGAGACAGAGGACAGAACCCTCTTTGGAGGTGAGCTTCAAGAGGGTGTAGGGTTTGGATGCCGTAGTGGGCCTGGGGGCTGCTGGTGTCAAGTGGGGAGCTAGTTCCCACCTGGGTGAAGGCTCGGAAGCAAAGCCAGGTCAGAGGGACGACCTGTCAGGCAGAGAAAGCCTTCGGGTGCAGACCCTGGAGCTGGGGGTCCGCACCTTCTCTGCAAGGCCCTGCGGCCGCCTGCTGAGGTCTGGAGAGCCCTGCTCAGAGTGATGGCTTTACATGCATAAAGCAAGCTGCACAGCGTTACTGGGGGGAAGTCATGCTGTTATGAACACGCTTGTTAAAGTATGTGGTAAAGAACCCACCTGCCAATGCAGCAGACTCAAGAGATGCAGGTTCGATCCCTGCATCGGGGAGACCCCCTGGAGGAGGAGATGGCAGCTCACTCCAGTATTCTTGCCCAGAGAATCCCATGGGCAGAGGAGCCTGGTGGGCTACAGACCATGAGGTCACCAAGAGTCGGACACGACGAGCGACTGAACAACAGATGGGGAAACTGAAGCCTGAAGTGAAAGGACCCATCCCTCGCTTTCCTTCTCCCATCTGAAACGGGTGCAGGCCCCGGGGTCACCCTAGTTTTTGCCTGGAAAGGGCAGGCCCCTGGGTCGCAGAAGCTGCCGTGAGCATGGCTGGCTGCCAAGTGCTCTGTTGGTAAAAGGAATCGGGTTCCAGATGAACTGGCAGTGCCCAGGAGACGGATGGAGCAGTGCCCCCTGCTGGTCAGACTCTGTCCTGCCTCGAGGTGCAAAGCAGGACACCTTCAGGGCTTCCCTTTAGGTGGCAGGAATGCTTCACCACCACCCACCCTCCCCGCATCTCAGTCTCCCCCAGAGCCCCGCCCCTCCTGTGGGTCAGTTCCGTTCAGCAGTCGCTCAGTCATGTCCGAGTCTTTGTGACCCCACAGGCTGCAGCACGCCAGGCTCCTCTGTCCATCACCAACTCCCGGCATTTAATCAAACTCAGGTCCATTGAGTCGGTGATGCCATCCAACCTTCTCATCCTCTTTCGTCCCCTTCTTCTCCCGCCTTTAATCTTTCCCAGCATCAGGATCTTTTCTAATGAGTCAGCTCTTAAAGGCCAAAGTATTGAAACTTCACCTTCAACATCAGTCCTTCCAATGAACACTCAGGACTGATCTCCTTTAGGATGGACTGGTTGTCCTTGCAGTCCAAGGGACTCTCAAGAGTCTTCTCCAGCACCTCAGTTCAAAAGCATTAATTCTTCGGTGCTCAGCTTTCTTTATGGTCCAACTCTCACATCCATACATGACCACTGGAAAAACCATAGCTTTGACTAGACAAATCTTTGTTGGCAAAGTAATGTCTCTGCTTTTTAATATGCTGTCTAGGTTGGTCATAGCTTTTCTTCCAAGGAGCAAGCGTCTTTTAATTTCATGGCTGCTGAGGGTGGGCATCCTCAAAGCTCCAGGATGCTCCTGGGTGGAGCTTCAAGGAAGTTGGAAGTTCCTCCTGTTTATTATTCATTTACATTTAATCCCCCACCCCCCACTGCTGCTCTCAGTACTTAAGCCCCTTTACAAACAAGATCAAGATAAAAAGGAAAGAAGAGAAACCAAGTAAAGCCAAAAAGAGTGATAGGAAAAAAAAAAAAAAAACAGGAAGCCATAGGTAGGGCTGGTGCACAAATTATTGCCCTGAGATGCCCTTTTTTGGTGTGGTGATCCCCAGTCTACTTGGCACCAGGGACCAGTTTCCTTGAAGACAACTTTTCCACCGACCTGGGATGGAGGGGATGGTTTCGGGATGAGTCAAGTGCGTTACATTTTTTGTGCACTTTATTTCTATCACATTAGCTCCACCTCAGAACATGAGGCATCAGATCCTGGGGGCTGAGGACCCCTGTTTTAGTGCATGGCTGTAAGTTTGGCTCCCAGCTTCCTGGCAGCCGAGGCAAGGATGGAGATGAGATGCCCGTGTTGCAGAAACAAACCGTCACTCCAGAGCAGCCTGACTTCTCACTACAGAGAGGAGACAGCGTCCCCAGGGGAGCCTCAGAAAGGATGCTGCGGATGTCCTGGCACCCCCATAGCGTGTCCCACGTGGCTCCCCAGAAAACAGCTCTCAGTGGAAACGAGGGGCAAGCAGCCTAGGCATGCTTCAAGAAACGCTATTTGTTAGCAGGTGGGATTCGGACTGGCCCAGGAGGGCAGGGGAGCTCTGCAGTGGTGCCCAGGCCTGGCAGAACATCCTGGAAGCTCATTCAGGAGCGAGAGCGTGTGATACTGAAATTGATGAGAACCAGCCTCACGGATTCATGAGCATGTCTTCCCTGCGCACGTCCTTGCCTCCATGACACATTAAACCGCAGGGAAAGAGCTCCAGGAACCTTTATTCAGTGCACGGGCTGGGTCAGCCTATCTAACTAGTGGCCCACAACCCAGCAGGGCGAGAAGGTTTCAGAAGAGGTGGGAGGCCCAAGAGGACTGAAGGCCATCAGAACCATGTCAGCGAGGGCCCCAACACTCTGCTTCGGGGCCCTCTAACAAAACATAGCCCAGGGGACCAAGGTAATCTCCCTATAGCCTGGCACCCAAGGGCCCCAAGGGTTACCCAGCAGGTTCCTGACCACCAGCAGAGCAGCAGCAGGCGGGGGACAGTCCTACTCCCTGCAGACTCTGCCTTCTCTGTGAGCTGGGGGAGAAGCGCCCTCCCAGGAAATGCCCCCAAATTCTTGGGCCAAGGGGATGCTTTCTGTGGGGCTCAAGGTCTTGCACCTGCCGGGAGGGCTTCCTGCTACAGAAAGTGATCTTGCTCCCGCTCTCCATCACAATACGGCCACCCTCTGGGTCTGGCTCCCATCTAGACGTCAGCCTCTCACGGACGATGGGGACAGTGTCTCACCTCCCTGGCGCTGGCCAGGATGGGCGTTGGCCAACGTTACTTCCACTGATGGGAACGGAGTCGGCTCCCTCCAGGGGGGAACCTGAGCTGGGCCAGGGTGTGCAGGCTCCCTGGGACACCCCTATCCCATGCCTCCATCTCTACACAGAGCTGGACAGCCGGACAGGCCTGAGTCCCCAGGCTCTGGGCAGCCTCTGCCCTTTGACCTCAGCTTTGTCTACGGCTCTGGATGAGGTCATGACTCATGTCACTTTGGGGACCTGAAGGCCATCCCGGCCACACCTCGGCCTGCAGTAAGACTCATCAGCGGTGACTCAGAGGGTGGGCCCCTGCACAGGGTTGGGGTGGGGAGGGGCGTCAGGGTGGGTGGGACCCTCTCTGTCTTCAGCCCCCACCCCGGGCCCTCCCCACACTTAGAGGAAGTGAGTCCCTCAGAGAGGGAGACTTCCCTCCCCAGCCTTGTGCCCACCCTGGCCCCTGGCCTCAAGGGGAGGGACACGGACAGGCACCACCCAGCACTCAGGACTGCTCGGGGAAATAGGGGATATTATGATCCCTGCTTCCTGGGATCCCTGATAGCTCAGTTGGTAAAGAATCCGCCTGCAATGCAGGAGACCCCGGTTCGATTCCTTGGTCAGGAAGATCCGCTGGAGAAGGGAAAGGCTACCCACTCCAGTATTCTGATCTGGGGAATTCCATGGACTGTATAGTCCATGGGGTTGCAAAGAGTCGGACAGGACTGAGCGACTCTGAAATAAAAAAAAGATCCCTGCCAGTGAGGCAGCTAAGGCCCAGAGAAGTGGAGTAACGTGCCCGAAGGCACACAGCCTGCCCGAGACAAAGCCAGCTGTGGACGCAGGCTCTCTGGCTCCAGAGCACATGCCCACGGTCAGTCCACTGCGCTGTCTCGGGGCGACCACACCGTGACTGCACACCCAGGAGATGCTGGGGCAGAGGGAAGCCCAGGGACTGGGCAGGGGCCGCTCTGGGGACCCCGGAGAAAGAGGGCCTTCCCTGAGCGGGCTCCAAGACATGAGGGGCTTGCCAGGCAGAGCAAGAAGACTGGGGGCCCCAGGAGAGGGTTCAGGGCTGCAAAGGGGGGCAGCGGGGCTCAGGACCACAGGCCTTCTCTCTGGGGCAGCAAGGACGCCTGGAGGAGGGGCAGCAGCAGCGTGACGCGGGGTTACCTGAGGGCCTGGGTGGGCCAGAGCGGGGTGTGTCAGGGGCCCGGGGGCAAGCTGATGCTTTGGCCCCAAGTTGTATGCAAAAAACTGGAAGAAAGCCTGACTCCAACTGGCTTCAGCTGACGAGGGCGTATGTATGCACCTTCCCCATAGGTCCCGGCGGGCCAGCGTCAGATGTGGCTTGACCCAGGAGCTCCCAGTGTCCTGTGGCCCATCTAGGCTGTGCTCCCCGCAGCCCTGGTTTCATTCTCAGGCCCTGGGGGTTGCAGGACAGCTATCAGCAGAGCCAGACCCACATACTCTGAGGGTCCTTTCCCCTCGCAGTCCCAGCAAAAATCTCTGTGTCTTACAGTGGTTCTCACGTCCATCCCTGACTCAGTCATGAAGGCAGCAGAGGTGGGGGCTACCGGCAGTCCAGCTCTGATCACCTCCTGTTGGGCTCAGCATTTCCCAGCCAGATGACTGTCCCAGATGGCAGGAAGGTACGCCTCAGAGACTGAGCTGAAAGAAGCTGCCCAGTGACTGACCCTTCACAGGCTTGCACACTCCGCTTGCACACCCCTGGTGATGGGGAGCTCACTACCCATCATGGCACTCTTTTCTGTTGTTAGAATGTTCTTTCTCTGATTGAGCTAAGTGCTGCTCCTGCAACTCCCACCGGTGGGCTCTGCTGGACCCCAGGAGGCTGGGGAGAAAATGCTGGTTCCTCACCTCCAGAAGAAGACTGCAAACACCAGAGGCTGGACCTCACGTTCTTTCTTCTCTTCTTAGTTCCTGTGTGACCCTGGGCCTGAGTTTTCTCTCTTTCTGGAGAATGAGAAGGAAACCCTCCTGGGGTTCCTAAGGACCAGCAGAGGCAGGAGGCAGAAGGCAGAGCTGTAAGATGGTCCCCAACATTCCTGCCCCCGGCGCACACATCCTTCACACTCTCCTTTAACATGGGTGGGCCTGGCCTAATCAGGTGAGCTCTTAAAGGCCCTGGGCCCTTCCTGAAGTCAGACACACAAGTGTAGAGAGACTGGAAGTGTGAGGGACCCATGGAGGGGGTCACAAGGCAAGGGTCTGGGGTGACCTCTAGGAGCCAAGTGGTCCCCGGCCAACAGCCTGCAAGATAGTGAGGATCTCAGTCCTACCCACAAGGAGAGGAATTCTACCAGCAACCGAAGGGCCTGAAGATGTTCCCCCTGCTGAGCCTGCAGCCGGGGGCGTGGGCCGCTGAGTGAGGACCAGCTGAAGCGTGCTGGGGTCTTGACCCACAGAGACCAGGAGGTAATAAATGTGCATGGGCTCCAGTCACTGGGTTTGTAGTGAGCACAGAAAACAAATATAGGCGGTGAGGACTAAGTGGGTGGTTGACTCAGAGGGGCAGAGGGAGCAAGTCAGGGGAGCAGCTGGGGGGCTGGGGGAACAACGGCCTGGAGGAGGGGAGGCACCCCTTGCACCCCGGGGCCGGGCCCCAGCCCCGGGAGACAGCCCCTCCGGAGCCCTGCCTGCTGGGCCAGGTCTGCCCTTTCTTGCGAGCTTTTTTTTAAGTTCCAGGGAGGATACAACAAGGTGGGCGCTACTATACCCACCAAATTGGAGCAGAAAACCAAGCCGGGAGAGGCTGTGATTTTCCAAGGCCCCAAAGGCATTAGGTGATGGACCTAGGGTTAGAACACGGGTGGGTCTCACCTCAAAGCTCATTCTCTTACCTCAGCTCCACATTTCTGTTCCACGTCCATTTTACAGAAGGGAAAAGTGAGGCCCAGGAAGGGGAGGCGGGTTGCAGAGACACCAGGCTAATTGATAACAGAAGGTCACAGGGACTGAGCCTGTACCACGCACGAGCCCAAACCTGTATCGGACCCTGATCACGTGCTCCTGCTAACATGCCCGTTTCACAGACGAAGAGGGAACCGAGAGGGTCAGGAACTGTCCAAGGCCACAGCGCAAGCGAGGGAGCTATAAAGTTGCGATGGGAACCCAGGCAACGTGCCTCTTCTACAAAAGCTGGTTCAGAACCCGCAGACACTGAGGACTGGGTAAGGAGAGCTGGTAGGAAGGAGCGGACAGACGTCAGAAAGCGGCCCCAGCTGAGTGAAATGACGAAATCAGGGCCACCCGGCCAGCAGGGCTTGGTCCTTTTCCCTTCTTTTAAGACAACAGCTTTCAGCTTTGACTGTCTGCAGCCCAAGACTTTCTTGGAAATCACCCTGCCTGCCCCACCCCAAAGCTGATAGGAGTTGGACGTGAAGCTTCCCCTGAACCAGACTGCCTCCCCACGCCTGGGAAGGTACATGCTGTCCATCCTGTCCAGCAAGGCAGTCCTCCCTGGACTTCTGGCTCACCCCACTCCCAGGCCAGCTGATGATGCAGCTGTCCTGGAGGTTGCTCGGCCCCTGGCCACTCTCTGAGGAGCCTGAAACCCTCCTCCATCCTCCCCAGAGCTGGGGCCAAGCAGATGCCCAGAGACTCGCTCTGGCCCCCCAGGGTGTCAGGCCGGCCGGCTGGGTGGGAGTGCTGGGCAGGGATCTCAAGCCACTTTCCCCTGGCCCCTGGGCCACACTGCCCTTCGGGGCCCCTGAGCTGTGTCCACACATTCCTGGCGGCCTGCTGCACTGAAGACGAGCCAGAGAGGAAGGGCTGCAGAGCTGAGGGCGAGGAGGCTGCCTCTGGCCTTCCAGGGGCTCCCCTCCAAGCTTTCAAGCTGCTAAATGGGGTCCAGGTGCTGCCCAGGCTCCCGCCCCCTCAACGGCCCTCATTCAGGCCCTTCCCCACCGTGCTCAGCACCCAGGTTTACCCCTCACAGGGTCCCTGCAGAGAAACTCCTACCATCCCCGTGTTACAGGCTCAGAGAAGGGGAAGTGACTCCTCCAGGGTCACAAGGCCAGGGCGTGGAAGACCAGGGTGCTGGCCGACGGGTTTCATGGCTGGGCCCTGGTTTGTGGGGTGGCCAGTTGGAGACTGAGGTCACACAGTGGCCAAGGTGAGGTGGTCTGAGCCTGCAGGAGCCCCTTGAGAGGCTAGAGGGCCTCCGGGCAACTTCCTGATTACCTGCACCCCGGGCAGGAATGGGAACCCCTCCTGCACACCTGCCAGGGCAGCCCGCCCTGCTTTGTTCCTGGGCCTGGGAGACCCTCACACCCACGTCTCTTCAGCCAGGCTGGGCTCCCCTCTGCCTCTCAGCCCACCTTGTGACAGTACAAGCTCTGGAGGCAGACCCTGGTGCCTTTCTGGAACTGCTTATCATTTATCCATCACGTGGAGCCTGGTTTCCTGACCATCGTGAAACTCACGTGGGTCTGAACCCAGTGCCTTCAGGGGTGAGCCCTGATTGGCTGAGCTCATCGGCATACCCTGCCCTCCTTCCATGGTGATTGGTTCAGGGGCGAGTCCTTTAGCCAATGAGAGCCAATCTGCATGATGGATCAATCATTCACTAGCACTGTCAGGAAGGAACATTTCTTTCTACACAGACTCATTTCCTCCATGTGGGAGCCATGAAAAGAGTGACCAGTCGCCATCTGATGGTCTTGAGGGAAGAGCCTGCCTTGGAATGGAGCCGCTCGAGGAGAGGAAGTGAGCAGAGGAGAGAAAGCAAGCTGGTCTTGAGCCTGGATCGTGCCATGCCTGAAGCTGTTGTTTCTCAGCTGTCAGATGATTGAGCCAGTAGATCCTCTGTAATGCTGAAGTCAGCTTGACTGAGTTTCCTGTGTTACCTGCAGCTCAGATTGCTGTTCAGGGGCTCTGCCCAGCCAACCCTGACAATAAACAAGAACTCAGCCACTTGGTGGGGTTATGCCACGGAACGGACTGCCTGCCATGTGCTGGAAGCTGTCTATTTTACATCCCCACGATGAGGTTCCCTTTGCGTGGGCGAGGATCTGAGACCGATAGATCACCGAGCCTTACCCAAGGCTAGGATTTGAACTTGGGTCTGTCTGACTCCACAGCCTGTGTGGGTTCTCTGCCCCTGGGCAGTCCCTCCCGGGGCACCGCCTGTGAGCTGGAGCCCAGAGCCTGGCCACAGTGGACATCTGGGGAGGCTCTCCCGTGTGGACCCGCATCCTGCCAGCCAGCCTGGCAAGTCCACGGGCACTCCTTGGACCGCGCATGTCAGGGAGTGTTGGCTGGCTGGGGGCATCCCTGCAGGGGGTGGGAGGGAGCATAGTGTTGGCGTGAGCCGGCTCCAGGGTGCAGGCGGCTCCTAGCTCAAGTTGTAGGTTCTGCCGCATCCTTAGCTCACCCCTCCCTCCCCAAACCCGAATGTCAGTCCCCATCCCACCCAGTGACTGAGTGGACGCGTATCCTGCGGCCCCTTCCCAGGACCCCTCACCGCAGGGACTTCCTCTTCCACCCTTCCTTGGGGCCCCCACGCCACATCCTGGATCTCATATCACCAGAAACTGCTCACCTCTGAAATCTCAGTTTCTAACCATCCCCCTTGGTTTTATTTATTTTTTTTAGCTGTGGGATCTTAGTTCCCTGATCAGAGGTTGAATCCATGCCCCCCTGCAGGGGAAGCTTAGAGACTTAACCACTGGACTGACAGGGAATTTCCCCTAACCTTGGTTTGAAAAAATATATAACAACTTTGTTGGGATGTGATTCATATGCCATACAGTTCACCCTTTTGTGGAGTGAAGTTCAGTGGTTTTTTAGCATTTTCACTATGTACAGCCATCACTAGACAGCTTATTAAAAAGCAGAGACATCACTTTGCCAACAAAGGTCCGTCTAGTCAAAGCTGTGGTTTTTCCAGTAGTCGTGTATGTATGTGAGAGCTGAGCTCTCATCATAAAGAAAGCTGAGTGCCGAAGAACTTATGCTTTCGAACTGTGGTGTTGGAGAAGACTCTTGAGAGTCCCTTGGAGAGCAAGGAGATCCAACCAGTCCATCCTAAAGGAGATCAGTCCTGAATATTCATTAGAAGGACTGATGCTGAAGCTGAAACTCCAATACTTTGGCCACCTGATGCAAAGAACCGACTCATTTGAAAAGACCCTGATGGTGGGAAAGATTGAAGGTGGGAGGAGAAGGGGATGACAGAGGATGAGATGGTTGGATGGCATCACCAACTCGATGGACATGAGTTTGAGCCAAGTCCGGGAGATGGTGAAGGACAGGGAAGCGTACTGTAGTCCATGGGGGTCGCAAAAAAGAGTCAGACACGACTGAGCGACTGACCAACAAAACAACTGTCACTACAATTAATTTTAGAACATTCCCCTAAAAAGAAACCCTGTACCTGTCGCCTGTCACTCCCCATTTTCCCTTCACCAAGGCCCCTGACGATGGCGGATCTAGTTTCCGTCTCTGTGGATTTGCCTGGTCTGGACATTTCACAAACGGAATCACGCAACACGTGGTCCTGTTGTGACCGGCTTCTTTCACTTAGCGTAAGGCTTTCAAGGGTCATCCTGTTGTCATTATGTAACAGTACTTCATTTCTTCCCATGGCTAAGTTCTGTTCCATCCCATGGATATGCCGCCTGTCGTGTGTCCATTTATGATCCATTGTTATCCACTAGCGTCTGTTTGGGTTGTGCTCAGATTTTTGGTTCTCATGGAAAAATACTATGAACATTCATATATGTTTATGTAGAGATAACTTCACACTTCTCTTGGATACATACCTGGGGGTGGACTTGCTGGGTCATACGGTAAAGAAAGTGTTAGTTGCTTAGGTCGTGTCCGACTCTTTGCGACCCCGTGGACTGTAGCCCGCCAGGCTCCTCTGTCCATGGAATCCTCCAGGCAAGGATACTGGAGTGGGCTGCCATTTCCTTCTCCAGGGGATCTTCCTGACCCGGGCATTGAACCCAGGTCTCCCACATTGCAGGCAGATTCTTTACCAGCTAAGCCACCAGGGAAGGATGCTAACTCTATGCTTAACCATTTGAGGAACCGCCAGCCTGCTTTCCCAAGAGACTGCACCATTTTACGTTCCCACCCGCGGTGAGGCTCTGACGTCTCCACATCCTTGCCCATCCTTGTTATTTTCTGTCTTTTAAAAAATTTGTATAGTTATCCTGCTCTATATGAGGTGGTATTCCACTGTGGTTTGGATTTGCATTCCCCTGGTGTTGAGCATCTTTTCATGTGTTTATTGGCCTTTTGAATATTTCTCTTGGAGAAATGTCTATTCAGATCCTTTGTCCATCTTTAAACTGGGTTACATTTTTTTTTTTTTTTTTTGCTGAGTTGTAAGAGTTCTTTATACATTCTGTATAAAATCCCTTTATCAAATATATGATTTGTAAATATTTTCCCGTTCCATAGGCTGTATTTTTACTGGCATCTTTTGCAGGCTCCCCTCATGGCTCAGGTGGTAAAGCAACTGCCTGCAACGTGGGAGACCTGGGTTCGATCCCTGGGTTGGGAAGATCTTCCCTAGAGAAGGGCACGGCTACCCACTCCAGTATTCTTGCAGGGAGAACTCCATGGACAGAGGAGCCTGGCTACAGTCCATGGGAATTGCAAAGGGCTGGACACGACTGGGTGCCTAACACTTGAATTGAAGCATGAAAGTTTCAAATTTTTTTTTAAGCTGTACAGCTTGGGGATCTTAGTTCCCCAGTGAGGGTCTAATCCAGGCCCTTGTCAGTAAGAGCACAGAATCCTAACCACCAGACCGCCAGGGAACCCCAGAGGTTCAGCTTTGACAGGGTCCAGTTTGTCTACTTTTTCTTTGGTTTCTTGTGTTTTTGGTGACCTGTCCAAGGTGCCTTTGTCTAACCTAAGGTCATGAACGTTTATTCCTGTATTTTCTCCTGGGAGTTCTGTGGATTTAGCTCTTCTGTTTGGGTCTGCGATCCATTCTGAGTTAATTTCTGTGTTTGGCGAGCAGCAGGGACCCAGCCTCGCTCATCTGCTCTGGGAGGCCGGGGTCTCAGTGCCCTTTGCCCACCCCTCTGGCCTGCTCACATGTCCTCTGCGACAGTTCTGAGTGCCTGACCCCCTGGAGGCCACCAGGCCCTGACCCCTCTCTGAAGTCGGTCTCCCGGGGAGCCTGAAGTTGTCTCTCTGTGGCCAGTGTGGGCAGGGGACGTGCAGGGAAAGGCGGAGATGGAGAGCAGGGCTCGGGTGAAGGGTTCCAAGCTGGGATGCCAGGGGGCCGGAGGGTGGGCTGGTGTGTCCTTGAGGGTGGCAAGGGCTGCTTTGTGGAGGGGAGGGGCGAAGCAGCTGAGAGAGCATGGTGCCTGCCTGGGATGGCCCAGGGTGTCCAGCACCGGGCTCGGCACTTCTGTGGCGCTTTGAGCTGCCAGTACGATGCCTCTTTAACCCAAGCCCCAGAGTGGATGCGTTCCTCGCAAACCCCGCCAGGCTGTTCCCTATAATTTCCTTGCGGATAGGTCGGGAGCTTCAGCCCCGAGGCCGCGGTTCCCTGCCCCCAGGAGGCCTCGGTGCCCACCCCGCCCTCGGCCGGCTCTGGCCACCCCAGCCCGCCCTGAGTTTGTGCAGACGCAGCACGTGGGCTCCTGCTCCGCGACCAGCCGCCCGAGTGACCTCAGCCCCGAGGCATGCCCCCTGCCCACACCCCTTCTCCCCCCCACCCCTCCCTGCCCCGGGCCTGGCGCCCTGGAGCGCGGGCGGGGCTCTGGGCCGCCCAGGGTGCAGCTCAGGGCCCTCCTCTCCACTTCCTGGGCCGCTACAGCCCCTTTCCCACCTCCCAGCCTGGCCAGGCTCCAGCAGCGACCCTTCTGTCTGGAGGTGGATGCTGCTGATGGTTGAGCGTTGTGAATGGATTTAATGCCCCTGAGCTGCACACCTAAAAATGATCTAAAAGGTAGGCTTTATGCTGTATCTATTTTACTACAATTAAAAAAAGAAAGTCCACACCTCCTTTACTGGCAACGAGGGGCCTCGTGCTGTGGCGGAAGTCAGCCCGCCCGCCCACTTCCATCCCCTCCGCAGCACCTGGGGAGATTTCGGCCACAGTGCAAACCTCCAGGCCTCTGCCCACACCGCTTTCCAACCAAGTGGAACACCCACTTCATCCAGGGGCACCCTCGGTGTTCCCCCCTGTGCTGGGCGCCTGTGGGCGAATGGGGACTCCTGGACAGACGGGCAGACGGGATCCAATTCTTGCGTAGGTAAAATGCTGCTCACGAGGGGCTCCTGGGAATTTATCAATAAACAATCGAGGCTTGGCTGTGGTGTCTCCCACGGGCTATTTATGACCCTGAAGACTGGTGTGACATTTGGTGGCCTCCAAGGAGGCCATGTTGGGAAAATCAGCCTGGGCCTATGCCTTGTACATTTCTATCAAAATCCAGAAGGAAACTCTCATGTGAACCCTGGGGGAGGGGCCCTGGGTGAGTTTTTCCCTTGTTGATTGCCTCTCTCTCCATGGACACGTATGGAGGTAACACTTTGAATAGTGGTTTTTAAGAGATGTGTGTGCACGCGTGTGTGCACATGCGCATGTGCCCACGTGTACATGTGTGTGCAGTGTGTGTGCTGATGTGAGTGTATGGCTTTGGGTGTGCGGTGCGTGTCCATGTGTGCTCAGGGGTGCGTGTGCACTGTGTGTGCACGGTCTCCCTGGCCCTGTGTTGGCATCCACACTCCAGCCACTGTCCTGCCCAGCAGACAGTCCTGGTCCCTGAGGCAGCCTGTTCCCAGAGCCTGGTCAAGAGAGTTCTCCCCTGACTTCCTGTCCTGGGACTCCTTCTGGAGGGGACGAGGGGGAAGGGGAGGGGGAGGGTGGAGGAGGGGGAGAGGGAGGAACTGGAGTGGGGAGGAGGGGTTAGGAAGTGAAGGGGTAAGAGGGAGGAGGGGGAGGAGGACGGGGAGGGGGAGGAGGAGGGGGAGGAGAAGGGGTTAGGAAGTGAAAGGGGAGAAGGGAGGGGGTGGAGGAGAGGGAGTAGAGGGGGAGCTGGACGGGGGAGGCCCGGGCCTCCAGCTGGGTCCAGGCAGGGGCCAGGATGCTGAGAGCGCAGTGCTGACCATGGTTCTGGGAAGGCCAGACTCCTGGGGACAAAACCTTGCTCTGCCCTTTGTCATCGCAGACAGGAGGAGCCGAGCTGGTCCGGGTCTCAGGTGAGGACACCGAGGCCCGGGGAGGCATCGTTGAGCGAGGGAGCGCGGAGTCGGGGGGCTTGGAGCTCTGCGGCCCCACCCCAGGGCTTCGCCTCTCCAGCTGTCCACCAGGCACACGGGGACAGCGTAGACACGAGCGCTGCGCCCGGGCAGGTGGGTCCAGGAGCGTCTGTCTAGCACCACTGCACACACCAGGCAAGGCCAGGGGACAAGGGTCCCGTCCACACTTGGCCAGAGTCCGTGTTGGAAAGCGTCCTTGAGCCCAGGGCCCCGTCCCTGTCACAGCCCTGCCACTCACCGGCCCTTGGCCCCAAGCAGCCACCCACCCACCAAAACGCCGTTTCCTCTCCTGCAACATGGGCCGCCACGCTGACCTCACCCGGTGGTCACAGATGACCGCCGAGGCTGACCCCAGGTGCCACCCACATCGCGCTCGGTAAACACATCAGGGCCTCCCGTCCGCTCCCCCCCGACATCCCGCCTCACCTGCACCATGGCCCCGTCCTCTCGGGCCGTGGGGCCCCCGCCCTGTCTCTGCACGCCCCGGAAATGCCTGTGTGATGATGCCGCCGGCAAACAGGCACGTCTGTGCCCCAGGACTCTGGCCCTGCCACTCGCCTACCTCAGCTATCTCCCTGTTGCTGGCTCTCTCTCAAGCTATTAGTATGCAACTCGTTTTCCATAGTATTATTAATCCTACTGGCTGCTTCCAATAATAAAATATTATTGTGGCTCATCTAGAAAGTAGCAAAGAATAGACACACAGTTTTTAGAGTCACTCCCTCACAGTAAGTTGGATGGTGGGGCCCTGCAAACGATGGATCTAAGTTCTTAAGCCCCAGACTGTGAGGGATACATTATAAGTTTGAGATGGACATGTACACACTGCTATATTTAAAACAGATAACCAACAAGGGCCTACTGTACAGCACAGGGAATGCTGCTCCGCGGTCTGTAATAACCTAAACAGGAAAAGAGCTTGAAAAAGAACAGATACATGTGTATGTATAATGGAATCACTCTGCTGTACTCCTAAAACCAACACAACATGGTTATTCAACTCTCGTCACTCAGTCGTGTCGGACTCCTTGCGACCCCATGATCCGCAGCACGCCAGGCCTCCCTGTCCATCACCAACTCCCGGAGTTCACTCAGACTCACGTCTATCAAGTCACTGATGCCATCCAGCCATCTCATCCTCTGTCGTCCCCTTCTCCTCCTGCCCCCAACCCCTCCCAGCGTCAGTCTTTTCCAATGAGTCAACTCTTTGCATGAGGTGGCCAAAGTACTGGAGTTTCAGCTTTAGCATCAGTCCTTCAAATGAATATTCAATTACACTCCAATATAAAATAAAACTTAAAAAAAAAAAAAGGCAAACCAGACCCTGTGAATGTAAACTTCCTTATTTGGAAATAGGGTCCTTATAAATGTAATTAAGTTAAAGGTCTTGGGATGAGATCCCCCTGGGTTACCTGCTGCTGCTGCTAAGTCGCTTGTCGTGTCCAACTCTATGCGACCCCATAAACGGCAGCCCACCAGGCTCCCCCATCCCTGGGATTCTCCAGGCAAGAACACTGGAGTGGGTTGCCATTTCCTTCTCCAATGCATGAGAGTGAAAAGTGAAAGTGACGTCGCTCAGTTGTGTCCGACTCTAGTGACCCCATGGACTGCAGCCTACAAGGCTCCTCTGTCCGTGGGGTTTGCTAGGCAAGAGTACTGGAGTGGGGTGCTACTGCCTTCTCCGTTACCTGGGAGGGTCCTAAACCCAGGGATGGGAGTCCTTGTAAGACACACACACAGAGGAGGAGACAATGTCCATGTGACGATGGAGACGGAGACTGGAGTGCATGATGGGCCAAAAGCCCAGGAACACCTGGAGCCCCCAGGAGGCGGAGGAGGCAGGAGGTCTCCTCCCCAGGAGCTTTGGGAGGGACCCGGCCCCGCAGAACCGTTTATTTGGAGTTTTGGCCTCTGAGACGGTAAGAAAATCAATTTCTATCGTTTTGTGCTCACTGCTTTCAGTTTCAGTGCAGTCGCTCAGTCGTGTACTTCTTAGTCGTGTCTAACTCTTTGCGACCCCGTGGACTGTAGCGCCCAGGCTCCTCTGTCCATGGATACTGGAGTGGGGTGCCATGCCCGCCTCCAGAGCACCTTCCTGACCCAGGGCTGGAAGCTGCGTCTCTTGCATCGGCCGGGGGCCTCTTTACCGGGAAGCCCTTCCATCGTTTGCAGTCACTCCATCTGTGGTGCTTTGTCAAGGCAGGTCCAGGAGACAAACAGTGAGCCCAACCCCAGCCGTCAGGGTGGGTCTTGTCGACAGGTGGGGTGCCATCCTCCGGTCGTGAGCCTTGGGGCCTGTGTATGTGTTCGTTACACAGTTTAGATTTTACTGAGAGACCTTGTGGTGTCTTCATTTTTTTTAAAAAAAAAACACGATTTCATGAACATTTTCTCATTTTATAAAGTATTTTCATGAACGCATCTTTTGACGACAAAAATGTACATTAGAAGTTACACCTGTATCTCATGAAACTTAGAGCATACGGGAATATACACAGAAGGGATAAACGTTAGGCTGGACCATGGTGACCACAGACAACCGTCTCATTGCTTTTCTCCGAGGCGTGCACCTTGGTCACAGTCTTGCCGGGATGTGTAAAATGGTGTGGCCACTCTGGAAAATTATCTGGTAGCTTCTTAAAAATGAAAAAAATCCACTAAAGTAAACATCTATGTATGACCGAGCTTTCACATTCCTGGGCGTTCATTCCAGAGACAGGAAGACTCACGGTCACGTGAGACCTGCAAGCCATCCTTCAGAGAGGTTTTCCGGGTAGTGGCCCAGAGTGGGGACAGCCCAGTGTCCTGCGTGGGTGGTGAAGCCAACCATGCACGTCTGTCCCTCTCATCCGCACTGTGGACGCCTCTCCCAACGCCAGGGAAAGAGCTACTGGTACACAGCAACCTGGGCAGCCCCCAGGGCATCACGTGGAGGGGACAAGGTCTCTGTCACAGCTTCACACGCCATGTGATTCCTTGACGTCACCTTCCTGGAAGGACAGAATCACAGGGATGGAGAACAGGGGCATGTGTGCCGGGGGTTAGAGGTGGGAGGTGCGTGAGCTGTAGGGAAGTGGTCGTGGGAGGTGGGACCAGCTTTGTGTCCTCACTGCGGGACGCTCGTTGGAATCTACACCTGTGCTGAAGGGACACGCACTCACACGCGCACGCACACACGTGCTCCCTCTGCAGAGCGGTCACCTAAGGTGCAGCCGGGTGGAGGGTACACGGGAGGTCTCTGCATGTTTGCAACTTTCTGCAAATCAATAATCATGTCAAAATAGAAAGTTAAACAACGTCCTGCTGGGAAGACAGAAAGCACTCCCGGCACTTCAGAGTGGTGACGGGCACCAGGGTGGTGATGGAGCTGCAGAAGAGCGGAAGCAGGGCACGGAGCTGCCACCGCCCCGGGGGCTGGGGGTGGGGGCGGTTCCTGAGGTCTGGGACCGCCTGGCCAGGCGTGCCCGCCCGTACCCATCACCCGTCCCTAACCCCTCTGCTCTCCTGAGCTCAGCTGGAAGCTGGCTGGTGGCCTGGAAGGGGTCCTCTCCCCGCAGATGCAGGGCAGAGCGGGGAAGGCAAAGCTGGGGCTGGGGGAGTGGGGGCCACTGACCAGCAGGCTGTGTACCTCGGGGGCTCCCGTCGTGACGTGCGTCGTGTTTACTGAGTCGCGTCCCGGAGCGACCCCTTTCCCTTTAAACGTTTTCAAAAGCCTGCCGCTGGAGGCCACGTGTCGCCTGGCCTGCATGGGTGCTGTCATCTGTCAGTCAATCCCACCTCCTCGCGCAGGGCGCTGCCCCTGATAAGGCCGGATGAAAGCTCCTGGGTGTGAATGTTGGCGGGCATCGCACTGGCTTCTTCGGGAAGGAGTCCCACCCGAGTAGCTGCAGGGTCACTGGTGTAAATGCTTGAAGACTTGGCACTGGGACCACCTCGCTTTGCAGAAAGGTTCTGCCGGTGGCGCTTTCCTCCAGCCGGAGCCCTGGGCTGGGTGCACCTTTGGCATCGTGGAGTCTCGTCCTGAGTTACTTGCCTCGCGCTGCCACCTCAGCCCAGCTCCTGCTGCTGGGTGAGCATCCTTGGATGCCGTCGCTAGGAGGGGTGCCAGGATGGAAGGCCAGCGGGTCGTCTGTGCTCTAGGGGACGCCTGGGGTCTGGTCCGCAGCTGCTCTCCCCCAAACCCTCCCCTGGCGGCTGCTGGAGGGGCTGGCCTCACCCTCGGCCACACCCTCCAACTCCTGGGCCTGGTCCGGGGCCTCTCCCTGGGCTGGCTCTGCCTGGAATTGCCCCAGACACCACTCCACCTGCCGGCCCGGCGTCCATCCACACACGGCGCCCGTGAGCCTCGGGGAGACGTGGACAGCGCTGAGCGCCGTCAGGAGCTGGAGACGTTGCTGTCACGCGGAGCCGGGCACCCTACGGCCCCCCTCGGCGGAAGCCTGCCCAGCCCCCAGTGGGATCTCCAGCCCCTTCTCTGTGTCCCTCCCTGCTTTGTCTCCTCACCTGAGGACAGAGATGGGGCCGTCCACCCCTGGCCCCTTCAGAAGGTCACGCCGTTCTTCCGGGCTACCCCAGTGCACCCACCCCGGGCCCCGCCGGCTGGAGCAGGGCGTGACTCTGTGCAGGGGACACTGGGCTGGGTGTCCCTGGACCGCAGGAGCCCCCATGCGAGTGGGGGAGGCCAGGCTTTGAGCCAGTGGGTGTCAGAACTTGGGGGCACCCACGACAGGTGATCAACAAAACCCTAGATCTGAGTGAGGTCACAACCTGAGGGCGGACCTGAGTTTGGGGGCACCGCTCAACACCCCACTACTGTCCTCAGGGCTCCCGGCCTCCTGGAGATCAGAGCTAGATGCTCAGCCTGCTCAGTAGGCAGATATCACTGCCATTAATTTTTCACCCCATATTGCAGTGACATTTTCTTCCCCTAGCTGTGGGCCCAGGGTCCTCAGGCAACAGTTAAATGAATACACCGGTAATGAGACAAGGAAAGCATTGAGGGTGATCCAGGTAAGGGGGAGACGTGAGTCACATCCCAGCCCCTGCTGGACACGGACCAGGCTCCAGCCCACCTCCCGTAAGGGTGAGTCCACTCCATGCCCTGACCAGCCCAGGGTTACCGGGACAAACCACGCCAGGTGCGGGCTGGGTACCCAGGAGCTGCAGGTGGCTTTGCTCGTGCGTGCTGCCTCCTCGCCCAGGGGCTCCTATTCACCCTTCAGGACCCACCATGAATAGCCCTTCTGTAAAGCCCTTTCTGGATGCAAGGCCTCCCTGCTGGGACTCCACCTTGCCCTCGTCACCTCACTGTGCAGCGCTCTCCACGGGAGATGGTCGCCACCTGGGCGTCTGGGTTCCGTCTTTCTCAACCCTGGGCTTCAGCTTCCCGGAGGGGCTGCGGCCACATGGTCTCTGCAGGTGCTTCATCCTGAAGGAGCCTCGGCTCCCACCATCCACCCAGCGTGCGTGTGGTGGTTCAGGGCAGGAATTTCCACACGGGTGTTTGTCAAACATGTACTTCACCAAAGCAGCCTGGCAAGGGCGCTGCAGCAGGAAGCCCAACGGCGGCTTGCCTGGCCCGCCCTTCAGGGGAAAAAATACATGACAATAACTCACGATGAAAAATACGGCCCGGGAAAGAGGCGCTTCAGGGATTTCTGAGAAAAGAACTTTCTGTTTTGTGCAGGAATCCGCCAAGTCTCCCCCCGTGTGGGTTCAAGGCCTGTTCTTAGCTGTGCAAGAAACACCTGCCGCTGGGGCCCAGGGAGGCTGGCAGGGCCCCCCAGCCCCTGGGATGACTCCCGCCGGCTTCCCAACCAGCCTCACGGAAGGAGGCCGACTCCTCGCGGACCCACCTTCCGTCAGGAGGCCCCGGCCCCTGGGCCTTCTGCCTGAGCTTCCTGGGAGCTGGCCCAGAGCTGGGCTGGCATAGACGGTGGATGGACCCACCCTGGACCTCACAGCCAACAGGACGCCGGCGGGCAAACAGGTGGCGACCATCTACCGTGGAAAGTGCTGCACGGTGAGGTGTAGACAGCAAGGTGGAGACCAGCGGGGAGGCCTTGCATCCGGAAAAGGCTTTACAGAAGGGGGCATTCACAGTGGGTCCTGGAGGGTGACTAGGAGCCCCTGGGTGAGGAGGCAGCACACATGTGCAAAGGGGATGTGACGGGCGGATTATGGCCCAGTGCACATAAGTAATCCCTCTGTTCTTTTCGCAAGGCTTTTCCCAGAAAAAGATAAGAACCATGCCATTTACTGAGGGTTTGTGCTTAACAAACACACCCTCACATGATCCTTGCAGTAATCCCTGAAATCAGCATCGCTATCCCCGTGGTACAGAGGAGAAAAACAAGGGTCCCCAGGGGGGTGATGCTCACAGATGTGTAGCTCTGAGCATCAGAGTGGGGACCCTTCTGACCTTGGACACGCCCCTCCGACCTTGGACACACCCTTCTGACCTTGGGCATGCCCCTCCAGCCTTGGGCACGCCCCATCACGGTCCTCAGCCCCTCATGTGCCTGGTGGGGATGTCAAAAGTGCCTGACACCCCTGAACAGCTCCCTTCTGGGGTCTGTCTGGCCCCTCGGGCATGCGTTTCTTGGGATGCTACTTCCTGGGTCAGAGGCAAGGTCGGTGTCCTCCAGGAAGGCAATGGGGCCAGGCAGACGTGGGTGGGAATACCTCTCCCCTGCAATCTCTCCCCCCACCAATTCCTGTCCGTCTTCATTCCCCCACCTCGCTCTCTCTCTCACACACACACACACACACACACACACAGAGCTCCCAAAGGGAAAGAAACCAGCTCTCAGAGTCCAGGCCCCAGACCCAGAGGACAGCAGCCTTCAGGGGTGCTCACAGCAGCTGGAGGGCCTGAGGTTTCTCAGAGGAAACCCGCCTGCCCTCCTGCCTCCTGCCTCCTGCCGGGCCAGTGGCCCCAACCCAGGACCCCAGTTCCCAGGCTCTAGGCCACACCCTTTCCTTCCTGCTGGGGGCGGGGGGGGGGTGGCGGGGGGTGGCAGGGGGCGGTGGGGGGTGGTGGGGGGCGGCGGGGGGTGGGTGGGGACTCAGACTGCCTGCCTATCCCAGGCTGCTGGTGTGGACGGACTGCCCCCTCCCCGCCCGCCTCCCTGTGGCTCTTGGTGGGATCCACTCCTCCACCGGCTCTATGAATCCACCGGTAGCCGTGGCGTTTGAGTTGCCCTTGACGGATATAAGAGGCAGGATGTGTGGGTTACTCGCTCAGTTGCGTCCGACTCTTTGCGACCCCAGCCGGGCTCCTCTGTCTGTGGGATTCTGTAGGCAGGAATACTGGAGAGGGTGGCCATTGCCTTCTCCAGGGAGAGGCAGGATGGTAGCCTCCAAAACATCCACTCCCAAACGTTGGATCCTGTGACCTTTTATGGTAAATGTGTTTAAATCAAGGGTCCCGAGATGGGTGAGCCTCCTGCTTATCTGGGTGACCCTGTGTGTGTTCACAAGTGTCCTTGTGTGGGGGAGGCACAGAGGAGGGGGTGTGGAGATGGAGCAGGGACATCTGAGGATGCGATGCTGCCCTTGAAGACTGGCCTGACGCGGCCACAAGCCAAGCATGCTGGCAGCCCCCGCTGCTGGAGCAGGCAAGGAGCCGTCCTGCCCGAGGGCCTCCGGGGGCCAGGCCAGACTTCCGGCCTCCAGAACCCAGAGGGTAGTGTTCTGTAGTCCTAAATCCACCCCATCTGTGGGCATCTGTTACAGCTTCCATAGGGAACTATGAGGTTCTTAAATACGAGTGAAAAGTTTTAAAAAAGGACTGACTGCCCTCCAGACCCCTGTGTGTACCTGACTTGTCCCCTGTTTCCCAAAAGGGCCCCCACCAGCGCGGGAAGCCTGCAGAGGAGGACTTACTTCGGACCAATGCTTGCAGCCCTCCCCAGGCACCTAGGAGCCCTGGAAAAGCTGTCCTGGGGTGGGGGTGAGGAGGGGAGGGCAGGCCTCACACTTCTGAGCCCCTAAGTGGAGGGGCGTGGCCCCGGATGGCCGGAAAGATTGGGGCTCTCACTCTGGCTACTCTCAGAGTCATCTGGGGAGCTTTTTTTTTTTGGACTGTGCTGCGAGGCATGCTGGGTCTTAGTTCCCTGACCAGGGATTGAACCTGGGGCCCCTGCCGTGAAGGTGGGGAGTCCTAACCACTGCGCCTCTGGGGAGGTCCCAGCTCTACCTGGTTCTGATGCCAGGTCCCCACCTCCAACTGCTTTATGAGAAAGTTGGGGCAGGGACCGTGCTCGCGCGATTCCCATGACCGTGTTCAGTTCAGTTCAGTTCAGTTCAGTCGCTCAGTCGTGTCTGACTCTGCGACCCCATGGACCATGACCATGTTATTACTCTTGGCTTTAGACGTGGCAGCCTTATGATCTGAACTCAGCCACCCTGAGCGGCACCTGCCCGGCCCCTCAGTTCTCAGGGGCTCTCAGACAGCTCTGCTGTCAGGGAAGACCTCACCCCCCACCCTCCAGTCCTGGGTGCCATTCTGCTGGTGGCCATGGTCTGGCCCGGGTCTCCGTACATGGAGGCCCCCACTCACGTCCCCCAGGGGTCCTGCAAGCCTCGGGCCTCCCAGAGCCCTCTCGACACTTCCTTGTCCCCAGACTGGGGTCGGGGACGCCCTGGCCAGCCGCCACTGCAGCCCCAGCCTCCGCACCCGGAGACCCACGCTGAGCCTCCTTCCTCTCTCCGCCCCTTCCAGTTTCCCAAAGGGAGTTTGGGAGGTTTTAATTACCAAAGGACTGGGGGGGTACCTAGTGGTCCGGTGGTTAGGACAGGGAGCTTTCACAGTCATGACCCAGCTTCAATCTCTGGTCAGGGAACTAAGATGCCCAACGCCACGAAGCCAGGCAAAACAAAGCAAAACAGGGCAGGCCCTGGGCCCTCCCGGCGTTCAGTCACCCTGTTTGATTCACTGCCCCCCACACACAGCCGGCCTTCAGCGGACCCTTAGTCCACTTTTAAAGAGCAGTTTTACATTCATGGAAGAGTTGAGGGGAAGATACTGAGAGTCCCCATGTGCCTCTCCACACCCCCGCTGGTGCACAGACCCCCGCAGCGCCAACATCCCCCACCAGAGTGGCACCTTCGTTACAATCGGTGAATCACACGGGCACATCACCACCATCAAAGGCCGCGGTTTACTTTGGGGGTCACTCTTGGTTTTGCCAGTTCCAGCTGCTGCTGCTGCTGCCTCTGCTGCTGCTAAGTTGCTTCAGTCGTGTCCGACTCTGTGCAACCCCATAGATGGCAGCTCACCAGGCTCCCCCGTCCCGGGGATTCTCCAGGCAAGAACACTGGAGTGGGTTGCCATGTCCTTCTCCAAAGCATAAAAGTGAAAAGTGAAAGTGAAGTTGCTCGGTTGTGTCCGACTCTTAGCGACCCCATGGACTGCAGCCTACCAGGCTCCTCCATCCATGGGATTTTCCAGGCAAGAGTACTGGAGTGGGGTGCCATTGCCTTCTCCTTGCCTGTTCCAGAGACTTGGACAAATCTGAGACGACACGTGCCCGTCGTTAGAGTCATCCTGAGGCGTCTCCTGCCCTGAAAACTCATGTTCCGCCTCTTCATCCCTTCACCCGCCGCCCTTGACAACCACTGCTCTTTTTACTGTTTCTATTTTGCTGTTGTTTAGTCGCTAAGTTGCGTCTGACTCTTTGCGACCCCATGGACTCCAGCACGCCAGGCCTCCCTGCCCCTCACCATCTCCCGGAGTTTCCTCAAACTCATGTCCATTGAGTCGGTGATGCCATCCGCCCATCTCATCCTCTGTCGTCCCCTTCTCCTCTCGCCTTCGATCTTTCCCAGCATCAGGGTCTTTTTCAATGAGTCAACTCCTCGCATCAGCTGGCTAAAGTACTGGAGCTTCAGCTTCAGCCTCAGTCCTTTCAATGAATATTCAGGGTTGATTTCCTTTAGGACTGATGGGTTGGATCTCTTTGCAGTCTCAAGAGTCTCCTCCAACACCAGTTGCCTTTTCCGGAATGTCAGATAGCTAGACTCATACAGTCTGTGGCCCTTTGAGAGTGGCTTCTGTCACTTAGAGCTACGCGACTGAGTTCCCACCCCCCATGTTTTCCAGAGGCTTGATCGCTCGTCTCTTTCAAGCTCTGAATGTTAGCTATTTCTCTATCCATCATCACTGACTGAAGGACACCTTGGTTGTTTCCAAGTTTTGCCAGTTATGAATAAAGCTTCTATTAACATGCATCTGTGGGTTTTTGTGTGGGTTTAAGTTTTCAATTCCTCTGGGTAAATACCAAGGAAGCCTGACTGCTGGATGTTGAGATTCGTAAGAAACTGCCTTCCCCGTGGCTGCACCATTTTGGATTCCCACCAGCGGCGAGCCAGAGCCCCCCTCCACATCCTCACCAGCGTTTGGTGAGGATCGTAGCACCCTGATAGGTCTGTATCACGGCGCCTCTTCCCATCTGTTAATCAGCCCTGGGATTTCTTTGGAAGGAATGATGCTAAAGCTGAAACTCCAGTACTTTGGCCACCTCATGTGAAGAGTTGACTCATTGGAAAAGACCCGATGCTGGGAGGGATTGAGGGCAGGAGGAGAAGGGGACGACAGAGGATGAGATGGCTAGATGGCATCACTGACTCGATGGACATGAGTCTGAGTGAACTCCGGGAGTTGGTGATGGACAGGGAGGCCTGGCGTGCTGCGGTTCATGGGGTCGCAAAGGTTGGACACGACTGAGCGACTGAACTGACTGAACTGAATCATAAAACGTTTCATCCGTTTGGCTTTTACTCTGACCTGTCCAAGCCAAGCCCTTCTGGGATTAAGAACAAAGCCCATTCAATGTCAAGTGCTGCTGAAACCCAGCCAGAGCTTTTGGTTTCATTGTTTACTAATCAGTGTGAGGCTTCTTGAGCTCCCCAGGTGGCACGAGAGGTCAAGAATCTGCCTGCCAGTGCAGGCAACTGCAGGAGACTCGGGTTTGATCCTCGGGCCAGGAAGATTCCCTGGAGGAGGAGATGGCAACCGACTTCGGTATTCTTGTTGGGATAATCCCATAGACAGAGGAGCCTGGTGGGCTACAGTCCATGACGTTGCTGAGTTGGCCGTGACTGAAGCGGCCAAGCACACAAGCATGTTAGGCTTCTTAATCAGGTCTGATGAATTCCTTGAGCCTTCCTATACTCCTAAATACACACACACTGCTTTGGATACACACATTTCAAACATCTTCTCCAAGCTTGTGGCTTTTTTCCCCTGAGCTTCCCTGATAGCTCAGTTGGTAAAGAAACTGCCTGCAATGCAGGATAACTTAGGTTCGATTCCTGGGTTGGGAAGATCCGCTGGAGAAGGGATAGGCTACCCACTCCAGTATTCGTGGGCTTCCCTGGTGGCTCAGCTGGTAAAGAATCCGCCTGTAACATGGGAGACCTGGGTTTGATCCCTGGGTTGGGAAGACCCCCTGGAGAAGGGAAAGGATACCCACTCCAGTATTCTGGCCTGGAGAATTCCATGGACTGCATAGACCATGGGGTTGCAAAGAGTCAGACACGCCTGAGCGGCTCTCGGTGTCTTTCACGCACAGTGCTTTACAATTTTAATGGTAAACAAGCGTCCGTCTTTTCCTCTTGTGATATTTGTGTCTTTCTGGAGACATTCTCCCCGTGCCAGCTCAGGAAAATCCCCTTTTTTCTTCTTTAGAAGTGCACATCAGTTCTTCTTTCCGTCCTGTGGTCTTTAATCTGGCGGCAGTGGGCATGAGGAGGCTGTGTGGTCAGGATGCTGTTTCACTGGTGGGCAGCTCAGTGCCCCTCTGTAGCAGCGACAGCATCCAACTTCTTCCTGCAGGCCTGCAGGCTTTCTACCGAGTCCACACGTGGGATAGTTCAACACTAGGCTTCGGATTTTTTCCATAGTTATTTATTCCTGTCCTGATTCCATGAAATGGGTCTTCCCAGGTGGCTCAGTGGTGAAGAATTTGCCTGCCAGTGCAGGAGATGTAGGTTTGATCCTTGGGTCAGGAAGATCCCCTGAAGAAGGAAATGGCAACCCTCTCCAGTGTTCTTGCCTGGGAAATCCCATGGACAGAGGTGGCTGGTGGGCCACAGTCCATGGGGTCGCAGAGTTGAACATGACTGAGAAAATACACACACACACGCACACACGCACGCATGACTACACGCATACAAGCACGCATGTACACATACATACATGTGTGCGCACACACACGCATGCATCCATGAAATGACTTTGTATTCATAACAAACCATGGAATCTGGCGGGGCAAGGACTCCGAATCGCATGGCTTTTCAGAGCGTTTCCCAGCTCATGGGTGCTGGTCTGCGGGAACAGAGTGGACTTCGGCTCACGCTTTTCCCTGCAGACTTGGCTTCTTGTTAATTCCAAAGCCGTCTGAGCCTCTCTTGGGGTCTTCTGTGTAAACCACCGTCGTCATCGGTGAATAATGTCCGTTTGTTCCTTCTTTAACAACCTCTTTCTTTTTCCTTTGTTTGCTGCATTTTCTGGGACCTTCACTGCAATGTTGACGAGAAGGGGCGGTGGGGGCCGCCCGGCCTCACCCTTGACCTTCAGGGACCACATCTCAGGCTCCGCTGGATATGGTGGAGACCCTCGCCAGGTTGGGGGTCTGCTCCTCATCTGTGAGAGGGCTCATCACGGGTCGGGTGTCAGGACGCAGAATGCATCCACTGCACCCACTGAGATGGTTCTGGGGGTCTCGTCTGCTCTGCCCCGTGGCGTTGGCCGGGGACCCAGCGAGACGTGGAGGCTGGTGGAGGGTCGCGGTGGGGCAGCTGAGCTCAGGGCGCCCCGGCCTCCTTCCAGCCAGGGCCCATCCAGGCACGGAGGGGCCCTTCCGCATCAGCCGCCCTGTTCCAGGCAGGGCCCACGGGGCGCATCCAGGGGAGCAGACTTCCAGGCCCGCCCGTCTTCCCCTTTGGCTCCGGGATCCAGGCCGTGTCAGGAACGGGCGTGTCAGCTCTTGCTGGACAGTGAAGCCTGCCGTGTGTGACCGTGATCACACTCCACCGGGTCCCTCCCTGCCAGCCTCGAGGAGGCTGCCAGTCTGAGTGGCAGCAGCTGGCTCAGGCGAGATGTGGGATGTGGGGCACAGGAGGTGGGCAGGGGCCGCCCCATGGGGTGGAGGACAGGGGGCCCTGCTCCTGGGTCCATCCCAGGCCTGGCGAGTGGACCTGCCACTCCCGCTGCCCCCCTCCAAGGGGCGGGCCTGCCGGAGCCCCAGACGTCAGCGTTCAGTGTTGTAAGGGCTGTTTCTCCCTCCTCTGGAATCCCAGCCCTGCCCTCCCCCAGCCTCACAGCCTCCCCAGATCGACTGATCCCTGGAGAGGTCCCCTCACCCTGCACGTGGGGCTCCCCGGAGCCATCAGAGACGTGGAACCCACCCCATCTGTGTGTTCCAGCATGGATGCCCCTGTCTCCTGGAGACACCCTTACCCTGCACTCCCCCTTCCCAGGATTCAGGGCTAACCCAGCCCAACAATTGTGAAATTGTTGAGCACAGCCCCGGGGTGAGCAAGGGCCCTGCTTCAGCCAGAAGTGACTGCCCTGGGTGGGGGGGAGTCGTGCCCCGTGGCATCCCCATAGACCCAGGCCCACCTGGAAGGCTGCCCTCTGCTCCACAAGGGAGGCCCTGAAGTCTACGCTGCCCGGGGGCCTCAGCCTTGCAGAAGGGCGGCTGAGAGCCTGGGGTCCCGATACCCAGGCTTCCCTGTCTCCCTCTGTCCTCAGCTCCTGGTGTTAGGAGCTGAGCCTCAAGGCCTCATGTGTGGACTTGTAGAGCCTGGAGAGTGTGGGCAGTGGGCAGGTGAGGATGGAGGTCTCTGGGGAGGGGAGCTGGCGTGTTGCTGGATGTGGGTCCTTTCAGGCGGGGCTCCAGGTTGCAGGCACACCTGGGTCAGCCTCGGTATTTGTCATCTGTGTTTTGTAACAAGTGATCACAAGCACAGTGGCTCAAAACACGCCTGCTTCTCATCTCACAGTTTCTGTGGTCAGTTCTCTGCTTGGGGTCTCAGCAGAATCTCATCAATCTGGGCTGTGATCTCATCTGAGAATCAGGAGCCCCTTCCAGGCCATGTGGTCATTGGCAAAATGCATCTCTTTATGGAGCAGGAGGGAGATCCCCATACCCTGGAGGGCTGCCAGCTGGGAGCCGGTCAGCTCCTCACCTCGTGGCCCCCTCCATAGGAAATTTGCTCCATGGCATTCTTCAAGCTGGTAGATCCTTTCTGCAGCACACAGCTCTCTGCAGGGAAGGCGGGGCCCACTTATAAAGGACTCACCCGAATAGGTCAGGCCCAGCTTGTTTGAGAAACTCAGTCAACCGATTAGAGACCTTAATTACATCTGCAAAACCTTCACCTTTGCACATATAAAACCTAACTAATGAGAAGGAAATGGCAACATACCCCAGTGCTCTTGCCTGGAGAATCCCATGGACAGAGGAGTCTGTCAGGCTACAGTCCATGGGGTCGCGAGTTGGAAACGACTTAGCGGCTAAACCACCACCACTACCACCAAACTAACTAAGGGAGGGGAACCCCATCACATTCTCAGTTTAACTCAGGAGGGGGGGTTATATTGGCTATTTTAGAATTCTGCCTTCCCTCTGGGTGTGGAGACAGCACGCTGGCGGGGAGCCCCCGGGCCTTGCGGTCAGGAAGGGTGCTGTGCGACCCTGGGCAGGTTGCTCTCCTTCTCTGTTTGGGAAAGTGTGTGGGAGAGCCTTCAGGGACCCCCCAGGGGCTCCTCCAGGAGGGGCCACTTGTGGCTCAGCCCATGCCTGGCCCGCAGGGGTCATTGAGTTTGCACAGGAGATGCCCACACAGCAGGTGCACAGTGAACCCAAGTGAGAAGGTGCCTGGATGCACCCAGTGGAGACACTGGGTGGCAGGGCCCTGGGCTGTATGTCCCTGTGCTGGATGCACACCTGTCTCACACCCACCACCCTGGTGAAAGAGGAGGTGGGGGCCTTGCTTTCCGGGGCCCTGGCCACTGCAGCAGCAGAGCAGGACTGGAGCCCAGTCGGCCGGGGCCCACGGCAGCCAAACGCTGGCCTCCACCTGCCTGCTCCATGCCTCGGCCACCAATGGGGGCCGGGCGTGGGAGCTGGCGGCCCTGTGGTGTGTGCCTGCTCCATGCTGGTACACAGCTTCTCTTCACTCTCAGGACCCTGGTGTGGAGTTTGGTTTTGGTTACAGATGAAGAAGAGACTGAGGGTCTGAGAGGCTGCGCGATTTGATCAGAGTGACTCAGTCTCTGGATCCGGGTTCTGTAGCCTGCGGTTGCTGGAGCTCGGCCCTTGGCAATCATCACCATTAATAGGAAACAGGCCACTATTAGCCCCAGCTCTGAGCTGAGCCCTCGGCATCTCAAATCCTCACGTCAACCCCAGACGCAGCGATCATCCGCTGTGTCTTAGTTGCGACCAGACTGGGACTCTGAGAAGTAAAGCTTCTCTCCCGAAGCCCCACAGCCTGTATGTGAGAAGCTGGGATTTGAACCCACAGGTTGGACGACTGGGCCTCACCTGGACCTCCAGGTCTGCCGCCCTAGAGCAAGGGGTCCTGGGCTGCCCGAGCCCCCCGGGGGCCTAGGTCATGGGGCTGGGACCCCGGATGGGAGTGGCGGAAACCTAACTGCTCCTGGACGGCCAGGGACCCGCAGGTTCCGAGGCAGGTGATGGACCAGGCGTGACCTGGGCCCCACCCCGCGCGGCTGCAGGCCCGGCCGGGCAGCTGCCCAGCGAGCCCGTGACCTCAGAGCGCTGTAACCCTGGGGTCACCGCGATGGGGCTTCCCGCCGCCTCCAGCACGGGCCGTCACGTCTTCGTGTTTTCAATTACAGTGCGGCCTCCGCCCGCTGTGCGAACCCACCCAGCCCTCAGAGAAGGCAGCCCAGGGTCAGGGTTACAGGGAAGTCTGTTGGCCCTGCTGCTGGGACCTGCCGCTTCTGGAGAGTTCTCTGCTGTCCCCTGGCGGTAGAGGCCTGGGCGGTTGGGGGTAGCCGTACAGGCATGTCTAAGCAGAGAGAGGACTTTGGGGCTCAGGGGTCTGGACCCCAGGACCAGAGAATGGTGGAGCGCCCCTGCCCGCCTCCCCCTGACTCTGGGCCTTCCAGGCTCGCCTCCTGGGTGCAGAAACAAACCAGGGGTCTCCTGACTCTGTTTCCTTCTGTTAATGAGGGTCCTGGGGAGAGGGATGGGAGGGGCCATGACTGCTCGGTGGTCTGGGAGGCTTCCTTGGGGACACAGAGATGTTGGAACTAGCCAGAGTGGTAGTTTCACAGCATTGCAGGTGTACCATATACCACTGAATTATTCACTTTTAATGGTAGGTTTTACGTGATGTGTGGGCTTCCCTGGCAGCTCAGATAGTGAAGAATCTGCCTTCAGTGCAGAAGGCCTGGGTTTGATCCCTGGAGCCCACTCCAGTGTTTTTGCCTGGAGAATCCCATGGACAGAAGAGCCTGGAGGGCTACGAGAGGTCCACGGGACTGCAAAGTCGGGCATGACTGAGCGACTAAGCACACACACAGGCACACGCACGATGCTCATTTCATGTCATCAAAAGAGAATCTCAGAAGGGCGCCGTGGGGCTGCCCACAGGCTCCGAGCCTCAGCACCCCGTCTGTGGGTCAGGAGCCGGTTTCAGCCCTGCCTGAATTCCCAGCCCTCGGCGGGCCACGGGGAGGGACGGGAGAGGGGGCAGGGCTGGGGTAGGCGGTCCAGATAAGCCTTCAACTACACTCAGCACCCAGTGGCTGTCACTTGGGCTGGAGGCCCTGCCACCGTGTGTCCCGACGGCTGACCAGAAGCTGCAGGTGGGACTGGCCAGGCTGGGCCGGAGGACACCCAGGTGGGGGAATATTTGGAATCCCTTCTCCTGTCTCCGTGACAGACGAGGGGCAGAGATGTTTGGGGTAGGTCCCTGCCCTCAGGTCCTAACGGGGCACATGATGTGAGGCAGCCTGGCAGGCTGGCGCAGGGGTGAGTGCACTGGCCTCTGGCTCTCTGCCCCTTCCTACCTGCTGTGCGACTGCGGGCAACGCACCTAACCTCTGTGTGCCTCCGTTTCTTCAGCCGTTCATCAGGAGACAAACAGTCCTGACCTCGAAGTGTGCTTCGAGCATTCCAAGCAGAGAGGCCCCAGCGCTGGACACTCGGTGAGGGTATAGGGGAGGGAGAAGGTGCCCAGGGAACCCCACGACCCGCAGCTGACCGGCTGGGGGGACCTGGCCTGGGACGGCTGGACCCCCAGTCCTACCCGCCCACACCCGAGGATGGGGTGCAGCAGCGGAACGGCCCCCCGGGGACGGGGCCTGATCCCCGCACACTCCCCAGGAGGCAGTCCCGGGACGGGGGAGCCTGGGGACTCCAGAGGGCTCTCTACAAAAACACATTTATTGCTGCTTTCCCCTTGACTGCATGCGTCCCTTTCCCAGGAAGCCAGCCCCTGAGACCCTGGGCCAGCCGGGGGCCATGCCTGCAAGCACTGGGCTCAGGACGGGGGCCCGGGGGCCAGGCGGCCCCGGCGGACGCTGAGCTCCGTGGCGAAGGTCCGCGCCTTCTGGTAGAAGAACAGGGACGTCTCGCGGTCGAGCAGGGAGTGGTGGTAGATGGAGGCCAGGCGCGCGCACAGCTTCATCTGGGCCCGCTTGCTGCCCAGGCCCATGGCCGCCGCCAGCGCCAGCTGGTAGTACCCGGCCGCGTCCAGCGGGTCCTGGAGGCAGATGGCAAGTCAACCGAGGGGACAGCACCGCACCAGGGAAGGGGACCTCGGGGGAGCTTCTCCCTGGGCTAGGCCCCCAGGCCAGGGCAGCTCCAGGGCTGGCCTGCAACAGCGCTCCAGGCGGGCAGGACACTTGCTCGCCCCAGACGGGCCAGCTTTGGCGCCTCTGGACGGGCCCTGCGTGTTTCTCCCAGGGAGGAGCCCCCTGTTCCTCCCAGGGCTGCCTGAGACCGACCGGGCATCTACAGGGGCCTGGACTGCTGTCCCGGTGGCCCTGGGACCCCTGGTCCCTGCTCCCCGCCTTGACCCTGGAGCCGGGGCCTCGGACCTTGTAGGACCTGGTCCCCTCCTCCTGGAAGCCTCTTTCCTGATCACCCCCGGGGCCTCTGGAAGATAATCCGTGGCTTCCCCTTGGGCTGAGCTGAGTGAGGTCTGGGAGGCTGGGGTCTGAGAGGTCCCTGCAGGGCCATGTGGCCCAGGGTGGCCTGGCTTGACCCCTGCAGCCCAGATCCACGCTAATGCCAACATGCCCGGCCTTTTGCACCAGGCCCGGTGCAAAGCGGCTCACAGGTGTCACCTCTCAGAATATCCCGCCACCCTGAGGGGGCGTGACACCCCCCCCCCTCCACCCCCGCAGGACATGGGCTCCCAGTTCAGACGCATCTTTGCCCTGGACGCACCATCCCCAGGCTGGGGTGTCCCACGTCCCCTCACCCCTGCCAACTCTGCCTCCCACCCCAGTCTCCACGTCTCCCCTGGAGGTCCCCCGAGGGCCGGCACTAAGCCCAAGCCTGCCCGTCCCCTCCTGCTCACAGGGGCTCCCCAGGACAGAGGACAAAGTCGCCAGCCTTGGTTCGTCACTGACCCTCACACAGAGCAAGGACCCAGAGGACAACGGAAGCAGGCATGTGGAGCAGTCACTGTCCCCTGGCCAGGCAGGGGGACCCTGTGTGTGTGTGTGTGTGTGTGTGTGTGTGTGTGTGTGCACGCTGCGGGGAGAGGGCAGGGAGCCAAACACAGCTGACTCTGGGCAACAGCACCCACCAGGTGCGACTGGCCTGAAGCACAGGGAAGCTTGGCAGCTTGTGGGAGCCTGGGAAGCACCTCACTCAGCCTGGGGTGGGAGCGGAGGGCTTCCTGGAGGAGGCGGCATCCCAACTAAATGGAAGGAACTGGCCAGAGTGGGTGGCAGAGGGGGCGGCGTGTGTATTCCTGTGCACGTGTGCACATGTGTGTAGAAGCTAGTGGGTGGCAGGTCCAGGATTCACACCCACGTCTTTCCTCGTCCAAGTCTTGCTCCTTCTGCTATGACACAACACGCACGGGCTAGATAGTCGGTCGGTGAAGATGCCCCAGCAGCCCCCACCTCCAGGGCAGAGCCCCCAGGCCCCCCTTTCTGCACAGGGCCGCAGGGTCCCCATCACTGAAGCTACAGCCCACTGCCCCTCATTCTGCCCTAATCAGCTGCCCATGCCTAGCCTAGTCCCCTCCCTGCCCTGTGGGGGCACCAGCTCCTGCTGCAGCAAAGCAGTTGAAGAGCGAACCACACAAATCCTGAGCAGCTCGGGGCCTGGGTCTCGGGGGGAGGGCTCAGCTGCAGGGGTCACCACTGCCCACGGAATCCCCCAGCACTGGACACAGCAGTGGCTGTAGGGATGACTTATGGCCAGCAGGTGGCGCCAGTGCACAGTCAGGCCCGCCTAGTCAGGGGGCTGGGGGCTACCCGTGGGCAGTAGGGGGTCTTCCAGGGCCGCTCCAGCTCCTAGCTGCCGCTAGTTGGGGAGGGGGACGGGGAGAACTCAGCCCCTGGCTGGGGCACCCTCACTTCTCAACCCACACAGATCAGGGATGCCGTGCAGAGGCAGGGCTAGATCCAGAGTAGGGGTGATGTCTGCCTGTATGGGGAGGGGGGAGGGGCAATAAGGAGACATCCCCAGGCCCTTGTCTCATCCACCGCAGGATTCACAGACGAATGGAAAAGTGGCCCCAGCTCCCACCACTGCAGCTCTGACAGGGCAGGGGCTCAGCCAGGGTGCTGGGTGTTCCTGCTGTAAATCCTGGGGCAAGTCACGCCCCATCCCAGCCCCGGTTTCCCTCTCTGTGCAGTGAGATGATAAAGAGGACACGCCCTCTCCCCCAATCCAGGTGATATGAGGATTCCAGGAAGGAGGAAAGGGAAGCCTCCTTTCCTTTCCACAGACTGGCAGCCTTCCTGCAGGAGGTGTCAGGGTGTGGGCTGTGCCTTGCACCCTGAAAATGAAAGTGTTAGTTGCAACCCCGTGGGCTGCCAGCCCGCCAGGCGGCTCTGTCCGTGAGGATCCTCCAGGCAAGAATACCGGAGTGGGTTGCCATGCCCTCCTCCAGGGGATCTTCCCGACCCAGGGATCGAACCCGAATCTCCTATTGTCTCCTGCACTGGCAGGCGGTTCTTTCCCGCTAGCGCCACCCGGGAAGCCCACCTTGCAACATGGTCTCTGGGAATAATGGAGCCATTTCCCCTGTGGCTCAGCTGGTGAAGAAGCCGCCTGCCACGCGGAGACCCGGGCTTGATCCCTGGATTGGGAAGATCCCCTGGTGAAGGGAAAGACACCCACTCCAGTATTCTGGCCTGGAGTAGTTCAGGGGATCCCAAAGAACTGGAAAGGACTGTTATTTCACGTTCTCACTTTCACTTTCCCCCACCCTAGGAAGGTCTTTATCCACCTCCTACATTTTTTGTGGCTCACTCCTGGTGGACAGTCAAGACCCAGCCTTGCAGTCACCCCATCCAGAAGCCGCCTGCCACCCAACTACACTCATTTTGCCCTTTACCCAGTGGCAGCTTCCCCCACCGACCCTGAGCTCTTGAGGGCAAGGCCTGACCCGCCTGGAAGCAAGGACGGTGTCCACTGTCCTCGCCAGCAGCTCACAGCGGGGCCCAGAGCTCTGGGGAGACCCCCAGGACTCGAGGAAAAGGACCGCGATGCCTCCCTCGCACCAAGAGCCGGGCTACGGCCCCCACGCCCCACACCCAGCCCTGCCCGCACCCCTCTCAACCTTGAGGTCGTAGAAGATGATGTTGCCAAGTGCCAGGTACACCTTCACATAGTACAGGGTCTCCTCGTCGAACTCCAGCGGTGAGGTGCAGAGCGACAGCGCCTTGAGGTAGAAGTGCTCGGCCAGCTCGCCGTGGCCCAGCCGGTGGTGCAGGGCGGCCAGCCGGTGGCAGGCCACCCGCTGGTTCAGCTGGTCCCCTGGGGATGCCGAGGGGGCGGATGCCGTCTCACAGCCCCGGCCAGTCCCCTCCCACCCCCAGACCGACGTCCCATTCGTGCTAAGTTGCTTCAGTTGGGTCCGACTCTGCGGCCCCAGGGACTGCAGCCCACCAGGCTCCTCTGTCCACGGGATCCTCCAGGCAGGGAGACTGGAGTGGGCTGCCATGCCCTCCTTTTCCCGTCTTTAAGGGGCACCTCTTGATGCCCGCTCTCCTGGCACCTCGGGGATGTGGCAAAGTCGTGGAGCAGGACACCCCCCAGCCCAGGCCTGCACAGAGTCCCCTGGACGGGGAGCTTTGCTTACTGTTCTGACTGGGAGAACGCAGAAGCCCTGCAGTTTGTGCCCCGGCAGACACGACCTTGGGCCTCCCTGCTGTATCCTCAGCCGCCCTCCACCCCATCCTTGGTGGGAAGTCACCAGATGACGCTGCCTGCAAAATCCTCCCCCTTCCAGGGTGAGCTCTGCAGGTGAAGGCCCCCCAGGGGCCCACCTACTGTGTGCTCGGCCCTGTCGGGCTCCTTGCCTCGGGGAAGACAGACGGCCTAGAAGAGCCGGGCATGGAGGGACAGGCCCCCGGAGAGGAGGACGGGTTTTGGCCGGCAGAGAGCAGTGGGGCCCGGGGCCAGCGAGGAGGGGAGGCCTGGAGGGCACAGCGGGCAGAAAGGCACCGGGCGGCCCTGCCTGGCGGGTCCCTGAATGTCCGTGGTGCAGGGCGCCCCGGCCGGCCCCCTGGCCAGCAAGGTAGGGGCAGGGCGGGGGCACAGAGCTGACGATGCTCAGGCGGGGCGGGACAGGTTCTCAGCAGCCTGGCCCGGGGCGGGGGAGAGGAGCCTGCGGCCCCGGGGAACTCAGGCCCTGCCCAGACCTCAGGGGTGGGGGGCCCTCGGGGCGGGGTGTGGGGCTCACCCAGGGTGAGGCTGAGTGCCAGGGCCGTGTGGGCGAACTCCAGGCCCTCCTGGGGCGCCTCCGTCTCAGCCAGCAGCGCGGACAGCTTGTTGCACAGCCGCAGCTCGGCCTCCCGGCTCCCCGTGGACACCGCCAGGGGCAGTGCCCGGTCCTGAGGGGACAGAGGCAGGTCAGGCCTCCTCCTCCCACAACAGGCAGCCAGGCCCGTGCCGTCCTGAGGGCCCCCAGTTCTGCCCCCATGAACCCCCTGGAGCCTCGCGTGCTAGGTTGCTTCAGGCATGTCTGACTCTTTTGTGGCTCCCTGGACTGTAGCCCGCCAGGCTCCTCTGTCCATGGGATTCTCCAGGCGAGAATACTGGAGTGGGTTGCCGTGCCCTCCTCCAGGGGATCCTCCTGGCCCAGGGAGTGAACCCGCGTCTCCTACGTCTCCTGCACTGGCACTGGGAGGCGGGTGCGGTACCACTAACGCCACCTGGGAAACCCTCGCCTCCACCCCACACCATCAGCCCGCAGCAGTGTGCCAGACCCGGGGCCCTGGGGCGTGAGCAAGGGGTGTGAGCCTTGCCCGTCAGGCTACACTGCACGCCCTTAGACCAGCCTTGCTCCTCCTGGGTGCAGGGGGCCTGGCCAGAGGGTCCAACATGCCCTGGGCACCAAAGAGGCTGCTTTGATCTGTACCCTGGGGCCCAGCCTCATGCGAGCTGGTCAGACAGAGGCGGAGACGCCTCCCTCCCCAGGAGGCACGTGCAGACGTGAGCCCGGGTCCGGCGGCCCTGCATCTGCTGCGCTGTGTGCCCTTGGACCTGCCCCTGCGCCTCTCTGAGCTGCTTTCCTGCTCTGTAGAATGCGGGCAGGCCCTGCCTCACAGGGTTGTGTGGCTCTGTCCCGCCCAAGGCTGGGGCTGGGGGTTGGGATGGTCCCTGACCAAGCCACCCGGAAGCTAAGCCTGTGTACGAGGTGGGGAGGTCCTGCCCCCCAGGAGGGTCGCCCCTGAAGCCCACTCGCCTGGACCCACGGGGCGCGGCGGCGCTCACCCGGTAGAATGACACCGCTTTCTCGCGATCCCAGGTCCCGTTGAAGAAGATGTCTCCAGCCTCCTCGAAGAGCTGCAGCCCCAGGCCGGGGTCCCCCGTGTACAGGGCGGCGTTCTGCGCCGCCTGGATGTACAGGTCCACCAGCTCGCTCTGCCGTAGCACGTAGTAGATCTTCCCCGCCTGCAACCAGGCGTGCGCCTCCTTGTCCTTCTTCAGCAGGTCGATGAAAACCCCCAGGCTGCGCTTGGTGTACTCCAGGGCGGACCTGTAGGCTCTGGGGTTAGATAGAGGTGGGTGCTCAGAGCCGGCCTCCCGGGCCGGCCGCCCCCCTGCGTGGAGGGGACCGGGCTCTTCCTGGGGGCCCGTCTGGCCACCCTGGACCTGGGGCATCAGGGGGCCAGAGCCTGCGTGTCCAGGCTGACTGGAGACCAGGGCAACACACGGCCCTCGTCCTGCAAAGGTGAGGAGGTCTTCGGGAGGGAAGCAGGTGGCCGTGGGGCCTTAAGGAGTGAGCGATTCGTCTCTGCCCCACCTCCACACACACAGGCCCACGTCACCTCCAGACACAGCAGGGATCATGGCCCCTGGACAGAAATGTAGAGCCCATCCAGGCCAGGGGTTCTGACACGGATGGAGCATCAGAACCACCCAGGGGGCTGGTTAGACACAGATGGCAGGGCCTGGCTCTCGGAGCTGCTGGCTCAGGAGGTCCAGGCTGAGGCCTGCCACGCGTGTGTGCTCAGTCGTGTCCCGCTTTTTGTAAACCTGTGGACTGTAGCCCTCCAGGCTCCTCTGTCCACGGAATTCTCCAGGCAAGAATATCGGAGTGGGTTGCCATGCCCTTCTCCAGGGGATCTTCCTGACCCAGGGATCAAACCTGCGTCTCTTGCATCTCCTGCACTGGGAAGCGGGTTCTTTACCGCTGAGCCCCCTGGGAAGCCTAGCAATGCACATCTCCAACCAGCACCCAGGTGAGGGGGACCTGCTGACTCCGGGACCCCACTTGGAGGAGCCTTGGCCAAGGTTGTGGGCCCATTGGTCCTGCTGTGAAACTGAAGCCCCAGGGTAAGAGGCGTCCCTCCTGAGTCCCAGGGAATCCAGCCCCTTCTCTGCTCTCAAGGAGCCCCCACGCTGGATGGGGTGTTATGGGACTCCACCAGCCTGTGAGCTGTGTGGTCCAGCCATCTGTTCCCCACCCCCGGTCAGGACGCTCTGGGTGGGCTTCACAGGTGACCCCAAAACCCTGCTCCGGGGAAGCAAGCGGGGCAGTCACTGTCTCCTGTGGACTAGGACCCTCCAGGCACACACGGTCCCTGTCCTCACACGTGAGGGGACAAACGAGACCAGACTACGTGGCCTAACGCTGGGCCAGCGGGAGAACACTCAGGGCAGGCTGGGGCCAGCTTCCAGAAGCTACCACGGCAGGGAGGATGACTCAGAAACACATGCTTCACCCCCGCCCTTGGGGACAAGACAGAGCTTGCTGGCTCGGCGCCCGCCGCCACAAGGACAGAGGGCTGTCCTGGGACGGCGTCCGCACCCTCCCGCCCGGGGCCGGCCCTCACCGCTCGGTGCCCAGGGACAGGTAGAGCTGGCTAATGGTCTCCAGGAGCTGCCCCTCCAGCACCTTGTCGTTCACTCTGCGGGCCAGCGAGAGCTGGAACTCGTGGTAGACGACGCAGCGGGCCTCGTTGGGCACAACCGCGCTGTAGAAGTGGCAGAGCCGCTGGACGGCGAGCAGCTGGCCTGGCGGGAGACGGAGGGAGAGGCCCTGTCAGGCTCTGCAGCGGCCTTCGAGGGGCTGCGGCCCCTGCGGCGTGCCCGCCTCTGTGAGCTGGGGTCGCTCCATGTGGGGACAGGCTGGGTGTCCGGCTCGAGGTCACACAGCCGGCCAGCAGCCGTGACGGGGCCAGGCAGGGCACGTCACAGGTGCTCGAGGGACAGTGCTGGTCACTGGAGAACTCCCAGGCTGGGTGGTCCCGACTGGGCTCCCCTGATGGACCGGGACATGTTTCTGCTTCACAAAGCTCCTCCCAGACAGACAGGGGCTGCATGCGAGCATGCTCAGCTGCTCAGTCGTGTCCGACTCTTTGCAGCCCCGACAAGGCAGACAGGTAAGCTGAGTCCAAAGCTGGAGCAAAAGACATGCGGTGGAGACGGGATTCAAATCCGGCTCCTGCATTCCACAGTCGATGCTCCTCCGTGAAGCCGGGCTCCAAGCCCACAGCCTTACTCGCCTGTTCTAAAGCCAGAGGAATGGAAACAACTGGGAACTTACACTACTGAAAATGACCCGGCAGTGAACAAGCCAAGAGAAGACCTGATGACACCACAAACCAACCAGACCTAACAGAGCGCAGAGCACACCCCCAACGACAGCAGAACACAACATCCTCCACGTGCCCATGGGACATTCTCCAGGACAGACTAGAGGCTGCCTCTCAGAACCATCTTCAGTAAGCATAAAAGGGTCAAAAGCATACGAGGCATATCTTCCAGGAGCAATGAATGAAGTAAGAAATCAGTAACACAAAGGAGTTTGGAATATTCACGTATCTGTAGAAATGAATAGCACATTCCTAAATCACTGGGCTTCCCTTGTTGCTCAGTCGGTAAAGAATCTGCCTGCAACACAGAGACCCGGGTTTGACTCCTGGGTCGGAAGGATCCCCTGGAGAAGGAAATGGCAACCCACTCCGGTATTCTTGCCTGGAGAATCCCATGGACAGAGGAGCCTGGCAGGCTACAGTCCATGGGGTTGGTCGCAAGAGTCAGACACGACTGAGCATCACCACCAAATCACCAGTGGGTCAAAGAGGGAAACTGGGGACTTCCTTGGTGGTCCAGTGGTTAAGATTCTGCACTCCCAATGCAGGGGACCTGGGTTCAATCCTTGGTCAGGGATCTAAAGCCTGCACGCTCCAACTAAGATTTTGTATGCTGCAACCAAGACCGGCTCAATCAAATAGCTAAGTATTTTAGAAGATAAACAACCAAAAACGAATAAAAATTTCAAATAAAAAACCTAAAGTTCACCCTTAAGAAACTAGAAAAAGTTAACTCGACCCAAGGCAAGCAAACGAAAGGAAAAATCAAAGTTCAAGAGGAGACGATAAAATAGTAAAGTAGAGAATGGAAACATAGACAACAGTGAAACCAATGACAGTTCTTTGAAAAGGTTAACAAAAGTGACAAAATTTTAGCCAGACTGACCAAGCAAAGAAAGGAGGTAGCCGGAGAGGACTAAAATCAGGAGGGATACATGGGACATCACCACGGATCTCACGGAAAAAAAGGGGAAGCTGTGAGCGACCGTACACCAACAAATGAGCCGACCTCGATGAAAGGGACAAACTGAGAAAGACACAAACCAGTGAAACGCACTGAAAACGGAACCAGCGCAAGGACTGGGTGACCCGGGGTCAGCACTGCCCTCAGTCCCCTCCCTGCTCCATATGGCGGAGGGGCAGACCCCCTGACCCCCGGAGGACCTCCTGGGTCCCCCAGCTTTGCACTCCCAAGTCTGAATCCCCTAGTGCCTGGGCTGGGGGCGTGGGGGTCACAGAAGTTTTCTGAGAGGCCAGCGGGGGCCAAGTGCCCTTGGTGACCATGGCCCGCACCTGCCCAAGGCTGCAGGGCAGGTTGGGGGACCCAGCTCCTGGCCCCTCCTGGAGGTCCAGGGGATCCCCCTTCCAGCCTCACTGAGCAGAAACTACATCCCTCAGTAGCACCCCAGTGCTCTCAGGAAAATGCCAAACCACAGCCTGAGGTCTGGGGCCCCTGCCTAGCTTCCCACCTGAGGCTCTCACCTTCATCACCTGAGCCACTCCGAACTTGGCACCACCCCGCAGGGCCCAGTCGCTCACCCCAGGGCCTTTGCACAGGCTGCTGCGCCTCCTGCCAGGCCCCCTCCGTACTTGGCTAAATTCTTCTCTTCCCTTGGGTCCCAGACTAAACAGCCGGCCCCCTACCAGCTAGGGCCTGGAGCCGCCCCACCATCAAGCTGAGTGCCTGCTTCTGGGGCTCTCGTGACCTGAGCATCTGTGTCCTGTGGCTTGGCCGCCAGCCCCCAGTGAGGACCACCTGGGCGTGTTTGCTGGTGGAGCCCCGCCCATCGCCTGCCACTCGCAGCAGCTTCCCCGCACGCTCTGGGCCTGGGGAGGTGCCTGGTGTGCCCGGCTGTTGGGAGATGCTAAGGATACAGCGCCAGCAGAGCACCCGGTATGCGAAGCCCACATGGCCGCTTTGGCTTGGCTGCCCCCCTGCCTGGCCTGGGCTGTGTCCGGGGTCACCCACTGCCTGTCTGCCCGAGACTGCCAGGATTCCCGGCCTCGGGACTTTCAGTGCAGAAAGCAGGATGGTCCCAGGCAACCCGGGATGAGCTGGTTGCCATGGTGACATCTGGCCCAGCACGGGGCACCTCAAAGCACCCGCTGGTTCCCAACACTCGGCATTCTCGGTGGAGAAGCGACCGCTTGCCTCCGATTTGCACCCCCCAGGACGCTCTGAACAGAAGTGCAAAGAGCCCTTGCTCCCCAGGCAGCCCCCTGCCCAACACTCACTCTCCCAATGGTCCATCTCCACAGCAACCAGGAAGGCCCACTCGTAGTAGCACTTGGCCTGCCGGGCGAGCGCCCTGCGGGTGCACAGGTCCCCCAGCCGCAGCAGCACCCGGGTGAAGTCCGGGCTGCCCTCCCTGCTGGGCAGCCGCGAGAAGAGCTTCACGGCCTCCAGGAGGTAGTGCTGGGCCAGCCCGCCAGCGCCGGCCTGCAGACACAGGGCCCCGAAGTTGGCCAGGACCACCGCCTCGTTCTGCGGGCGGCTCAGGCGCCGGGCCACCCTCAGGGCGCGGTAGTAGCTCTCGGCCGCCCGCCGGGTCCTGCCGGTTCTTTTCAGTGCAATGGCCATCATGTTGGTGATCAGACCCTCTTGGTCTGGGGTGGCCACCGCGGCCTCCAGGAGGGACTCCAGGATGCCCAGGGCTGCCGGGCTCTGCCTGTGAAGGACATGCAGCCAGGCCAGGGCCACCAGGCGGTCCACGACGGTGCAGCCGCCCAGCCGGGCATCTGTCTCCACGGCCTGAGCCATGAAGGCGATGGCCCTGCCCTGCCACCCATGCTGGCTGTACAGCTGGGCCAGGCTGGCGTAGACAGGGCCATGTAGGGCCTGCCCGGACCCAGAGGCCAGGGTGGCCAGTGCCCGCCGGAGGTAGTGAGCAAGCTGGGCAGGCAGGAGGGGGAGCCGCGGGCTGTTCTGCAGGACCAGGGCCGCGCTCCGGAGCGCGCTGCCCAGCGAGCCCTGTGCCCGCAGCGAGGCCACCCTGATGCAGCTCAGCGCCAGGTGCGGCAAGCACCTTTGGCTGTAGATGCTTGCCAGCAGCAGGTAGCAGTCCATGGGCCAGGAGGTGCCCGGGGTCCCCGCTGCCTCGGGGAGCAGCAGCAGCAGCCTCTCCAGGAAGGGCATGGCCTCCTCCGGCTGCTTGAGGCGGGCGTGGTGCTTGGCCAGCAAGAAACAGGCCCGGGCCTCGGCCTGCGGGCTGCGGCTGCTGATGGCCCTCCGCAGGGCCAGGGTCAGGAGGCTGGAATCAGCCTCGGAGCTGCCGACGTGGCCGGGCGTCCCCAGGAGCAGGGCCAAGGCCTTGGGCACCACCTGTGCGCACTTCTCCTTGTTCTTCTGCCGCAGGTGGACTGAGGCCAGGCTGGTGTACACAGCCGCCACCAGGACCAGGTCCCCGAAGCGGCCCCCGAGCACCCCCAGGGCTTCCTCGAAGTACACGCGGGCCTGGGACAGCTTCAGCTGCCGCACACACAGCCGTCCCAGCAGGAAGCAGAGCCTGGCCAGGGCCATGGGCAGCCCAGCTTTTTTGGCCACCCCACGGGCCTCAGCCAGCCGCCTGACCAGCTCCTCCTCGTCGGTGAAGCCGCCGAACACGCTGCTCAGCGTGGGTGGGGAGAGGTCGTACAGGCCCTGGAAACCAGCCTGGAATCCCGGTGAGTCCAGGAACAGCAGCTGAGAGCCCAGGGCCTCTGGGTCGGCCCAGTCATCTCCTGTGTCCAGGCAGAAGAAGGGCTCCTCGGTGTCTGGCAGGCTTGCACCACTGGATGCCCTGTGGACACCGGGGGACCCTGGTTCCTCGGGGCAGCCCCGGCAGGACTTGCATTGTTTTAGAACATTCTTCACAGTCTGCAGGATCTCCTGTGGCTCTGGGTTCAGGCAAGGTGGGGACATTTCTGCAAATGACCAAAATGCCCGGATGGGTGAGAGTGGGATCTGAGTCCAGGCAGGGCGGGGGCGTCTCTCTCCTGGCTGCAGCGTCCCTGTTGCCTCCCCCATAAGGCTTCCCTGGGCATCTGAGGTTGCCGTGGGCTGCTGGGCACACTGCAGGGCTCTAGGGGTGACTTTCCGGGAGGACATGGAGGAGGTTAGCCAAGCTTCTACCAACTAACATGCCTCACCGTAGTCCTCTCCTCTCGGCCACGTGCCGGAACCCAAGACATCAAGCTGTAGCCAACCAGAGCTACTGACCAGCGTGAGCTCCAAAGTGCCCTCAGAACTGACAGTGGAGTCAGCATCCACCTGCGCGGCCCTAGCACGGGGGCCCCTCTGATGGGAACCCCGGGGTCCTGCTCGTCTGGGCTGGTTTGGGAATCAGGTTACTAAAGGGTTAAAACAAGGGCTGAAGAGTCTGGGGACAGGAGCTGCCCACGCCTGCCCTGCCCGCCGAGGGCCTGTTGGCCTTGGATGGACTCAGCACCTGGAGGCATGTCCAGCCTTGAGGAGCAAACAAGCTACGTTTCCTGTTGGGAAAACATGGGCTTTGAAGGGGAATTTAGAAGGAAAGAAGCAGGAGGTAAAGACTCTTCTGTTTCAAGTTCAGTTGTAAAGTGTGTTCAAAGCTATTAGTTGGTAAAGGCTAGGAATTAGAAAAAAAAAACAAACAAATACGGTTGAGCAGCAAATGTACAACTCGACCGTGTACTTGATTGGCTAAGAAACGCCCGCGTCTGTTGGAGGGGTGTGGTCTGCCCGGGGGGGTCTTCCTGCATTATCCCTGTTACCCTGCCCCTGACAGCTGAGGTCCTCCCCAAGGCAGCCTGCAGAAATCTGGGGAGCGGGGAGGGCCCCGGGATAGCCCTGGGACCCAGGGGCTGCTTCCAGCCCCCCTCCAAGGGGCCCTTCCGTGTTTGTGTGTGGATGGATCCCATTCCCAGGAAATCTCAAAGGGTCCTCGGCTTGTGCGTCCCCAGGCTGTCCCTGAAGCAGACCGTCTGCTGTGGCGGAGCTGCAGGCGTGGGAAAGAGCACGTCCTCCAGGGACTTTTCCAACGTAAGGTCCAAGGTAGCGCCCTCTCCACCCCCTGCACCCCTCCAAGCAGCTCACGGGGAAAGTCAGCTGCTCTGGGTTAAATGAAAGAAACCCAGGGACTTCCTGGTGGTCCAGTGGCTAAGTCTCGGCATTCCAAACACAGGGGGCCTGGGTTTGCTCCCTGGTCAGGGAACGAGCTCCCACAAGCCCCAACTAAGAGTTTGCAAGCTGCACCTAAAACCTGGTGCAGCCAGAAAAAGAGAGAAAGAAAGAAACCCAGAGTCAGGCCTAAGCTCACCCCTTATGGCTCAGAATCCGCCTGCAGTGCGGGAGGCCTGGGTTCAATCCCTGGGTTCAGAAGATCCCCTGGAGAAGGGAAAGGTTCCCCACTCCAGTAATCTGGCCTGGAGAATCCCATGGACTGTATAGTCCATGGGATCGCAAAGAGCCGGACGTGACTGAATGACTTTTTCACTTTCGGGCAATGGCGGGGATGTGCTTCTTTGCTGGGGACAGTGAAGGAGGCCAGGCTATGGGCCGGGCAGTGGAGAGGTCACCCCATCTACACTGGGGGCAGTGCAGGGCGGTGGGCACAGTGATGGGGGGAGCCTCACCTCCGCTTCACCCAACCTCCCCCCAAGGCCAGACTGCATGTCACCAGCCCTTCCCCATAGAGGAGTGAGGTCCGTGGCCCGCGCCACCCCGAGGCCCAGCCCCACGCCCCAAGGGCTCCCAGGCCATGTGGGAAGGACGTACCTTGTTCCTCCTGCTGCTGCTGCGTCTCAGCTTCTTCTGATGTGTCTGAAAAGTCAGAGAGAAGGCCGGCATGACCCTGGGACCAGCGCCTTCTGGGTTGGGGCCAAGTCGGGGGGCAGCTGTAGGACAGTAACAACCCTGACACCAGCGCTGAGCGGGGACACAGTCCGGCCCGGGGCGGGGGGTGTCAGCCAAGAAGCCGTGTCTTCCAGGATGCACCCCCTGCCCCTGCAGGCTCCACCCCTGCTAAGAGGCGGCCTCCCCCTGCTGCCCACTCTCTGGGAGTAGGGGGTGCGCCCCCCACTGCCGCAGGCTCGCCCCGGGGCTGGGCGGCAGAGCTGGGCTTGCACCCCCTCACCCTGCCGCCGGTGCTCCCCTGCGCCCCAGTTCCCACCTCCTGGAAACGGGCTGAGTCTGACTGCCCGCCCGGCTGCCACGGAGACCAAGTGAGAGAAAGCGCTGCGTAAAGACAGGGGAGTGTGAAGTGCTGCCAACTGTGCAGCGTCCGGCGGAGAGGACCCCACCGCAGCAAACGAGGCTCCCCACGCAGCTCCCTAAGCAGGGAAGAAACCATGGGCCAGGCTGGCTGAGGGCTGATCCGCCGAGGCCTCAGTTCTCATTTGACTTGTATGCGGAGTGCGTCACGCGAAACGCTGGGCTGGGGGACTCACAAGCTGGAATCAAGATGGCCGGAAATATCAGCAACCTCAGTATGCAGATAGTACCACTCTAACGGCAGAAAGTGAAGAGGAACTAAAGAGCCTCTTGATGAGGGTGAAAGAGGAGAGTGAAAAAGCTGGCTTAGAACTCAACATTCAAAAAACGAAGATCATAGCCTCCAGTCCAAATACTTCGTGGCAAATAGAATAGGAAAAAGTGGAAACAGTGACAGACTTTATTTTCTTGGGCTCCAAAATCACTGCAGATGGTGACTGCAGCCATGAAATTAAAAGACGCTCGCTCCTTGAAAGAAAAGCAATGGCAACCTAGACAGCATATTAAAAAGCAGAGACATTAGTTTGCCGACAAAGATCGATCTAGGCAAAGCGATGGTTTTCCCAGTGGTCATGTATGGATGTGAGAGCTGGACCGTAAAGAAGGCTGAGCGCCAAAGAATTAATGCTTTTGAATTGTGGTGCTGCCGAAAACTCTTGAGAGTCCTTTGGACAGCAAGGAGATCAAACTAGTCAATCCTAAAGGAAATCAACCCTGACTATTCATTGGAAGGACTGATGATGAAGCTGGAACTCCAATACTTTGGCCACTTGATGTGAAGAGCCGACTCATTGGAAAAGACACTGATGCTGGAAAGCTTGAGGGCAGGAGGAGAAGGGGACGACAGAGGATGAGATGGTTGGATGGCATCACCGACTCGATGGACGTGGGTTTGTGCAAACTCAGGGTGATAGTGAAGGAAGGGAAGCCTGGCGTGCTGCAGTCCGTGGGGTCACAGAGTCAGACACGACAGCGACTGGACAACAACAGCAAAGGAAGAGAAACCCAGTAGTGTAAACCTAACGTTGGTGAGAAAACGCTTATAACACGTGTCAGCAGGCAAGCAGGAAAGACACGCACGAACACATGCTTGTGTGTGTGTACATACATGTGTATACGTGCACAAGTGTGGGTGTGTAGGTACATGTGTGAGTGCACGTGTATTCACATGAGCGTGTACATGTGGACACATACAGGTGTGTAGGTGTGTGTGTGTTTGGGTGTGTCTGTGTGTACTTATGTGAGTATGCATGCGTATGTGTACGCATATCTGTGGGGATGTGTGCATTTATTTCCCTCCTGCAGGAGGAACAGATGAGCTGAAACGCTGCATCCCCAGGGCCCGGGGAGTGGCGGGTAGGCCTGTCCCGCACCGTCCCCTCTGCCCGTGACCTCCAGCTGTGGCTGCCGACACACCCCCTCTCTCTACTGTTCGTACCACAGTCCCAGGCCCTCCTGCTCCCGCAGCCCCAGCGGAGCAGACGGTCTTAGGCTGGTGCCTAGAGTCAGTGGAGAAGCAGCTCAACTGAGACCCGTCCCCGGGGCAGCTGGGAGGCTCAGGCCCCACTTTCCTGAATCGCCCAGCCCCTTATCCTGCTCCTTCTCTCTGTCTCTCCTGTTACCCCGCCACCTGCCCTGAAGGCAGTGCCAGCATCTGTCTGGCCACCTGTAAGTGTCCAGGGGCTGGCATTCAATACTGTGAATGATGGAGGAGGCGGAAGATTCCTTAAAGGCAGCAGGGTGGGGTTGTCGCCGCAAACAGTGGACGAAGCCGGAGCCGTGCCGCCCTCTGCAGAGTGGACAGTCCAGCCTCGCCACAGAGCAGTGCAGGCGGAACAGGGCTGAGGGGTGTCAGCCGGGGGCAAGCTCTGCACCCTTCATGGCCTTTCGGGGAATCTGACCTAAGAAAACTGTTCTCACAGGCTGTAGGGCACTTCCCTGTGGCTCAGACAGTAAAGAATCTGCCTGCAGTGCGAGAGACCCAAGTTCCATCCCCGGGCCAGGAAGATCCCCTAGAGGGGGAATGGCCACCCACTCCAGTGTTCTCGCCTGGAGAATCCCACGGACAGAGGGGCTGGCGGGCTGCAGTCCGTGGGGTCACAGAGTCAGACACGACTGAGTGACCAAACACACAAGGAGCAGCCCCCTGCAAGTCCTGAGAGGTCCCCGGGGCCATCCTGAGGGCGGGAGGGGCGCCCCGTGTCCCCCCACATACCCAGTCTGTACATGGTGCAGACATTCGTGCTGGACGTCCTTCTCAGCAGCTGCCTGGCCTCCTCCTCAGAAAAGTGTCCTTCACGGCTAAAGAAAGACCTTTCCTCTTCACTGAGAAAAATCACGTTTTCCAAGCTGGAAAAAATCAAGTGCGTGTTAGATCGCACATTTCCAAGTACACATTTCACATGGAGACCCCTTTCCCTCCCTCACTTGGCAGACAATCCCTGTCCAGTGATGAAGACATGAAGATACAAACAAGATAGATCCCGCCCTCGAGGATGCCTCCTCGGGCCAGAGGCAGACACCCAGGAGCAGGCAGGGCTGTGACAGATGCAGCTGATCACAGTTTCTGGAAGGGGTGCTCCTGAGCAGCCTTCAAAACCCCACCGTAAATGCCCCTTCCCCTGTGAGGCAGGCCATGGCAGCTGCGGGCAGACTCAACCCCTCCACTCTGCAATCTCTCACAACTCCTTACACAGCACGGTACAGAGCACACGTGTACTCAGAGAAGTCAGGCAGAGGAAAAAAGGAAGGAACAAGGGAGGGAGGGAGCGGGGGAGGCAACTTCTGCTTATAGAACTAAATTAACAGCAAAATATGAAGCTTCCACATGTACTTCGAAACTTAAGAGGGAGCTATTACGAGAAGTTAAAGAAACCCTTAGGGTAGATTACGACACGTTGGACATAATAAGCCTGTATTCCTCAAAAAAAGTCAGTGTCCTAAAGGACAAAGAGACCGAGGAACTGTCTCAGATCAAGGAGATGAGACTCGAGAGACAGACAAGTGATAATACGGGGTCTGGAATTCTCTTTGGCTAAAGAGGGGATCACCGGAAAATCAGCAGGCTCTAAGATCTGCAGAAACAGTTCTATCAGTGTCAGCGTCCTGATGTGGACAATTGTGCTGCGGTCATGCGAGCGATGTCCTGGTTTCAGGAAACACACTGCATTATTTAGGGATAAAGGAACATTGTGTTTGCAACTGATTCCCAGAGAATTTAGAAGAAAAAAAATGAAGTAAAAAACAAACAGGAGAAAGTAGGCGCCATAACATGTTATCATTTGGGCAAACCAGGTGAGGGATGCAGAGGAATTTACATTCTTTTCACAACTTTTCCTTAAGCCTGAAATTACGACGAAATAAAAGAAATAAAGAATAGCCACCAGAATGTTCATTAAACAAAAGGTGGAAGGCCCAGATCTGGCACAGGAAAGGCGTTTAGAAAGTACTCGCTGAGAAAATGAGAGGTTGTCGGGGCTTCTCTGGCTGTAAATGGGACCACTGGCACGGGGCCCCATCAACCTTCTGGGTTAAGGGAGGGCAACAGGCCGGCTCAGACCCACAGCAGGTGCAGCGCAGACCCTTGGAAGCTCAGGACACGTTCAAGTCACACGGGGCCCAGCCGTCTGTTGAGACGTTGCGGTCTCCCCAGAGACGGTGGCAACCATCTGGACCGAGGGCACCCAAGCAGTGTTTCACAGAACACCGGCTGATGCGGTTGGTCTGGAGGTCAGAGAAGTGTGAAAAACACACGTCAACAGGAGAAGGAAGTTTCATGCTCTGGGTGCCTTGCTCGTGCTGGGAGTTCCACCAACCAGGGCATGTGGAAAGCCCGTCGGTGCTGGTGAAGTTTGAGATGAAGCCTTGGGGGCAGCACGCTTTGGGGAACGAAGGTCTGGTTTCTACTGTCAGCATCGGAGCCCAGCCCAGCTTCAACCTGCTTCTGATGAGCGGGCGGAAGAGGCTCTGGAGCAGACAGACCCTTGAGTTAGGGAGCACAGCAACTGGTAGGACATGTGACGGCAGAGTGGCAACCGAGACTTGGTCTTGGAGGCACAGGTTTGTCTGAGGTGCCAGACAAGAATGAAACAGGATATCAGGGCTGATGGGGCGCTAGGGACAAACATCTCATGATGGACCCAGGGCAGCTGCTGGCCCAATAACAAGTCTTTTCTACACACTGACTCCTGGGTACTGACGTCTTAACAAAAGGCCAAGAACATACCTACGCCGCTGACCACTCTCTAAAGGTCGCCTCCCTCCGCCCCTGTGCTGCCCAGGGCCAGGTGGTGGGGACCTGGAGGCGACTGGACAGGCCTGGCTCAGAATTCCCCAGATGGGGTGGGGAGGCTTGCACGAGGAAGGAAGCACAGCCAGGAAGGGTGCCGCCCCCGCCCACCCCCCAGGGATGGCAGACAGGACTAGGGGCCAGCGGGCGGTCAGAGCAGTGGCCTCTGAAATGCGGGTCAGCAAGGCCTGGGGCTCAGGGGGCCTTGAAGGTCAGATCCAGAGCTTCAAAGGGCTTTATGAAGGAGAGTGGAGGGTGTACTCGGTTGAATAGTGTCCCCCCCACTCCCAAATCCATGTCTACCTGGACCCTCAGAAGGTAACCTTATTTGGAAATAAGACCTTTTTAGACAGGATTTAGTCAAGGATGCTGGTGTGAAGAGATGATCCTGGGTTATCCTTGTGAGAAACAGGAGACAGGACTCAAGCATGAAAAGACAGAGGCGGGGTGAGGGGGGTGATGCGGCCACAGGCCCAGGGCCGCCCGGAGCCGCAGGAGCTGGGGGAGGCGGGGAGGGTCCCCCCGGGCCCCGAGGGGCAGGAACGCTGCCAGCACTGTGATTTTCACGTCTGGCCTCCAGTCCTTGTTTCAAGCCCTCGACTTTGTGCCACTGGCCCCGCAGCCCCGGGACACCCGTTCCCGTGGACACCTGTGTGTCGGGGCAGCCCAGCCGCCCTTGGGGGAAGGGCAGGAGAGGGTCCAGACAGGAAGCAGAAGTCAGGCCCCGGGGACAGCGGGGTGGCCCCGGGCCGGGCCCAGCCCCAGGGACAGAGGTGAGGGTGATGAGGAGGAGGAAGGGGCAGGCCCTCAGCCACTCACTCAGACGCCTGGCCCTGCACATTGATGAGGCTCGTCCGCACAAACCCGACCTGGCCGGAGGCTGTGTGCCGGCCCAGGCACCAGGGCAGGCCGGGCACCTGAGCGCCCAGGATCTCGATGCGGTCACCGCTTCGGAAGGTCATCTCTTCGGGCCCTGAGCCCTGGCAGTCCGCTACGGCCAAGGCCGGGCCCATGGCTGCAGGAAGGAGGCCACACATGGTCAGTGCGGGGAGGCAGGACCAGGAGGGGCCTGGGTGGGCCAACAGGTGGCCCTTGAGCACACCGTTGGTGTCCCTGGCCAGGGAGCTTGCGGCTCTGCTGAGGACTGACCGAGCGCCCGGCCAGGGTCGTGAGACTGCAGGGCTGGGTGTCCACGCGGTCCTGGGAGGTGGTGCCTTATCCCTACCCTGAGCACGAGAAACCGAGGCCTGGAGACGTTGATCAACTTGGCCCAGGGCCCACTCGGGGCAAACCCAGCGGAAAATGTTCACTTAACAGGCCCACAGGCCATGCAGACACCAGTCAGTCTGGGTCAGATCAAACGCACTGGGCCTGATGGTGGCTCAGATGGTAAAGAATCCGCCTGCAATACAGGAGACCCGGGTTCGATCCCTGTGTTGAGAAGACCCCCCTGGAGGTGGGCACGGCTACCCACTCTAGTATTCTTGCCTGGAGAATCCCATGGACAGAGGAGACTGGTGGACTACAGTTCATGGGATCACAAAGAGTCAGACACAATTGAATGACTAACACACAAAGGGGCCAGGCTGTTTTTTCGGAAGAAGACCCCCGCCCACCCCACCCCCATGGTCTGAGGGTCCTCCGAGGGGTCTGACGCGGCACTGGCAAGAAAGCAGAGGCCTCGGAGGTGCTGGTGGAACGGGGCGTTACTCGGTAGAGGCAGAGCAACCGGGCACCCTGGCCTGGCCTCCCTGGGCGCTGTGTGAGTCTGGGCCAGCCAGTGGACCTCTCTGAGCCTCCTTATTGTCTCAGGAACTGGAGAGGACCCGAGCTACCTTTCCTGGCTTGGGGAGGACTCAGGGGAGCCAGAAGCTTCTGGAATGCAAGCGCCCGCCCGCCTCAGCCCCCTCTTCCCCAGGGGAGGAGGACCAGCAGAAGCACTTACCCATCAGCTGGACGTCCGGCGCCACGGGTCCACCCAGGGGGTCGTTGACAGAGTCCTTGGGCACCCTGAGAGCCCACCTGGAGTGGGATGAGAGGGGGTTTCAGATCCGGGGCAGGTTAGAACCGTGTGCAGACCGCACAGGTCACAGCCACAGGGGCCTGAGCAAAGTCCACCGCTTACTCCTACTGCACGGACACCGTCCCCGGCACACACACCCACACCCACACCACCTCACACACACACACACTCACAACACACACACACACACACACACACACACCACCCCCCACACACACACACTCACCAAACACACACACCTACACACACCCACACCCACACCACCTCACACACACACACACACGCACCACCCATACACACACACACCACCTTACACACCCACACACATACCACACACACACACACACACACCACCTCACACACACATGCACACACTCACCAAACACACACCCACACACACCACAAGCACATACACACACACCAAACACACACACACACACACCACACACACACACCTACCCACCCCCCCCACAAACACCTCACACACCCACACACACACACACACATACCTGCACACTGACACACCACACACTTACACACTCACCAAACACATGTACACCCACCCACACACAGACACACACACACAGACACACATACACACACACATAGCCACCACACACATACACTCACCAAACACACACACACGCACATTCATACCCACACACACATACACAGACACCACACACACACACACACACGCACCCACCCACACACAGACACACACACACACAGACACACACACACACACACACAGTGTGTGGCCTACAGGCCCAGGTGCCTCCTGCCCTCCCACAGGCTGGCATCCTCACAGACCTCCCTCCATCATCTATGGACTGTCTCACTGAAAACAAGGAGATCTAGTTTCTCTCTTCACTTTGGCTGCCAGGAAGCTCAAGGCAAGTCTACGCCCACTTCAGCACATGAACAGGAGCCTGCACACTACCTGTCCCTGCCTTCCCCAGGCTTTCGCTGCTTTGGTTCTTATCTGCATAGATCCCTGCTGCTGCTGCTAAGTCGCTTCAGTTGTGTCCGACTCTGTGCGACCCCAGAGATGGCAGCCCACCAGGCTCCCCCGTCCCTGGGATTCTCCAGGCAAGAACACTGGAGTGGGTTGCCATTTCCTTCTCCAATGCATGAAAGTGGAAGTGAAGTCGCTCAGTTGTGTCCGACTCTTAGCGACCCCATGGACTGCAGCCCACCAGGCTCCTCCGTCCATGGGATTTTCCAGGCAAGAGTACTGGAGCGGGGTGCCATCGCCTCATGGGCACAGGCTGTGTGGCTCCCTCAAAAGCTTTCCGGAATGAGCCAGAACACGAAGCCAGAACCCCAGGCTGCACATCCCCGGCCGTCTCATTCCAGAGCAGTCCTGCTGGGGAGGTGTCCCTGTCCTGTTGTGCCGGTGACCGCCCGAGGCCACACGCTGAAAACAGCGGAAGGCGTGGAGGCCGTGCCTGCCTGGGGCTCACACTGGTCCCCACCCACCCTCCTTGGCCGACGATGGGCCCCGGCCTGGGGCAGTTTCCACGAAGCCTGCCGGCAGCGGGACCCGCAGGAGGCAGAGAAACAAAGGTCGATACCTACTGATGGAATGGAATCAAGGGCTCCGGAGCGGCCGCCGCTGCCCCCTCCGCCTCCGAGGATGTGCCGGGACTCGGGGCTGGAGAGTCCACTGCTGTGGCCGCGTCTGCCTGAGGACCCCTCGGAGGCCGCCTGAAGGGCTGGGGGCCGTTCCTCACTCTCACGTGGTGGTCAGGACACAGGACGAAGAAAGGCCCTTCAAAGCGGCAGAGGGCGGTCATGCAGGCAGCTGGACACCAGGGGCAGCACCTGCTGGGCACCCCTAGCCCCAGTTTCTGCACCACACAATGACTCTAGAGGCCCAGGACCAGGGCCGGGAGGCTGGACCCAGGCTGGCATCCTGCATCTGCCTGGACTTGGCCAGGAGGAGCCCGGCTCAGCCTCAACTTCTCTGGGAGTCGACTGGGCTGTGAGGGGGCCAGGTGCATGATCCCGAGGACCCCTCCAGCTTGGATCCCCCCATCACTCCCCAGCAAGTCAGGCTGCAGCCGGCCTCCTCCCGTCCTCTCTGTGGCCGGGAAGCACTGTCTGCTAACACCCTGCTCGCGGCAGCCTTGGATCTCGACTGTGAGACCCCTGGAGTACTCAGAGCAACAGCCAGCCCAGGAACTTGGGGTCGCTGGCAAAAGCCCCTTTCCTGTTATTTCTTTGGGGGCTTTCCCTGCCCAACGTCCCCTCAGTGTCCGCTCCTCCAGGGCCCTCCCGGACCAGTGGGGAGCCACCGATGTCATGTAGCTCACCTTCCTGGACGAGGAGGCTCTCGTATGCCAGCCTCAAGGCTTCCGCATCCACCTGGACCCGGACGGCTGTCTCCTGGTCCTCGTCGGGCTCGAGCAGCCAGAAGGCCTGGTCCATGAGCAGGTTCTCCAGGCAGTGATGAGTGAAGCCTAGGGGAGCAGACAGCCCTGGTCACCGGCGGGCTCTGGGTGTATGCAGAGACGCCCTCACGGTCCAGCGCTGGCCGAGCCCTGCACCAACCAGGGCCTGGGGACCAGCCCACTCTGCCCTTGGGGACTCACGGTACTGTCCACTACCCGAGTCGGGCCACGAGGCTGACCCTCCAGGCTGTGAGAGGACCAGCCGTGACCGTGGAGGACTTCTCTGGACTCGTTACGTCCTCTAGGACCGTCAGTCTCCTCCTCTGTGACTTGGAACAGAGTGTTCAAGGAGACCAGGACATGGCAGGTGGGCACAGCCCTGCTCTGGGGGCACAAGGCACCGTCACTCTGAGTCTCACTTCTCAGCCCTCAGGGGGGATGGAGCAGCAAGCTTCCCAAGGAGAGGTGCCTAGCCAGTCAAAGCCTTGCTTTGAACAGGAGAAGTTTTGGAAAGAAGGCACACGGGCTGAGGCTGGCGCGGCTTTCCTCTCTGTGCTCAACTAGGGAGAGCTCGGCTGCCCTGGAAGCCACGCTCAGCCCTGCCCATCGCATCGATCCTCACCAAGGACAGGTGACCGTGGAGAGCTGTCATGAATGCACCTAGTCTTAAGGCCCAACTGGGAACATAAAGGGCTTATTGCGTGCCGGGGTCCCCAGAACCCTTTCTGGGAGGGTCACTGCTTTACCGAGAGCGTGGTAGGTGGAAAACTTCCAGATTTCTTCAAACGTCTTAAACGTCACCACCAGCCGATCCTGGTCACTGTGGATGGACAGCAGCCTGGCCGACAGCTCCTTCCAGGGAAGACACAGACGTGAGACCAGTCCCGGAGGCTTTGGGGGGTCTGCCCATCCGCAGGAACGTTTCACGGGAGTGACCTTGGCAGGGATGGGGGGGTCTGCCCATCAGCAGACATGTTTCACGGGAGTGACCTTGGCAGGGATCGGGGTGGGGGGCGGGGGGGCGGGGAAGCACAGCTGGCTCCTTTAAAGCCAAGCTGCTCCTCTCCTGCTCTCAGACCAGCTGTGGCTCCCCAGTGCCATGCCGAGCCTTCCCAGAGCTGGCAGCCTCCATGCCCCCTCCGTGACTCAAGGGCCTGCCTCACGCCCTGCACACCAATGACACCAGGGTCTCCTCCGCTCAGCTCTGCACAGCCCCAGCCTCGCCTCCCGTCCCCTCCCACAGCAGCAACTCCGGCTCCAATCCTAAACCCAGTGTCCCCTCTCCTGACAACTGTCCCATGAACCCTCCTGGTGGTGCCGGGACCTTCAAAGTAGCACCAGCCGAGAATCAGGGAGCATGGGTTAGATTTCTGGTTGGGGAACCAAGATCCCACATGCCGCAGGGTAACGAAGCCTGCCAGCCGTGGGCACACAAACACAGCTAGAGAAGCCTGCGGCCCCAGTGAAGACCCCGGACAGACACAGAAAGGCAAACAGCACCCGCTGGCGCTGCCCAGGGGAGAGGCGGCGCTATTCTCGTCTCCACTGGGGTTCAGAGATGAGGCCCCGCCCTTAAACAGCCACCGAGCCCTGGCATCCCAGGGGTATCACCCCCACCCCCCGCTGTCGAGCACCGTGCTGGGGGCACCCTGCTTGCCGTCCGCTGACCCTCACGGCAGCTCCGTGGGGTCATACTTCTAAGCATCCCAGTAAGTGGCTGAGGAGGCTGCATTCACAGAGGCCAGGGGGCGTCAGCCAAGGCCGGGCCGGGCTGAGTGCACGGTCAGACTCGGAAAACTGAGTCCCAGAGAAGCTGAGGCTGAGCCAGGCTCCTTCTGAGCAAGTCCAGGCAGATGCAGGACTCCAGCCCGGGTCCAGCCTTCCAGCCCGGGTCTCTGTGTGGGTGCAGAAACTGGGGCTGGGGGGACCCCAGCAGGTGCTGCCCCTGTGTCCAGCCGCCTGCATGACCACCCTCTCCCGCTTTGAAGGGCCTTTCTTCGTCCTGTGTCCCGACCACCACGTGAGAGTGAGGAACGGGCCTCTCAGCCCGAAGTCTCCGGACCTCCTAGGCCCACCGCCTTCTTCTCCAAGCTGTCCTCCTCCTCCCCGTTCGCAAGTGTGGATCCCACGCCCCTTCCCCCACCCAGGACCCCAGGAGCCAGACTCACCCCGAGGGTGCGGGCCACCTCGCAGCTCTCGTTCTCCAGCAGGCGGAGCTGGCCCCGCAGGGCCTGTTGCAGGTTGGGGTCGGGCAGCCCGCTCTTCCGCCTCACCGCCAGCAGCTGCAAGGTCAGATCTGGAAGCGCGGGGCAGATCAAGGTGGGCGGAGTGCCGTGGGGTGCTCCCCTGCCCCCGCCAGCCCCCGCCGCAAACCGGGGGAGCCGGCTTCACACCCCACGTGTACCGCCTGGGGAAACTTCGCAGGCGGCCTGTTTCCCGTGAGGCCAGTTCCTTTCCTTGTAAATGAGTCACGTGCTGCCCACAATGTACACAGACGGGAGGAAGTGGACTGTGTCATTGCCCCAGGGCAGGACAGCATCTGTCTGGCCTTCAGCAAATGGCCCCCAAGTCACCGTGACCTCCAGCCCCGATCTCTCCCCAGCCCGAGCTCCAAGGGGGCACCTGACCTCTGGGAAACACCCCACCAGCACCCTCTGGCCCCCACCTCATCCTTTCTTCACCAGCTCCAGAAGGGCCGTAGTCCCAGCCCTGCTCGGACCAGCAACACCTGTCTCCATCACCCCCCACGTCAGCCCAGCAGCCAGCCCCACGGATCCACCTGCAAAGCCAGGCTGAACCCGGCACACGCACCCACCATGGCCCTGCCCCTTCGGTCTGCCGGGGCAGTGTCTGGGCCCTGGCCCTTGCTCCAGACGGTCCTCTGGTCCGCAGAAGCCAGAGGGTCCCCTCATGACCACGTCTGGCTTATGGCACACCCTGGCTGTCAGCCCCCTGGGCAGTGCCAGCCCCTAGAAATTTCTACAGCAATGGTCATGCCTACTCTCTATAGTGTCCCACAGCGGCCACCAGCCACACGGGCCCCTGAGCTCTTGAAATGTGGACAGTGTCATCAAGGAACCGGAGTCTTCCTTTTATTTATTATTAAAAAGCAGAGACATTACTTTGCCAACAAAAGTCCATCTAGTGAAGACTATGGTTTTTCCAGTAGTCATGTATGGATGTGAGAGTTGGACTATAAAGGAAGCTGAGCACCGAAGAACTGATGCTTTTAAACTGTGGTGTAGGAGAAGACTCCAGAGTCCCTTGGACTGCAAGGAGATCCAACCAGTCTATCCTAAAGGAAATCAGTCCTGAATATTCATTGGAAGGACTGATGCTGAAGCTGAAGCTCCAACACCTTGGCCACCTGATGTAAAGAACCGACTCATTGGAAAAGACCCTGATGCTGGGAAAGATTGAAGGCAGGAGAAGGGGATGACAGAGGATGAGATGGTTGGATGGCATCACCGACTCGATGGACATGAGTCTGAATAAACTGCAGGTGTTGGTGATGGACAGGGAGGCCTGGCGTGCTATGGTCCATGGGGTCGCAAAGAGTCGGACACGACTGAGCGACTGAACTGAACTGAACTGATGTTCAGTTTAAGCGTGCCCGCACCCGGCTACTGTATTAGACAGCACAGCAGTAGTGGTTTTCCATTTCAGGAAGAATAAAATGCAAATCCTTTCCATCTTCTCAGGCACAGCCTGGAGCCACCTGCCATTCTCCCACCCACTGTCAGCCTGGGGTCTTCTCTCTGCTGCTGTGAGACATCCAGCTGCTACTGCTAAGTCGCTTCAGTCGTGTCCGACTCTGTGCGACCCCATAGACGGCAGCCCACCAGGCCCCCCCCTCCTTGGGATTCTCCAGGCAAGAGACGTCCAGGCATCCCCCCTAACCCCACGCCACCCACCCCACCCCAGGGCCTTTGCATTCTCCATACCTTCCCCTGAGGCACTCTCCCAGACCAACGCCCGCCCGGCTGGCTGCTGTAGGACCCCATCTCGGCTCAAATGGCCCCTGCCCACCGCTACCCAGTCCCCCCAAGGCTCCAAAGCTGGGGAGATAAGGGGAGGGAGGAGAGGGGAGAGAGGTGGTGGAGGGAAGAGCCCTTGGACTAAGCCTTGCACCTGCCTTGGAAATTTCCAGACCCCCCCACACCCCCAGCAGGAGACTCTGGGATCTGGAATCAGGCCCCTCCCCCAGCAGGAAGCCAGCCAGCTTTTCTCAACCAAGTCTCAGCGGCGACCCACCTACTCCCAGAAGAGGGTAGGGCTGCACTTTCCCATGATAGCCTGCCCCGTGGCTCAATAGCCCTGGTCATCCCGAGTGGCCACAGCGAGCACTGACCACCTGAAAGGCTGGATGACAGGTGACCATCGAGGCAGAGGTGAGCCCCCAGTTACCCTGGGGTCTCTGTGCCCCCTGCCCCCACAGCTAGTACTCTGGGGCAGGGTCTCAGGATAAAGGACTCGTTACCGCCCCCCCTCCAGGCAGGACCACCTCCCAGCATCAGCTCCTGCGGAAGTCCCGCCATTCTGTCCTGGAAGCCGGGATGCCTCTCCGGGGGCCCTCCCCTTCACCATGCCCCCAGGGTGCCCCTCCTTGGGACTCCCTTCCCGCCTCCAGGGTGACCCCGCCTCCTCTTTTATGTGTGTGTGTGTGTGTGTGTGTGTGTGTGTGTGTTAGCCGCTCAGTCGTGTCTGACTCTTTGAGACCCCATGGATGGTAGCCCACCAAGGCTCCTCTGTCCATGGGATTCTCCAGGCAAGAATACTGGAGTGGGTTGCCATTTCCTTCTCCAAGGGATCTTCCCAACCCAGGATCGAACCCAGGTCTCCCACATTGCGGGCAGATTTCGTTACTGTCTGAGCTACCGGCGAGTCCTCCTCTTCGGGCAGATGCAAACAGTCCAGAGAAGGCCTTTCCAAGTGCGGGCGCACCCCAGCCTTCTGTCCCCCAGGGAAAATGCAGAGTCCCGGGCCCTACCCCAACCTTCCAGCGTCAGAACTGTCCCAGGACCTGAGCGTCTGCCTTTAACATGCCCTGCCCCCACCCGGGAGACTGATGGACAGGGAAGCCTGGTGTGCTGCAGTCCATGGGATCACAAAGAGTTGAACACCACTGAGTGACTGAACAACAGCCCTGACCCACCCCCACAGTGATCTTAAGGCAGGCGTCCGGCAGCCACATTAGAGAAGCCTCCGTTAGACATTCTTGAGCCAGGAGTCCACAGAACGGTCCAGGCTGGGGACGCCCAGTGATCCCACATTCGTGAACCTGGCACGGACTTAACCTGCTGCGTGGGGATGCCTACCTGTAGGGCAGGACCCCATCTGGCCAGGGGAGGGCCCAGCAGCCTGCTGAGAGACACCAGAGGCTAGAGCAGCGTCAGTGGCAGAGCAGAGGCTTGTGATTGAGGTGAGAACAGACAGCCCCAGCCCCGGGTGTTTCCGGAAGGCAGCGTTCACACCCTTCCCCCACGGTCACAGAGGCCAGCAGGGTCGGGAGGAGGCTGTGGGCTTCCTTTTGTGCAGTAACAAAGCACCCCACCCGAGCGGCTTCTGGAAACTGCACAGTGTTATCTGGGCTCTGAGAAGGGTCTCCCTGGAGCCAAACACGGTGTGGGCAGCCGCGGTTCCTTTCGGAGGCCCCGGGTGGAGCGTCTGTCTCCCTGCTGCCCCCGCTTCTAGAGGCACCGCTTCCCTTGGCTTTTGGCCCCTCCTCCGTCTCCAGAGCCAGCAGCGCCAGCACCGTCAGTCTCTCTTTGAGTCCCACCCCAGGGTAACCTCCCGTCTCCGGAGCTCTCAGCCCCTCTGCGAACCCTCTTTGCCACAGGAGGCAGCATGCGGGTGCAGGTTGTGGGGGGAGGATGCGGACATCAGCGCTGTTTGTTGCTCAGTCGCTCAGTCGTGTCTGACTCTCTGTGGCCCCATGGACGGCAGCACGCCAGGCCTCCCCGTCCATCACCATCTCCCAGAGCTTGCTCAAACTCATGCCCATTGTGTCGATGACGCCGTCCAACCCTCTCGTCCTCTGTTGCACTCTTCTCCTGCCTTCAATCTTTCTCAGCATCAGGGTCTTTTCCAATAAGTGGGCTCTTTGCATCAGGTGGCTAAAGTATTAGAGATTCAGCATCAGTCCTTCCAATGAATACTCAGGGTTGATTTCCTTTAGGATGGACTGGTTTGATCTCCTTGCAGTCAAAGGCACTCTCAAGAGTCTTCTCCAGCGCCACAGTTTAAAAGCATCAATTCTTCAGTGCTCAGCCTTCTTTCCCTTGTGGCTCAGCTGGTAAAGAATCCGCCTGCAATGTGGGAGACCTGGGTTCGATCCCTGGGTTGGGAAGATCCCTGGAGAAAGGAAAGACTACCCACTCTAGTAATTCTGGCCTGGAGAATTCCATGGACTGTATAGTCCACGGGGTTGCAAAGAGTCAGACATGACTGAGCAACTTTCACTTCACTTCAGCCTTCTTTAGGGTCAAACTCTCACATCCATACATGACTACTAGAAAAACAGCTTCAACTGTGTGGACTTTAGTCAGCAAAGCGACGTCTCTGCTTTTTAATACGCTGTCTGGGTTGGTCGTAGGTCTTCTTTGCTGTGTTTAGTTGCTCAGTCTTGTCTGACTCTTTGCGACCCAGTGGATTGTAGCCTGCCAGGCTCCTCTGTCCATGGAATTTTCCAAGCAAGAATACTGGAGTGGGTTGCCATTTCCTTCTCCAATAAGACTTCTCTGGGGGCCTCTATCCTCCTGACCACAGAGGGGAGGTGACATCCTGGGGGAGCGCAGGGTCTGGGCAGACGGGGTTGCACCCTCATCCAGCTCCACCAGCCACTAGCTGGGGGGCCAAGGGTCCTCTCGGCCTTGTGAGGTCAGTCCTCTGCTGGAGGTCCCTGGACTCCAGCCCCCAGACTCGAGGCCAGCTCCCAGCTTGCATCTTGGCTAGAGCCCCCATCCCTGCCCTGCACATATTCCTCATCTGTAAAATGGGATGAGTGACCGGAACCTTCAGATGGAGGGTCATCTGATCCAGAGACACCTGTGGGTCTGAGAGGGGTTGTGGAACCTTGGTGCGGCCTCCTCATCACCCCAGGGGTGTCCCTGCTCAGTGCTGGGGTGCTGCCCATTGACCTTGGACCAGGCAACATGACTGGCTGGTTCCTGCTCTCTCTCCACCTGCGTCCACCAGCCCCAGGCCTGTGTGGTCCGAGCCCATTTCCGGTCCTTGCTTTCTCTGGGTCTCCAGAACAGGGGCTCAGAAATGCCTGTCGAGTCCAAATAAGCACATGGCAGTCTGATCTCGGCTTCAGACTCCATCCTCCCACTGAGCCCGGGCTCCCTGAGGCATGGCCGATTCCAGGGCTGGGGCAGGGAGACCAGAGATGAGACGTGAGCGTCCTAGGGCCCCAGAAAGCAGGTGGTGCCCACAGGATGTTGGAGACGTGTCACAAGACCAAATCAGGGGCCATTTGAACAACAAAATAACTAAGGACAGCAACCGATAGAGTCCAGAGAATAAAATAAAGCCTGTCCATGCTAAAATAAGTAAGTTGAGCAACCGGGGAGAGGGGACAGTTTTTCGCTTCAGTGAAGGTCAATTAGAAAGAATATAGAAAAATGCAGCATTAGAAAGTCAGCATTGAGCAACCGTTTTCATGGCTTCCCTGGTGGCTCAGACAAGGCTTGCAGTGCAGGAGACCTGGGTTTGATTTTTGGATCAGGAAGATCCCCTGGAGAAGGGAATGGCAACCCACTCCAGGATTCTTGCCTGGAGAATCGCATGGACCGTGGACCTGGCAGGCTACAGTCCATGGGGTCGCACAGAGTCGGAAACGACTGAGCGACTAACATAGGCGAGTTCGGAGGGGGACAGAATAGTCACAAAGTTCCCACAGGCTCCTAATGACAAGAGGGAAGACGGATGACTCTGACAGAGGTGTTTACACGGTCAAACATCCCCTTAATCAAGTGAGCGACGTGAGATGTGAGCATCACCAGGGCCCAGACCCACGGACATTGAGACGGACCGAAGGTACTGGGCATTTCTGCCCGAAGCCCCAGCCTGCCGACCTGAAGGATCACCCATCTCCACACTGCGGCAGCTTCTACAGGACCGCCTGGAATCTTCAAAGTACCAGCCGCCAGGTTAAGAAGCTCCAGGCACACACGGCCACAGAACGCAAAGCCTGACCAGGGTTTTGTTTGGTGGGAAGGAGGTTACGGGACAGATGGCTGGATTGCAGCAAGGCCTGTTTTCAGGTTGTCTAAGCCAGAAAAGTGAGTTTGGAATCATCTCACTGTGAGGCTGCACGAGCAGGTGCTGGTTTTAGGAAAGACACCAAGCAATGGGGGAGGAGGGGAGTCATGTCTGCAGTGGACCCCAAGACCGTCCTGGAAAAACATAACACCTGCCTGAGTGCAGAGAGAGAGAACGCAATGTTAACATCCGAGGGGTCTAGGCGGGGTGTGTGCACGTGCTCAGATACTCAGTCACGTCTGACTCTTTGTGACCCCACGGCCTGTAACCCCCTGGGCTTCTCTGTCCATGGATTTCTCAGGCGAGAATACCGGAGTGAGTTGTAAATTCCTCCTCTAGGAGATCTTCCAGACCCAGGCATCGAACCCGCATCTCCTATATTGGCAGGTGGATTCTTAACCACCGGGCCACCAGGGAAAACCCCCTGGGTGGGCTAAGTGAGAATTCTTTGTATTGTTTTCTTGTAAATTTGTTGCCCATTTGCAAAAGAAGCTGAAAAAGGTAAGGGGTCTGGGTAGACATGGTGAGAGCCCACTGGCCCCTTGGCTGCTTGGGGCTGGGGAGCCTGGGAAGACTGTGGGGGGCTCCCTGGTCCCGCTGCGGGGGCTCCTAGACCATCCTGGTGCTGGCGGATGCCAGCTGTGCTGTGGGGCTGCAGGGGCAGGAAACACCGGGCTTGTGGTCAGAATGCCCCTGGCTCGGTCACAGCGCCGGACAGCAGAAATCCCGTGCTCTAGGACTCACAGCCCCTCGGGCGCTGGGCTGCCTTGCAGAAGGCTGGAATGGCCCACGTGTTTCCGCCAGGACCTAGCCCCTCTGTCTCATGCCATCGAGCTCTGGGCGGGGCCACGATCCCATGAGATCCCAGGGCCAGGCCCCCACCACTTCTTGGAGCCCCTCTTCTGGGCCAGGCAGGTGTCTGACCACAGGAGTCAGCACCCTCGATGGCCAGCCCCCTTGCTATCCCCATTTACACCCCGAAGAACCAAGAGAACAGGAGTGAAAACACCTCCAGTCACCAAGCACGCACAGCGTCAGGCTCTGGGCCTGCTGCCAAGCATGCGGTTTTGTTGCCATTCTCCCAAAGCATCGATCATTCGTCAGATACTCACTGGGCACCTGCTGAGTGCCAAGCCGTAGAGCCTCTGTGGGCGACTTAAGCAGGTGACCGGGGTGGAGGTGAGGATCTGACGACGGGAAGATGGGGGAAGGACGGGGGACAGGCTGCCCCTGGCTCGGGGCCTTCCTCCCTGTCCTTCCCTTCCCTCCTCCAGTTCTAGAGACAGGGGCCCTGCAGACCCCCTAGGCCACCCCTCAGGTTTCCAAGTGGGGACACTGAGGCCTGCGTCCAGCAGCGGTCCAGGGGCAATCAGGATGGGAACCAGGGCAGTCCAGCGGCAGCCCAGCCTGAGTCCAAGCCCCTCTTGCGCACCCGGGCCGGTCGGGTGGGAGTCAGAGGCGCCTCTCTCCTCGTCTCAGCCCGCTTCCTCTCCTTCCAGGAAGTAATCCTGCCCAAGGCCTGGCCCAGACACTGCTCCTTGCCACCCCCCACCCTGGGCTGGGTCTGCCCCCTGGGAGGGAAGGAGGGACACCCCACCCTGAGTAACCCCGGGGGTTCACAGCCAAGGACAGAGCAGGACGGTGGGAAAGCAAAGTCGTACGAGAGCTGTGACCTCATGCGGGGCTGTGTCCCTGGAATCTCCAACCCCTGTCCCCCTGTCGCGCCAGTTTATCGCTGACGTGACCCTGGAGAAGCGCGAGGTGGGCCTGCATCCCTCAGAGACACTCTCCATCAACGCGGGCGCTGACGGCGCGGACGCCCGGCTCCGTCCCAGGGTGGGTGGGGGGTGGACCCGCACGGTGCACTCACCCCCTCGGACGGTGGCCTTGGCCTCCTCGGGCCGTGGTCGCTCCCAGCTGACGGACGTGCTCTTGGCCACTTCCCGGACTCCATGGTCGCCACTGCCCCCCCAGGGCCCCGCGGGCCCATTGCCCCTGGGGGCTGGCTCCTCTGGGCCCTCCATGGCTGATGGCGGCCTCACTGCCAAGGGCTCAGCATGCCAGGCTGACCTCTGTGGGGAGAGCAGAGGGCAGGGATCAGCAGCAGTCCTGGCCTCTCTGGGCGGCCGGGATCAGCGTGGATGCTGCCCACGAGTTAGGGCACAAGAGGCGAGCGGCCCTCTGCCTTGCCTGGCGGGCTCCCAAGCACCTCCCCGGGCAGGGCCTCCTCCCCGAACAGCACAGTGTCACCCAGAGCAGACTCCATCGGGGGTGCGAGCCTACATCTGTTTCCAGCTAGAGGGCCCTGTGGGCAGTGGGGTGCCCGTTCTTGCCCATCACAGACCCGAGGAAACAGCTCAGAACCTGGTGGGTAGAGGCTGCTTAGAACCTTCCCACGAGTGCCCGGACAGGGACATGACAACGAACATGTGGAAACAGGGGACAGAACAGCTGTGCTCTTGGGACCCTCCAGGACCCAGGGGTCTAGGGGTTAGCCCACCATGCCTCCTCCCCAGCGAGGGCTGGGATGGGCAGACCGCCACCCCGGGAGATGGCACGCTTCCCATGGGGCTCCGCGGCGCCTCCTACCCGGCGAGGGCTGGGATGGACAGACCGCCACCCCGGGAGATGGCACGCTTCCTATGGGGCTCAGCGGCGCTGTGACTCCAGCCTTGGTTTCCAGGGGTTCCTGCTGCTCCTTATCACTAATCCCAAGGCTTGGGGGGTCTACCAGTAAAAGAGGCCTGCACCCAGCAGAGCCCCTGGAAGGAACTCAGGAAATGGGCCGGGTCCAAGGCTGTCCCCAAGACAGGAGGCAGCGGGCAGCAGAAGGCAGGGAAGGAGGAAATGGCCAGGGAGGAACTAGAGACTGCTCCCGCGCCGGGCGCCCTGGGGCCTTCCCCAGGCAGTGGGTCATTGGGAGAGGGTGACTTCCCACTAGGGAAGTGGCTAAGACTCCACTCTCCCAGTGCAGGAGGCTCAGGTTCAATCCCTGGTCAGGAAACGAGATGCCGCAGGCCGCAACTTAGAGTTTACATGCTATAACTGAAAGATACGCTGCAGCCAAGACTCGGAGCGGTGAAGTAAATATTTAAACATACATAAAAATAAAATTTGAGGGGAAAAAAAAGATAAGTGAGGGTCTGCACAGGTCAGGGCTTTTGTCACAAATCTGAGGACAGAGAAGGACACGGAGCCGCTTCCAGGCCTGGGAAGGAGAGGCAGACGGCCCCCACCCTGATGCAGCCGCAGGGATGCGGGGCAGCCACGCCCCCTCAGCTTCTGCCTCGGGAACGAGGGAAGGAGGAGCGGCCCTGCTCAGCCCTGTGCAGGGTGGACGAGAGCAAGGCCAGGAGCCCCAGGCAAGGAGCCCGTCTTCTTGTGGAGTCTGCTGCTCTCTGATGACGGGCAGGGGGGAGCTCCATCCCAAACCCCGAGCAGGGCAGCAGGAAGTCTGTGCACAGAGCAGGACGCGCAGAGACGGGAGAGCACACTTCTGAGACCCTTCCTGGGGCGACACTGCCAACTGAAGAGCAGCCTGGACTCCCCCAGACCCTCCACCTTGGGGTAGGTGCTGGGGCGGGCCCCGCCCCCGGAGACCCAGAGAATGCCAGGCCAGCAGCGTGGGACTCAGAGCCCAGACGGGCCCACCGGGGCGGGGCCCCAGGAGCCCCCGGCCGGCCTCCCAGCTTCACCTGGGGCCCTGCAGCAGAGGACGGGAGGGAGACGAGGAGGCTGACAGCAGTGTCACCAGGTCGCCACAGGGGCTGGGGGAGCCTGGGGCACAGGACATGGGGCCTGGGCAGTTCCAGATTCCGGGGCGGGGCGGGGGGCGGCGCCCAGGGCACTGAACTCTCCATAAATGCAAAGAGGAGCCAGCAGAGCGCTTTAAGCGAGAGGACTGCGTTTCATTCCTTGAAAGGTCCATTCCTGAGTTTGGGCAGAAAGGACAGAGGAGGAGACGCTGGAGGTGGGAACTGTGAGGGGCCTTGGGTTCATTTACCGCCTCGGATTGTCAACAAGATCGGGGGGCTGACCTCCGTTAGATCCAGCGCAGACTATTCTCAGAATTGCGGGCCTCAGACTGTTCTGGGACATCGGACATTGTCTGCAGGCTCCAAGAGGGCATGCAAGAATTTGTCACCACCTGTATGCACCAGGCTTCTTGGCCAGGTTCCCAGTGGGGAGAGTACATTGCCCTCCTCTACAGATGGGGGACTGGGGTGGGCTTGAAGGGGTGGGCAACTCACTCCCTACACACACATGCGCGTGCACACGCATGCACACGGACCCACACCCACATGCATGCATACACACATGTGCGCACACACGTGCGCACACACGTGTACACAGAGACACGTACATACCGGCACACATGCACACACGTGTGCACACACATGCGCACACACACATACACATAAACACTCTCACATTAACACTCTCTCACTCACCCCCACACGTATCCCGTCAGTGCCCACATCCTTGTCTTTAAAAGGCAAACAGAGGCGCTCACACCAAACCCACAAGCTCCCCCCACCAGGTGAGGGTTCTCACGGGATGCTACCCCCGGAGCCTTGGAGACATTCGGCGTGAGCTGAGGACCGTCCCACCCTTCTGGGGGAGTGGGCAGGGGGCAGGCGGTGCCTGCAGGCCCACTCCTCCCTGGGCACTGCTGCTGTCTCCCGAGAACCGGCCTTGACCCTGAACTCACCCCCTGCAGTAGGCTGGGCCCAGGCGTCTTCAGCGTCAGCTCCGCCTGCAGGGTGGGCGGGGGAGGTCGAACCCCACACTTGAAAGCCTTTGGTTGTTTTTCAACAGACCCTGCTGACCCCTGCCCTGTGGCCAGCTCTGTGCCAGGCAGAGGCGAGGGGCACAAAGGAAGGTGACCCAGGCCTGCTCGAATGGGGGGGGGGTCTGGACACAAATGTGGCAGTGTTGGTTCCATGGGGCACATTCTGGGAGTGGGGGAGAGAGTCTGCTGACCCCACAAGTGGAGGGAAGGGAATCTGACCATTGAGAAGGCCTGGGGGAAGCAGGACCCGTGAGTGACGGGGAGCCGTGCAGAGAATGGGAGGGCATGGAGTGTCGGCCGTCCATGGAGGCAGGCCAGCAGAGCTGCGGGCCACCCCAACAGGCCAGTGTGGAGCAGGGCAGTGGTGGGCACCTCTTGAAGGCCACGCAGCCGTGCAGCTGCTGAGCAGCAACTGGGGCTCTGAACCCTCGATCCCAGAGGAAGAAGACCCTACGTCAGTCCATCCTCATGGACCCGACGCACGGGGGCATGAGCTCAGAGCTGCCCTGACCACCCTGCTCGCTGGCCCTCAGGGATCTGAGGAGGGGGCTCCTGCAGGACCACTGCCTACACCCAACACTCCCAGACCATCCCCAACACCCTTTCACCAGTGGTCCCCAAAGCCTCTGGGTATGACCCTTGTGGGCACCCTTCTGACGGCAACTCAGGGAACCTGGCTCACATCCTGGGGGGTCTTGGAGCATCAAGGGGGTGCCTTGGCCCACAGGGGTTTCGCCAGGCCAGCTGCCCCCTAGACCCTCTATTCCCCTACACAAGACGAGAGAGCTCCCGGGCTGGGGAGGCCTGCTTCAGCTCATCCCAAGCTTGCTCTGATTCCTTTTCTCCAGAAGCAGCTTCACTCCTCTCATGGATTTAACACAAGAGTAGGAAAGGCCATGTTTCAGGCAGGCATTACCCTGGTCCCCCTTTGTCTGCCTCTGAGCTGTAGAGAAAAGCAGGGCGTAGGGGGCTGTCTGGCTGTGACCTGGTCCCCAGCCCCCAACCACCTCTAAAGGCCAGGGGCCAGGCCAAGGGGCACCCAGGGATGCTGGCACCCTTGTAGGCAGCCCCAGGGAGGAGGGGGCAGCCTGGAGGCGGCCCCTTGTCCAGCGGGCGCAGCTGCGTGGCCCCTCGGGTTCTGGGACGCAGCCTTGTTGCAGAGCTCTCCAGCCACCTTGGGTCAGTGACCAGCGTCGTTTCAAGCTCCTCTGCCTTGTGTCCCCATTTCCTGCTCCCGGGGGCCGTCTCCCCCTACCCCGTCACACACGAAGACCTCCAGCCTCTTTCAGGAGGCAGTGCCGTCCATCTGATGCCCGCCCCTACCCCTAGCCTAGCCGGCCCCTGTCACCCTCCCCTCCTGACTCTGCACACAGCAAGCCCACACCTCTCCTTGAGGTCCCCTGGCCACAGGGTGGTGGGGACCAGGCCACCATCCGCCCTCCTCTGCTGTCCTGCAGCATCTCGGGAGGGCATGTGGATCCATCGTCCTGCTCGGGTCCTGTTTGTGGAGTCTGTCTAGCCTCCACCTGGGGGGCCTTGCCCTCCACTCTGCTGCCAGGCATCTGGCTCACACAGCCCACATCCAGGGCATCTCTCTTCCCCAGCCCCTGCCCTCCTGTCCACCGAGAAGTCAGGAGCAGCCCACCGGCGCTTGCATCCCAGGCGCACGGGCCTGCCCGCAGCAGCTCAGGGACAGTTTTCCGAGAACAGGGAAGGCTCTGGGGCTCAGGGGACTTCCCACCTGCTCAGCAAGGGGCCTGCCGCTGACAGTTGTAAGCCTGGGGTTCCTAGTCATGGCCCGCAGGAGGAAGTGTGCTCTGTCTCCCCAGGGAGGGTCCTAAAATAGCACTGCTCAGCCGGCAAGGCTGCCCATGTTCCCGACTGCATCTGAACCCGTCCTGAACAAAAGCCTCGAGGACCACGCAGACCTCGCCCACCTCCCCAGGAAGCATCTGTTCAGGGTTGTCTGGGGACCTCAGTACAGAAGGTGACCAGCGCCCCCCCACATTCACGCCCACCAGTGACCTCAGATTTGGTGGCCTTATTCGGACACGGGGTGAAGTTAAGATGCGGTCACTGGGGATGTCCCTGCTGGCCCGGTGGCTAAGACCTCGCACTCCCAGTGCAGGGGGCTCGGGCTGGATCTCTCCCTGCTCAGGGACCGGATCCCACATGCCGCAACTGAGTCTGAAGACCGCAACTGAAGATGCTAGAGAGCCACAGCTGGGACCTGAGGCAGCCAAATAATAAATACTAAAAATAATAGTAATAATAAGATGCGATCACACTGGGCTGGAGGGCCCTCCGTGTAGGGTCTTTGTAAGAAGAGGAGGAACACAGACACAGCGGGCCCTGGGTGAGGATGGTGGCAGAGAGCAGGGTGACGTGCCCACGAGCCCAGAGATGCCTGCAGCCTCCAGGAGCCGAAGGACCCTCCACCAGGGCCCTCTGCCCACCCCGGGGCTTCAGATTTCCGGCCTCCAGAACCAGGGGAGAATGAACTCCTAGCGTTAGAAGCCCCCGCTTGTGGCCCTTCATACAGCAGCTCCAGGCCAGCCGTCGCCCCGGGCCCCTGTGCTTCCCTTCTCTCCTGGGAAGCGGGCGTTTCGGGAGGAGGAGTAAGTGACCTCAGGCGTAAATACTGGCTGGGGACCCGACACAGGAAGCGGCGTCGCTGTCGGGAGCCACCACCCTGCACAACTGAGTATCCTCACTCTGTCCTCGTGACGCCCGGGGGAGTGTGATGGGCCCATTTCACAGAGGGGCCATCGAGGCTCCATGAGCAGCTATGCTGACTCAGACCGGCCTGGGATGGGGGGCGGGGGGTGCTGGTGGGATTTGAACCCAGGTGGGTCCAAGTCCAGCCCTTCACACCCACCCTGAACCTGGGCACACCGTGCCTCTGGCCCCCACACTGCCTCCACCCATGAGTTCAGCCACAGCCCCCCACCCCCGCTGGGGGAGTCACACCCAAGTGATCAGCAGCACTAACTCCTCCCGGTGTCACTCCCCAATCTGTCATCTGTGTGAAACCAGACGGGGCTTGGGGCCCCCAGAGGGGTCACTGCAGGTGGGGAGAGGGTCTCCGTGATGTGCCAGGACCACATGCCCAGGCCAGGTGCTTAGTCGCTTAGTCGTGTCCGACTCTTTGTGACCCCACAGACTGTAGCCCACCAGGCTCCTCTGTCCACAGGGATTCTCCAGGCAAGAATACTGGAGTGGGTTGCCATGCTGGGCTCCAGGGTCTCTTCCCCACCCAGGGATCGAACCCAGGTCTCCCGCATTGCAGGCAGATTCTTTACTGTCTGAGCCACCAGGGAAGCCCCTGGCACTAAAGGGCCTGGGTCAGGGTCTCCCTAGAGCTGTCCGGCCGGGGTTTCCAGTTAAGTCACCCATCCCATTGGTTGATGGAGAGGAGGCCCAGGGCGGTGACCTCAGAGTGGCCAGGTCACAGCTGCAGTGCCACCCTGGTCTGGTACTTATGGTGTCTGCCAGAGGTGGCGCCAACCCAGGGTGGGGGCCCACTTGAGGCCCCCTGGGCCTGGAACCCTGCTTGCTGGCAACACAACTCCTGTGTCCTGGCCAGACCCTCGGGATGGGTGTTTGGGTGGCCAAGGGGAGGTGGGGTCAGGTGAGATCTCAGACCGGCGGTGCTTTTGCAAAACCGACATCATTACTGGAAAAATAGCTGTCGGCGGGCACGGGGCCCTCCCGGAGCTCCACCAGCCAGCGCCCACGGCCTTCTGGGCTCTCCAGACACCAGTTCTGTTCCCTCCCAATCCTGAAAGCTCAGAAAACTCTCCAAGAAAGTGAAAAGCAAGAGGTGGCTCAGATCCACCTGTGGCAAGACCCAGGTCTGTGGACAATGCCTGCTCGTCTGCCCTCACCTGCCCGTCCAGAGCCCCGTACCTGTGCCCCGCTCTGTAGGACAGCGGGCACCAGATGGCCGCTCCTGGCTCCTCGCTGGCGGGCCCCGCAGGCCGTCTCCGCCGCCCACAGCCCGTTGGACTGCACAGCGGCCGCCACCGCCCCCTGCTTCCTGCCCCACTTCCTCTCTGCGTCTGGGCCCGGCGAGAGGCAGGCCTGAGCTGCTGCGCCGCCTCCCAGGGCTGGTTGATCATTAGCTCTGGCCTGGGCCAGCTCCAGGCCCTGACCGGCTTGCCCGTTGCCTGGTGCCCAGGCTCGGAGGTGGAAGTCAGGGGCCACCGAGGCTCCCGCCTCTGCTGGCAGGATTGGGGAAGTCGGACAGCTGCCCCGCCAACCTCAGCCTTGCTCTCTCTTCCTTTTCCACTTACTGTGCACACACACACGTGCACACATTTACATGCACACATTTACATGCACACACGTGCACACACTTATACACAAACATTGGTGTACACGTGCACGCACACACAAATGCATACTCGTACATGCACATGTTCACACACATGTGCACACACACAGGTGCACACACTTGCACACAGACATTCGTGCACATGTGTGCGCACAGATGGGCACACATACATGCACACGTGTGCAATACATATGTGTGCACATGCATGCACAGATACACGTGCACCCATGTGTTCACACATGTGTACACAGACAGACACATGGTTTCTCCCCACTGCTGCCCCACCCGGTGACACAATCAATGGGAACACATCCTGGGGAGGGCTGGGGGTCTGCTTACAAGCTCTCCTTCCTTCCTGGTCTTCTCACCAGCTGCAGGCCCAACTGGGTTTGAGAGCAGGGGTTTGAGCTCGGGGGGCAGGGCTAGGTTGCCTGGCTGTCCGACAAACAGCAAGAACTGAACTGGGGTCAGCCCCGGCCCTACCCTCCCATCGGCTCACAGAGGCAGGGGGTAGGCTCCGGTTGCTGGCCCCAGCTCAAACCCAGGAGGCCACCTTCTCCACCCCAAGCTTGGGAGAGGCATGGTTTGGCTTTCTGACCAGGAACAATATCTAAGTTAAGTGCTAATGTGCCCATTTCACAGACAGGGAAACTGAGGCTCAGGAGATGCCGTGTCCAAGGCTGGTGACAACTAGAGGGTGAGTGGGGAACCAGGCCTGACGGACACTGCAATCCCCTGAGCACGGTGCCTAACCCCGGCACTGCTGGTGTTCGGGGCGCTCGCTCTTTGTCCTGGGGTCTGGGCAACATCCCTGGCCTCTGTCACTAGAAGGGGCCCCAAGGTGACAACCACACCTGTCCCCAGACACTCGCTCCTTGGGGGCAGTCTCATTCAGGCTGAGATCCGCTCTGAGCCCAAAGCGGGCTGTTTCTGGTTGCCCCCCTCCCACGCCGTCCACCTTTATCCAATCAACTCCTGGCGTTACGCATGGTCACCCCAAAGTCACAACCTCCCCTCCCCAGTGGGCCAGAGCTCAAGCGTGAGGGGCACAGCCGGAGACACCATGGGTGTGTGGCCGCCTCACGCTGGAAAGGTCCCTGCCGAGGGCCACTGTGAAGCCTCACCCCTCAACGGGCAGTGCTGGCCACTGGGGGGACCCCAGCAGGCCTGGGCCCCGTGCTCCGGCCCCTCACACCCCCAGCCCAGCCCGGGCCCAGGCCACACACCGCCGACATGCTCGGTGACCCCGAGCCTGGAGGCAGAGGCTCCAGGGGGCCATTTTCACGGTCCCCCCTGACGCCAGGTGGAATAGCAGGGGAGGGTTTCACATCAACCGTGGGCCCTGGGGACCAGGAGGCTCCAGAGCAGAGGGGGCAGCTGTCCCCCCAGCAGCTCGCCTTCCCCCAGGGAGCATGGCCTGTCGGAGCCCTGCCGACCTCTCTCCTCCCCTCTCCTGCCCTCTCCGTGGGGCAGGAACAGCAATCTTTCTAGTCGTGACGGTTGCGATGTGAGCGTCCAGGGAATGCTGTGACAAAGTACCCCAGACCGGGCTTCTTAAAACGGCAGAGGTTTATTCTCTCGCAGCTCTGGGGCCGCAGTCAGTCAAGGTGCCGGCAGGGCCAGGCTCCCTCTGGCTCCGGGGAGTTCCCTTCCCGCCTCCCCCAGCTCCTGTGTCTCCAGACTGTCCTGGGCCTGTGGTCACGTCACCCCACCCTCTGCCTCTACCATCACGCGGCCTCTCCCTGTGTGTCTCCCTTGCTCCCACTTGGAAGGACGCTCCGCACTGTCTCCGGGGCCCTGCAAGTCATCCGGGTGGATCTCACTTTGAGATCCTTACACAGATCGATCACATCAAGACCCTTTTTCCAAACAAGGGCGTGTTCAGAGGTTCTGATGGATGTACCTACAGAGGCTGCCCTCCTGCCCAGAGTGCTAGACGCGCACGGGAGTGGGGAACAGGCCGGGGACATGAGTTAGTGTTTGGAGCACCCGCCTGCCTGACCACAGTGCTCTCCCTGCGGGCTGCCTGACCTCAGCAACCTGCAGTCTTCCAAGACCCCGCTCTCCTGCCCACCCCTCGGGCCCCATCACGTCCTGAAGGCCCTCCTCACCTGCCCTCTTCCTCATGACACCGGCCTGTCGACCCCCCCAGCCCGCCTGCCTCCCCTTCATGGGCCTGGCACGGTGATGCCCCCCCAGCCCACCTCCTTGCAAGGTACCTGCTGCAGTGGTCTCAGCCCTGGAGAAGTTGGGCTTTCCTTGCACTCGCTGGGACGGCTCTCCTGGGCGGGCCTGCCTCCTCCATCCATGCCCACTCTGCCCTGCACGGGGACCTCTGGATACGCCTTTGTCCCCATCATCTGTCCCCGGCCTTGACTGCCCCTCCTCCCCCACAGGGCAGAGCTCCAGGCTCATTGTCTCCAGCCAGGCTGCCCCTCAGGGTCCGAGCTCTGCAGGCACCGCCGTGGCAGGCCACCACGTTCACCGATGCCACCTGGAAGGCCGGAGTGGCTGTGCTGCTCAAGGGCCGGCAGGGAGGCCCGGGTGGGATCTGACTGTCTGGTCTAGCTCTGAGCTGTCACGAGGGTTAGTCTAGAGGCAAGAATCCTTCCACAGGTGTCAGCTGTACACAGGTGTCTCTGCATCTGACAAATCCCAGTACCCAAGTCTCTCCAGGGGCTGCTGCAAGGCAGAGAGCAGGGGACCAGGCTCCCCAGGCAGCGGGGAAGGATCAGGGTGTCAGGAAGTCCCCGTCTCCACTGGCCCCTGGCCTGGGCTGGCCCTGGGCTCCGTGGGCCCTCAGGGGCTGAGGAGAGGAGCTAGGCTTGGGCCCTGCACCCTCCGTTCTCTAAGCCACGGTGTGTCCTGGGCGCACCCCCATCCCGCTCCTCTCAGCCTCTGTCTGTGAAGCTGGGCTCCCCGGTTCCCCACCCAGCCCTCCAGAACCCCATGCTATGCGAAACGCAAGCTGCTTGCTCCTTCCCGCTCTGTTTTTCTGGAAACTGTGTTGAAAGAGGCCCCCGACGGCTCCACATCCATAAAAGGGTCTGGACTGGCTTCCTCTCCTGGCCATTGTGCCCCACGGCGGCCCCAGACCCGCATCCTGTTCGCCTCTGCAGCTGTGCTCTTGGCTCAAGGCCGGGGGCTTTCCATGAGCCTCCCCCACTGTGCCCAGCGTTCTTCCACTCCACACAGGGCACCCCAACCCTGCACAGCACACCCTAATTCTACATGTTGTACTCCAATTTCTCAGAATGTAACTCAACTCTGCAAGAATACACCAACTCTGCATATGGCACCCCAACTTCACAGAGTGCACCCCAAGTCTGCAACTGCACCCGAATAGACTTCCAGAGGAAGAACGTGAGCCTTTCAGGTGGGGGTCTTTCAAGTAAGGGGTCCCTCCTGGAGGCGGCCCCATAGGGCAGCCCCACACAGCCTTGCATGTGAGAGGCTGGTCTCAACCCCAGCCCAGCCCCGCCTTCGGGTCCCTCTGAGGGAGCCTGTCACCCCCTGGGCCTCAGCTCCCCCCCTTCTGATGGGCGAGTTGGGCTTGGGGATCTCCGAGCGCCCTCCGAGGTCAGCAACTCTGGCCCTCGCAGGGATTTACCATCACTGTGCAGTTATCCTTCGCTTAAAAAATACTAGCCCTATGGCTTGTGGCCACCCCAGTGTACTGCCACGATCCCACTGGACTGAGCGGCAAATGGACTTGAGAGACGCGGGACCTGCCCTGGACCACACAGGGCCCAGGACAATGCCAAGGCCTCCAGGGGAGCCGAGGCGGACCCCCGACTCCCTAAGGCATGGGACTCACACACAGTCAGAGGAAGAGCTCCCAAGAACGTCCTGTTGGAATGCTTACACCTGCTCCCTGGTGACCCAGCTGCAGCATCTCTTTAACCATCTCTGAGGGTCTGAGTGACCCCTGCCCACTTTAGCCTGCCTGGACTCTCCTCTGCCATCGTGGGCAGAAGTTCCTGACGAGCCCCAGGACGGCTCCCGCCTGAGCCCTGGACCACAGACATCGGCCTGGGCTCTAATCCTGAGCCAGGGGCCAGGGGCTGAGGGGTGCCCTGCCCTCTGCGCGTGCTGCGTGCCACGTAGCTCAGTGGTGTCCGACTCCTTGCGACCCCATGGACTGTAGCCTGCCAGGCTCCTCCATCCATGGGATTCTCCAGGCAAGAATACTGGAGTGGGTTGCCATTCCCTTCTCCAGGGGATCTTCCCAACCCAGGGATCCAACCAGAGTCTCTGACAGTCTCCTGCATTTGCAGATGGGTTCTCTACCACTTGGGCCACCTGGGAAGCCCCAGCCACCCTCTACCCTCCGCTTATCTTTTTTAGTCGTGGGGCAAGTAGCAACAGTTGCGGTCCTACAAGGACAAAAAGCAATTTCTAATTCCGTCACGCCATCTCAGAACATTTTCAGTCCCCTGGGACTGTGTGGAACTGTCAGCACAGTCTCAAGCCTGGAGGGGTGACCCAGCCCAACCCCCCAGGCACAGCTGGGGCCCCCTGGACAGCCCAGAGAGCATGTGGTCCAGCCTCTCCATGGATCCCCCACTCCCCCTGGTTGACTGCTCTATTCTTCAGAATTCAGAGCCACCCCTGCCACCAGCCATCTTGGCTCCATCACCCCAGTTGCGCCTTCAGGTCCCCACACACGAGGGGGCTCAGACAAGTCGGGGTTACAGACTTGGAAGGAGACTGGGGTGGTGTCGTGCCGTCTGTGCAGCCACAGAGAGGAGGCTAGAAGAGGAAGAAGAGGGGGGAGAAATCCAGGAAGGCTTCCTGGAGGCGGAGGCTCCTCGGCTGAATTTGGAGGAAAAGGGACTAGGCAAAGAGAGGGTATAAAGGTCCTCCTGTGGAATGGGGCCAGTCAGAAGAGTACATGTGCCTGGCCTGATCCAGGTATGCAGCTTGTCAAGTCTCCCACGGCCACTTCCAAGGACTGCAGATGTCCGGGTCGGGGGCGGGGGCTGAGGGTTAATCTACAACAGGCCATAAGTAAACAGAGAATCCCGGGAATGCAGAGGCCCCCAGGGGAGGGGGCGGGTGTGGGGTGGGAGGACATTACTACTCCCTGCTGGTTCACTCCAGCAGCCTGGGCAGGAGAAGGAAGCACACAAGTGACCCCAGAGCAAGGGGCGGCAGCCGCCTTCTGTAAAGAGCCGGAGAGTAACTAGTTTTGGTTTCTCGGGCCGTCAAGCTGTTATAGCCCCAGAGCAGACTTGGGTGATAGAAAATGAGAGGGCCTAGCCGTGCACCAAGAAAACCTTATTCGCAAATCTGGGGCGGGACTTGGCCCTGGCTGTGGGCCCTGCTCTAGAGAAGGGGTGGGGTGGGGATTCCTGGAAAAGCATCGCAGGACCACCCCGCTGATGCAGGAAGGAGTCAGCACAAAGGCACCCCACCCCCCACCCCCTCTACCCGGATGCCTGCCCGGAACCAGGATGTGTAATGTTCACTGTTAGGAGAGCAAGGGCCTCACTGGGGAGCGGGTGAAGCCATGACCAGACGGCTGAAGACCCTCTATGCTGGATGCTGGCTCAGGACAGTCCCCGGCGCGGCGTCCTGCCTCTCTCCCCACTCTGGTTAGGATGGAACTGTTGAACTATCAAAGATCACCAAGAACCAGCCCTTAAGAAAGCTCCTGGGACTTCCCCGGGTGTCCAGTGGTTGACTCTATGCTCCCAATGCAGGGGGCCTGGGTTTGATCCCTGGTCAGGGAACTAGGGTCCCACACACCACACGGTGCAGCTGAAAAAAAAAAAAAGCAAAGAATGCTTCCAATAAAGACAGGTCCAGTAAGTCCCCTGGGCTTACAACTTACAAATGGGGAAACTAAGGCTTGGGAAGAGAAAGCCCGTCACCCAGGGTCGCGGGAGGGAGTGGACCCAGCATTCCCGTCGTCTTTCCAAGCCTCTGCTTCCCCATCGGTAAGGTGCACCTGTGACACGCCTTCTGAGGCCCGCGCATTCCTGAGCCCCACCCGGGTCTCCCCGGCAGTTCTCCTGAGATGCCCTTTCTGGCAGGTTCCCCTGCACGCCCAAGCCTGAGGTCAGAGCCCGGGATGGGGCGAGAAGCCTGGAGTTGTCCTGGAGCCTGGCACCTGGCTGCCGCTGGGCCCACCGAAAGGGCTGAAAGGGCCCGTGTGTGTGCCCAACGGGCCTTGTCTGTGTTTGTAGTTTCTGGCCTGAGCGGCTGAGACCAGCCCCCATCAAAGCCGAGCAGACCTCCAGGCCCCGTGATTTCAGGAACCACTCTTTGCAAAACAAGGATATCGGGACCAAACAGGCTGGTGGCCCCCCCAGGCCGGGGGGGAAGCGCCTGCAGGAAGCGGTCAGCAGTTCCCCTGGACTGAAGACGCCACCCCCGCTGGCCCCGGCTCAGGCTCTGTCCGGGCAGGCGTCGCCCTATGCTCAGGAATCACTGATTCTTCTGCCCTATCTCCCCTCCTCAGCCTGTGAGCTGGCCAGGGCCTGGGACTCCTTTGCTCTCTCGTCAATGCCCTAAGTAACCTGACGTGGGCATTCAGAGGGAGTTGGTCAGAAAGGACCAGCCTACATGGGAGCACGACCCAGACTGGCACACCATCTTGTCACATCCACAGAGGTCAAGGCAGCCCCTTCCTTTAAAAAGGAGGGATAAGGGGCCTTCCTGGTGGCTCAGTGGTAAAGAATCTGCCTGCCAGTGCAGGAGATGTGGGCTCCATCCCTGGTCTGGGAAGATCCCACTTACTGCAAAGCAACTAAGCCCGTGCGCCACGACTGCTGAGCCTGCGCTCCAGAGTCGGGAGCCACGACTGCTGAGCCTGCGCTCCAGAGTCGGGAGCCATGACTGCTGAGCCTGCGCTCCAGAGTCGGGAGCCACGACTGCTGAGCCTGCGCTCCAGAGTCGGGAGCCACGACTGCTGAGCCTGCGCTCTAGAGCCCGGGAAACACAGCTACTGAGCCTGTGCTCTAGAGCCCAGGAGACACGACTGCTGAGCCTGTGCTCTAGAGTCCCGGAGCCACGACTATTGAGTCTGTGCTCCAGAGCCCGGGAACCACGACTGCTCAGTCTGTGCTCCAGAGCCTAGGAGCCATGACTATTGAGTCTGTGCTCTAGAGCCCGGGAGCCACGACTATTGAGTCTGTGCTCCAGAGCCCGGGAACCACGACTGCTGAGCCTGTGTGCTAGAGCAGCAACTACAGAGCCCATGTGACAAAACTACTGACCCCATGAGACACAACTACTGAGCTCACATAAGACAGCTGAGCCCACGTGACGCAGTGACTGGGCACACGTGCTCTAGAGCCCGTGCTCCACGGCAGAAGAAACCACTACAATAAGGGCCCTTGCACCACAGTGTAGAGAAAAGCCCATAGCAATGAAGACCCAGCACAGCCATAAATAAATAAATAAAATGACTTTTTAAAAAAATGAGGGACGAGGTTCTGAGAGGCCACAAGGCTGGCAGTGGCCGGGTCTCTGAGGTCCCTCCCGTCGGAGGACAGGCTCGCCCCACTCCCCTGGACCGTGTGGCCCCTGAGTGGTGGTGGGGGTTGGGAGGTGGGTCCCTGGAGGCGACAGGAGTCAGAGGCCCCAGACTGCGATGCATGGCGAGGGCTTCTCTGCTGCCATTTCCCCAGGAGCCTGGGGAGCTCGCTCAGGGATAAATGAGACCCCAGGGATACCCAGATCCCACAGGCCCTCACAAGGTCCAGAGCACTGGTATTCCTGAAGCAGGGTGCAGCAACCCCTGGAAACCTGGACCTCCTGCCAGCCCAGGCACCAGGGGATGGATCTTGAACTTGGCTAAGCAAACATTAACCCAGCCGCAGCACACAATTTAGAGAGGCCTCCCCGGAGGGCAAGGGTCCTCCCAGCCAAGACCCCTCGTGGAAACAGGGCACAGATCATTCACGGCAGGCCGAGCAGGGCAGGAGGGCTCGGGGGGAATTTTTGCAGGACTCCCCTGAGAGTCACTCTCAGCTGTGCCTGAAATGCAGGTGGGTGATGCCACCTCGGTGGGGGGCGGGGGTTCAGCCCCCATTTCATTCGTTTGGCCGCTTCCCATCTCCTCTCCCTTCCCAGCAAAACCTCCAGAGCCCCCCACCCCAGCCAGCTCTGCTTTCCCTCCTGAGCCTGGCCTGGCCAACTCCCCATTCCCCTCATCCAGGCTGCCAGCACTTTCCAGGATACTAAGTCCAACGGCTTTGTCCCCACCTGCAACTCACCGGCCCCTCAGCGACCACTCTCTGCCCAGCTGACCACACCCTCCTCCCGCTCACCCTCCACTCTGCTCTGTCTGCACTGGCCCTTAGGTGTGAGCACGAACATAGAGGACTTCAGAGCCATCTACCCAACTCAGATGGTCCAGGTGCCACTCAGCCCTGAGGGCGGAGCCAGGCCTTCCTCTCTGTGGGACTGGACAAGTGCCTCATGGCCCACCACCCACCCCTCCTTCCCCCCATATCTCAGTAGCGGAACAACCAGCCACTTGACATCTGGTCCTTCAGTTTCCCCGGACCTGTCACGTACAAGCTGCCCTGTTCTCCAAACAGTTGGGGTCCTTGGGCTCCCTGAGCCCGCTGTGACCCCCATGTCCTTTGCGTTTGCACCTGCTCATCCTGGTGCTGACACTGACGCCCGTCTGTCTCCGAGTCTCCCTCCTGCATTGCCTGACATGGACAAGCCAGCCCTTCCCCAGCCCTGATGGCCCCAAGCACCTTTGGGCTGAAACCAGGTGCCACCAGATTAACACTCAGGATCCTCAAGGTTTCTGTCTAGGCAACCTGCAACCGTTTGTTGAATGACTAACAAATTGGTGCCTGAACAGGAGCTGTGTGCGGAGGGCCTGCCCGTCCCAGACATGCAGAAGGGGCAGCCCCCCAAGCTACCACTTCTGATCAGGCAAAGCCCTGCAGGACACTGACCCCTATCTCCTGCCCATTTCCAGGTGCCCACTTTCTTCCTGGCTCTCCAGGGGCAGCTGGGTGGGAGGGACTCACTCAGGTCTTATCCACGGGGCCACTGCAGGCTCTGAGCAGCAGCCTGTGGCAGGTGGATGCCCACATCTGCAGCCTTCATACATCGAGCCACCCAGCTGCAGGTTTCGCAGGCCGCATGGTGGGGAGGAGTGATCGGAGCACCCACTGATTTGGTGCCAATCCAGGTGGGAGCCCAGGGTGTCCCCTCACCGTGCAGGTGGGCACAGCCTCCACCTACCTCGCACACAGAGCTCTTCTGCCTTCACAGAGGGCAGCTCTGTGGTCCCAGCCCCTCACACACCAGCCCTGTTAGTGCTGCACTGACCCTGCATGCTACGAGCTAGGTGAACAGCACAGGTTCCATCCAGGTAGGAGCTGGGTGAGTCCACTTCTCTGGCCTCCGTTGTCCGCCCTGGCCTGGGGCCCAGCACCTGCCTGGTGTGGGGAAGGGGGGCCTACAAAGGAGAGTGATGATCATCATCAGAGCCAGTGGGGGCAGGGTCTGGCCGCTGGCAGCACTGCCCGGCCCCACCCTGTGCCCAGCCCAGTGCTGGGCACTGGGGACCTGGTGGATGGGTGAATCAGATGGCCCTGTCTGCAGGAGCTCTCAGCCTAGTGGTAAAGACAGCCAAGGAAACAGGGACCGTGACAGAGGACGAGCAGGGAGGCCAGGGCCACCAAACAGCCCTCAAGCTGCCCAGAGACAGCCAGGGAGGCTGCCTGGAGGAGGGGCTCCAAGCCAGGCCTTAGCATGTGAAGCACATTCCCTGGCGGGAAATGTAAGCAAGCCTGGGACATCTTATAGGCCCAGAAAGCAGGAAGTGAGATAGATAGATAGATAGACGACAGATGGGTGGATAGTTGCTAGATCTACGGGTCCCCACGATGACGGGACCAAGTCAAAGAGACGCAGGGAGGGGCCCACAAAGGAGACACAGAAGGGGCCCATAAAAGAGACTGATGGTTATCACCAAGGCCAGTGGGGCAGGGTCCGGACAAGAGCTCACAACGGCCAAAGCTGGGACCATCTAAGGAACAAAATAAAGTTGGTATTGGCTGATAACCCCAGTTATAAAAGCCTGGTGGGCTTCAGTCCATGGGGTTGCAAAGACTTGGGCACGACTGGACGACTGAACAACAACAGCAATACAAGGAATGTCTCTAAGTCCATACCAATATAAATCAAAGATTGCCTAAGTAAATGGAGGAGAAAGAGCTGAATCTCCCACGTCGCAGAGTTCCAAGTGATTTATGTGGCTGCTCCACCCCGCCAGGAGGGGCATCTCCCTTCCCAGTCCTCAGGGGTGACTGGGCAGGTGACTTCCTTCTGGGGAGCACTTCATGGAAATGGAAGAGAAGGGTAATTTCACAGGGACAAAGCCTGACAAGCACGACCTGGGCTGGGGGATCGAGGCCGACTTCAGCAGTGACAGGTCATGTCAACATCAGGCTCCCTTGCCAGGACGGACTGAAATGGGCATTCTACCTCTGTGGCCTTCCTCCCCCAAACCCATGACCCCAGTATTACCATGAGAAAAACTTCAGACAAACCCAAATTGAGGATGTACATGGGTGGGGAAGGGTGGCAAAGGTGAAGAGATCAACTCCGCTTGGTAGTCAGGAAAGGCTTCCTGGAGACGGTGACATTGGCTTAGGGGCTTGGCTTCCCTTGGTAGGCAGATGACACCATGCTTATGGCAGAAAGCAAAGAAGAACTAAAGAGCCTCTTGATGAAGGTGAAAGAGGAGAGTGAAAAAGCTGGCTTAAAACTCAACATTCAAAAAACGAAGAGCATGGCATCCAATCCCATCACTTCATGGCAAACGGATGGGGAAACAATGGAAACAGTGACAGACTTTATTTTTTGGAGCTCCAAAACCATTGCAAATGGCGACTGGAGCCATGAAATTAAAAGATGCTTGCTCACTGGAAGCAAAGCTATGACCAACCTAGACAGCACATTAAAAAGCAGAGACCATACTTTTCTGACAAAGGTCTGTCTAGTCAAATCTACAGTTTTTCCATTAGTCATGTATGGATGTGAGAGTTGGACCAAAAAGAAGGCTGAGTGCCAAAGAATTAATGCTTTTGAACTGTGTCATTGGAGAAGGCTCTTGAAAGCCCCTTGGACTGCAAGAAGATCCAACCAGTCCATCCTAAAGGAAATTAACCCTGAATATTCATTGGAAAGACTGATGCTAAAGCTGAAACTCCAGTACTTTGGCTTCCTGATGCAAAGAGTTGACTCATTGGAAAAGACCCTGATGCTTGAAAAGATTGAAGGTAGGAGGAGAAGGGGACGACAGAGGATGAGATGGTTGGATGGCATCACTGACTCGATGGACATGAGTTTGAGCAAGCTCTGGAAATTGCTGATGGACAGGGAAGCCTGGTGTGCTGCAGTCCATGGGGTCGCAAAGAGTCAGACACGACTGAGCGACTGACCTGACTTGGCTTTCCTAGTGGCTCAGACTATAAAGAGTCCATGGGCAATGCAAGAGACCTGGTTCGATCCCTAGGTCAGGAAGATCCCCTGGAGAAGAGAATGGCAACCTACTCCAGTATTCTTGCCTGGAGAATTAAAGGGGCAGAGGAGCCTGCTGGGCCCAATCCATGGGTCACACAGAGTCAGACACAGCTAGTCACCAACACTCGGGGCTCCCCAGGTGGCGCAGTGGTAAAAAAAAAACCTACCTGCCGAAACAGGAGCCGCACGAGACACAGTTCCCATCCCTGGGGTGGGAAGATCCCCTGGAGGAGGAAATGGTGACTCACTCCAGTGTTCTTGCCTGGAGAATCCTCATGGACAGAGGAGCCTGGCAGGCTCCAGTCCATAGGGTCACACAGGGTCGGACACCACTGAGCAGCCACAACCTGAACAGCCTTGGAGGATAGGTCAGAGCAGGCAAGGGAGGCTCGGGTGGACGTCCCAGCACGGCCAGAGGGCAGGGCAGGGCAGGGCAGGGCGAGAGGAGGGAGGGCGGGTGGTGGCCGCAAGGAGCAGGGCTTGTCGTCCCTTACCAGGAAGGGGAAGGAAGGTGCCCACAAGTGGGGCCAAATGACAGGAGGGGGTGACAGACCTCGTCACAGCGTCCACGTTTGGGCAGCGGGGCCCGCAAAGAGGCCAAAGGCCCTCAGGGCTGGAGGCCCGGTGCAGCTCAGGGACTGGGACAGTGGGTTCGGCTCATGGGAGGCTGATTGTGTGTGTGCACTCGGTCATGTCCAGCTCTTCACGACCCAAGGACTGCGACAGGAGGCCTTTGGGCTCCTGCCAAAGTAGACCCCCTACCCCAGAGTCTGGGTTTTAGATTCTCATCACAAACACAAGGGTCAGGCAGGCGAGGCCAGGGGGTTCCCGCCACGTGAAACACACATTCCTGCTGGAGATGCAGGGACACAGCAGGCCCAGAAGAGGCCGGGCGCCCTCTGCCTGGGGTCTCCCATCATCACCCACTGCACCCACGCCCGGTCAGGGAGCAGGAAGAAGGGAGCAGTCCGTGCGTCACTGCACTCGGCCATTTCTCATGGGGAGAGCTTGGCTCGAGCTGCTCCCGTGCCCAGAATACCTGCCTTTCCCTGTGGCAGCCTGATGGGCTCCTACATATTCTACCAAGCCCTGCTTGACCATCACCTCCTCTGGGAGCCCTCCCAGATTGCTGCCGGTTCCAGGAGAGAACAAGGAGGAGCGGAACAAGCTGCTTCTTCCACTGCCCCTGCCTCCCGCGGGCACCGACCTTCTCCCTGCACACCCCTCACTGAGGGTCGGCTGCGAGTCTCCCCTTCCACCTGGTCCCTGCCTCAGAGCCAGCCGTGGCTCCTGACACGTGGCGGGGGTCCAGGCTCCATTAGCGTCCCTTGGCCTTTCCTTAGTGCCCTATTTTATCCCCGGAGGGCACTGGGGACACGACCTCGCACTTCAGCATCTCGTCTCTTTAGGCTCCTCTGGGCTGGGACCAGCTGTCAGATTTCCCATGTTTTTCATGACTTTGATAGTTCTGAGGACAGGCCAGGTACTTTTGCAGGCTGAACTTCAGCTGGGGTTGTCTGCTGATTATCTCAGTTCCTGTACTCTTAATTTTCAACAAACAAAATCCGCTGTGGGAGTTGGTTCTGAGTCAGGCTAGACCCTGCCCTTCCCCAGCAGGTAGTTTTAACTGAACCTCACCTGAGACCCCATGGCTCAGATGGCAAAGCATCTGCCTGCAATGCGGGAGACCCAGGTTTGAACCCTGGGTCGGGAAGATCCCCTGGAGAAGGAAATGCCAACCCACTCCAGTACTCTTGCCTGGAAAATTCCATGGATGGAGGAGCCTGGCGGGCTATAGTCCATAGCGTCGCAGAGTCGGACATGACTGAGCGACTTCACTTTCTTTTCTTTCCTTCTCACCTGACATGCTGGAGGAAGAGACCAATGACTCCACAGGAAACAGGGCAGATGGACGCAGACAGTTCCTATTTGTCTGTGTCCTTAAAATATACAAAACGAGGCTCAGTACCCCCAACCAGAAAGACAAAGGGGTCCCAAGACATGCCCTGTCACCTCCCAGCTCCTCCCTGAAATCTGCTGGCACACCCTCGGTGGGCTGCGGGGAGGGCAGGGCCTTGCCATGCTGAGGGCGGGTTACCAGTCAACCAGCCAGCTCCTATAAAATCACAGTGCCCTTTGCCCAGAAGCCCCACCTGTGGGAACACTCTGCAGACGACTGTCCGCTTCTGACAGGGCAGGGCTCCAAGGGAGTGGGGGCTCTGTAACAGTGACACCTTGGAAATGACCCAGGTGTCACAAAATTCACGCTCTAGACTGGCACCGAGCAGTGTGAAGCCTGTCTCAGGGCGTCAGCAAGGGAAGAACTCTGAGCCACAGTAAGTGAGGAACGCGAGAAGCAGAGTGCTCCGGGCGCTGCCTTCTGTGTTCTGAAGGGGGTGAGAATATTTTCATATTCCCCGCCTTTGTGAGAATAAACTGGCAGGATCAGTACATCAGCGGCGTGGAGGGCTGAGCAGGGAAGCCCTGGGGACTTTTTAGGGTGGTCCTGTGATGGTCGCTACCTGATGCCGCGCGTTTTTCCAAAGACTTTAAACTTCATAGCACAAAGTGAACCTTAATGTATGAAAATAAAACAGATTCAGGGGGACTCGGGAATCCCAGGATGGAGGCCGAGTCCAGCAAAGCTGTGAACTGCACTGTGAATGAAAGAAGAGCCTCACTGACCAGAGGGGAGAGGTGCCTGCCCACCAGCCCGGCGATGGGCGCAGGCTGAAGACTGAAAGTAGAGACCCCAGCTCTGTGTCCTGGGCTCCAGCTGGTCACCATGTTTTGCATGGGGCCTGGGTTTCAAAATCTTAACGCTTCTATACGTGTGTCCAGCCGTCTGAATGTCAACAGTTAAGTAAATGGTGGTTGGTGGTGATACACGGGTTTCTCACTGTTGGAGCAGGAGTTACAGAAAACCCAGGAGAGGAAACTGGAATGACCCATGGGGTGCTGGCTTAGAGATGGAGACACCAGTGCGAATTTGAATTTCACTGGACAGAGATACATGTGTTACACGTAGCAACACTCATTAGATGTGTGTGTATACACAGGTTGGAATACACGTATATACAGGCAAACTTACAGATATATGTACATAGACAGGTTAGTATACACATACACACACCAGTTTATAGCGGCTGATGAATCACAAGCTGGAATCAAGATCGCTGGTAGAAATATCAATAACCTCAGATATGCAGGTGATACCACTCTGATGGCAGAAAATGAAGAGGAACTAAAGAGCCTCTTGATGAAAGTGAAAGAGGAGAGTGAAAAAGTTGGCTTAAAGCTCAACATTCAAGAAACTAAGATCATGGCATCCGGTCCCATCACTTCATGGCAAATAGAAGGAGAAAAAGTGGAAACGGTGACAGATTTTATTTTCTTGGGCTTTAAAATCACTGCAGATGGTGACTGCAGCCATGATATTAAAAAACACTTGCTCCTTGGAAGAAAAGCTATGACAAACCTAGACAGCGTATTAAAAAGTGGAGACATCAGTTTGCTGACAAGGTCCGTCTAGTCAAAGCTATGGTTTTTCCAGTAGTCATGTATGGATGTGAGAGTTGGACCATAAAGAAGCTGAGCCAAAGAATTGATGCTTTTGAACTGTGGTGTTGGAGAAGACTCTTAAGAGTCCTTCGGACTATAAGGGGAGCAAACCAGTCCATCCTAAAAGAAACCAGTCCTGGATATTCTTTGGAAGGACTGATGCTGAAGCTGAAACTCCAATATTTTGGTCACTTAATGTGAAGAGCTGACTCACTGGAAAAGACCCTGATGCGGGGAAAGATTGAGGGCAGGAGGAGAAGGGGACGACAGAGGACGAGATGGTTGGATGGCGTCACCAATTCCATGGACGTGAAACAGAGCAAACTCCGGGAGATACTGAAGGACAAGGAGAGTTCATGGGGTCGCAAAGAGTCGGACACGACTGAGCGACCGAACAGCAACACGCACGGCTAACCTATAGATGTGGGTGTGTGCACACACTCGCGTATCTATCCCGTGGGTTTACATACACATACATGTCAGCTGAGAGGATCTAAAAGAAAAGACACAAGTACCAACAAGCACACTCAGAGTGCAGATAAGAGGCCTTGGTTCCTAAAGCCATTCTCCAGCACACAGAATCTTTGGAGAAATGGCTGATGCCAGGACTGGGTCAGGACAGACGCATGGTAAGCCTGGCTCGTTGTGACAGACACGTATCTGAGGTTATTGATGTTTCTCCCAGCAATCTTGATTTCAGCTTGATATTCATTCAGCCCAGCATTTTACATGATATACCCTGGATATAAGTTAAATAAATAGGGTAACAATATACAGTCTTGTCATACTCCTTTCTTGATTTTGAACCAGTGGGTTGTTCCATGTAAGGTTCTAACTGTTGCTTCTTGATCCACAAAGAGGTTTCTCAGGAGATATGTAAGGTGGTCTGGTATTTCCATCTGTTGAAGAATTTTCCAGTTTGTTGTGATCCACACAAAGGCTTTTGCATAGTCAATGAAGCATAGGTAGATGGTGGGTTTTTTTTTTGGAATTCTCTTGCTTTCTCCATGACCCAACAAATGTTGGCAATTTGATCTCTGGTTCCTCTGCCTTTTCTAAATCCAGCTTGAACATCTGGAATTTCTTGATTCATGTACTGCTGAAGCCTAGCTTGAAGGATTTTGAGCATAAGCTTACTAGCATTTGAAATGGGCATGATTGTCTGGTAGTTTGAACATTCTTTGGCATTGCCCTTCTTTGGGATTGGAATGAAAACTGACCTTTCCCAGTCCTGTGACCGCTGCTGGGTTCTCCAAATTTGCTGGCATATTGAGTACAGCACTTTAACAACATTATCTTTTAGGATTTGGAATAGCTCAGCTGAAATTCTATCACCTCCACTAGCTTTGTTCATAGTGATGCTTCCTAAGGCCACTTGACTTCAGACTCCAGGATGTCTGGCTCTAGGTGAGTGACCACACCACTGTGATTATCCTGCTCATTAAGGCCTTTCTTGTATAGTTCTTCAGTGTATTCTTTCCATCTCTTCTTACTCTTCTGCCTCTGTTAAGTCCTTACCGTTTCTGTCCTTTATCATGCCCATCTTGGCATGAAATATTCTCCTGATATCTCCAGTTTTCTTGAAGAGATCTCTAGTCTTTTTCATTCTGCTGCTATCCTCTATTTTTTTGCATTGTTCGTTTAAGAAGGCCTTCTCATCTCTCCTTGCTGTTCTCTGGTACTCTGCATGAAGTTGGGTGTATCTTTCCCTTTCTCCCTTGCTCTTGCTTCCCTTCTTTCCTCAGCTGTTTGTAAAGCCTCCTCAGACCACCACTTTGCTTCCTTGCATTCCTTTTCTTCGGGATGGTCTTGGTTGCTGCCTCCTACACAATGTTAGGAGCCTCTGTGCACAGTTCTTCAGGCACTCTGTCTACCAGATCTAACCCCTTGAATCTGTCCACTGTAAATCCTAAGGGATTTGATTTCGGTCATATCTGCATGGCCTAGAGGTTTTCCCCACTTTCTTCAGTTTAAGCCTGAGTTCTGCAATAAGGAGCTGATGACCTGGACCAGGCTGCTCCTGGTCTTATAGCGCTTCCCCATGGTCGGCTGCAAAGAATATAGTCAACCTGACTCGGCCGTCTGGCGATGTCCACGTGCAGGGTCGTCTCTGTTGTTGGCAAAGAGTGTTTGCTACGACCAGTGTGTTCTCTTCCTTAGCCTTTGCCCTGCTTCATTTTGTACTCCAAGGCCAAACTTGCCTGTCATTCCAGGTATCTCTTGACTTTCTACTTTTGCATTCCAGTCCTCTATAATGAAAAGGAAGTTGTTTTTTGGTGTTCATTCTAGAACGCCTTGTAGGTCTTCATAGAACTAGTCCATGTCAGCTTCTCAGGCATCAGTGGTTGGGGCATAGACTTGATACTGAACGGTTGCCTTGGAAACGAACGGAGATCACTCTATCGTTTTTGAGGTTGCATCCAAGTACTGCATTTTGGACTGTTTTGTTGACTATGATGGCTACTCCATTCTTCTAAGGGATTCTTGCCCACTGTAGTAGATATAATGGTCATCTGAGTTAAATTTGCCCATTTCAGTCCATTTTAGTTCACTGATTCCTAAAATGTTGATATTCACTCTTGCCATCTTCCACTTGACCACGTCCAATTTACCTTGATTCATGGATCTAATTCATTCCAGGTTTCTATGCAATACTGTTCTTACAGCATCAGATTTTACCTTCACCACCAGACCCATCGTAACTGAGTGTTGTTTCTGCTTTGGCCCAGTGGCTTCATTCTTTCTGGAGCTATTAGTAATTGCCCTCTGTTCTTCCCCAGTAGCATATTGAACACCTTCTGACCTAGGGGGCTGAACTTCCACTGTCATATCCGTCTGCTTTTTCATACTGTCCATGGGGGTCTTGTGGCAAGAATACTGGAGGGGTTGCCGTTCCCTTCTCCACTGGACAGCGTGTTGTCAGAACTCTCCACCACGACTCATCTGTCTTGGGAGGCCCTACACAGTGTGGCTCAGAGCCTCACCGAGTTATGCAAGCCATGATTTCTGTCCAATCAGACAAATCTTAAGTGGAGGCATTCTACAAAGCACCATGAAATTAAAAGACACTTGCTCCTTGGAATAAAAGCTCTGACCAACCTAGACAGCATATTAAAAAGCAGAGATATTACTTTGCCAACCAAGGTCCATCTAGTCAAAGTTATGGGTTTTCCAGTGGTCATATATGGATGTGGGAGTTGGACCATAAAGAAAGCTGAACGCTGAAGAATTGCTGCTTTTGAACTGTGGTGCTGTAGAAGACTCTTGAGAGTCACTTGGACTGCAAGGAGATCCAACCAGTCCATCGTAAAGGAAATCAGTCCTGAATATTCACTGGAAGGACTGATGTTGAAGCTGAAACTCCAATACTTTGGTCACCTGATGTAAAGAACTGACTCATTGGAAAAGACCCTAATGCTGGGAAAGACTGAAGGCAGGATGAGAAGGGTATGACAGAGGATAAAAGGGTTGGATGGCATCACCTACTCAATAGTCATGAATTTGAGCAAGCTCTGGAAATTGGTGATGGACATGGAGGCCTAATGTGCTGTAGTCCATGGGGTCGCAAAGAGCTGGACACGACTGAGTGACTGAACTGAATCAGACAAATCTTAATTGAGGGGCATTTTACAAAGCACCAAACCAAAAGTCCTCAAAAAAATTAAAATAAGGAAAGTCTATACAGGTGCCTGAACTGATACAGGTGACCAACAGGCACACGAAAAGATGCTCAGCATCATAAATTATTAGAGAAACGCACCTCAAAACTGCAATGAGGTATCACCTCACACCAGTCAGAATCAGTTCAGTTCAGTCACTCAGCCGTGTCTGACTCTTTGTGACCCCATGGAATGCAATATGCCAGGCCTCCCTGTCCATCGCCAACTCCTGGAGCTTACTCAAACTCATGTCCGTTGAGTCGGTGATGCCATCCAACCATCTCATCCTCTGTCATCCCCTTCTCCTCCTGCCTTCAATCTTTCCCAGCATCAGGGTCTTTTCCAGTGAGTCAGTTCTTTGCATCAGGTGGCCAAAGTATTGGAGTCAGAATGGCCATCATCAAAAAGCCTACTAAAAACTTGTTAGATTGGATGTGGAGAAAAGGGAACCGTCCTAAACTGTTGGCGGGAATGTATGTTGGTACAGCCATGATGGAAAACAGTATGGAATTTTCTTTAAAAAGGGAAAACAGAAGTACCATGCAGTATGCTGTGCTAGGTCACTTTAGCTGTGTTTAAGTCTTTGCCACCGTATGGATGCACACTCACCAGGCCCCTCTGTCCTTGGGATTCTCTAGGCCAGAATAGTAGAGTGGGTTGCCATTTCCTACTGCAGGGGATATTCCTGACCCAGGGATCAAACTCACGTCAGGGAGGCTCTTTAACCACCAGCGCTACCTGGGAAGCCCTAGAACTACCAAATGCCCCAGCAATCCCACACTGGGGCGTGTATCCAGAAAAAATTCTAATTCAAAGAGACATGCACTTCCTTGTTGGCCCAGTGGTTAGGAATCTGCCTGCCAATGCATGGGGCATGGGTTGCATCCCTGATCTGGGAAGATTCCACGTGTTGCAGAGCCATCGAGCCCGTGTGCCACAACTACCGAGCCTGAACACCTCAGACCCCCTGCTCCGCAGCAAGAGAACCCACCTCAGTGAGAAGCTCATGCAGCACAGTTAGAAAGCGGCTCCCACTTACTGCAACCAGAGAAAGCCCGTGCGGCAGTGAAACCCAGCTCAGCCAAAAATAAACTTTTAAGAAAAGATACATACGCTCCTATGTTCATAGCAGTTCAACTATTCACAAGAGCCAAGGTGTGGAACCAACCTAAATGCCTATCGACAGATATGACACATATATCCAATGGGGTATGACTCAACCATAAAAGAGAATGAGATGATGCCATTTGCAGCGACGCAGATGACCCTAGAGAGTGTCACACTCAGTGAAGTAAGTCAGAAAGACACTTACACGTGAGATCTAAATATCGACAGAAACTTACCCATGAAATGGAAAAAGATTCATAGACACAGAGAGTAATCTTGAGGTTGCCAAGGGGGAGAAGGGGATGGGGAAGGATATAGTGGGAGTCTGGGGGCTAGCAGATGCGAACTATTATATATAGACTGGATGAACAAAAGGTCCTACTGTGTAGCCCAGGGAACTCTCTTCAGCATTCTATGACAAACCATACGAAAAGGAACATGAAAAAGAATGTGTGTGTATATACATATGCATAAGACTGATTTGTTTGCTGTACAGCTGACATTAACACAACACTGTACATTAACTGTACTTCAATAAAATAAAATTTAAACAAACAAACAAGGGAAGTCTGGGCACCCGTCCCAGCCCAGGAGCCCTGGGAGACATGATGACTGACTGTCCCATGGTGTCCTGGATGGGGTCCTAGAACAGAAAAGGGACATTAGGTAGAAACGAAGGGAAGCTGAATGAAGCATGGGCTTTCCTTAGTAATAACGAACAAACGCTGGTCCACGAGCCATTACAAATGCACCGGAGACTGCGTGGGGCTGCAGGAACGCCACGTGCTCTACTTGCAATTGTTTTGGAAGTCTAAAACTGTTCTTAAAAAAAAATCATATCTATTTTTTTTTAAAGGCCCAGTAAGGTGGAACCACCTGGAAGTGTACAGAGAGAACAATTAAAGGCCAAAGACCCTGGAGGGCATGTCCCAGGCCAACTTGCTGTGTGGCCCTGGGCCAGCCTTGGAGCGCCTCTGTGCCATGCCTCCCCCAGCTGCACGAGGACGGCGAGAGAGGCCGAGCCTGGCTCTCCTTGCCAACCCCAGGGTACCAGGAAGACCAACGTAGGCCTTCGGAGGAGACCCCAGTTCCAGCCACTATGAGCTGGTGGTCTCTAGCAAGTTATTCCACCCTCCGACCTCCCATCCCCCACCCTGGACACCCAGCGCTGGGCCAGGCCCCTCCGCGGGTCACCTGAGACTCTGCCTGGGGCCGCGCCCACAGCCCCCTGGGGGAAGGAGGAAGGGTCGCCAGGCTGACAGGGCGTAAGGGTCGGAGGTGCACGGCCTCGCCTGGGCCACAAAGCTGCCCCCTCACCACCAGTCCATCTGTACGAAGAGTTGGCAGTACACCCCAGGACCTGGGGACAGAGCTGCTCCCCCCTCACCGCCTCTGACCCTTCCTTGTCCAAAAGCCCCCTTGACAGAGGGGCTGTCCCCAGGGCTGCAGGGACGTTGGCCCCTGGGGGACTGGGGTGGGGGCTAGGGGATAGAGAGGGAGCAGAGACCCCCCGGGGCTGATCCCCAAGGAGGGCAGACAGCCTTAAGGGTGAGGGACCTGGCCCCTACCCGAGCCCTCCAGCCCCAGGCTTCCACTCCTCTCCAGGGCCACTGCTGCTGGACTCAGGCACTGACCGCCTAGGGACACTCTGCTGGCCCCAACACGCATGCTGTCATGTCGCAGATGGCAAACTGAGGCTCAGAGGTGGGTCCCTTACTTGCAGGCCAGGGGCTCAGCCAAGATGGGAATCTCTGGGGCTGCAGCCTCCAGGCCCATAAAGAGGCCCACCCCACCCCCACCGGGGAGAGTCTGCAGCTGCTGCTTCACTACTGCTGTCTCGATGCGGTCCAGCTTCATGGCTTGCGGCCCCCTCCTCGGACGCAGGGCTGCTTGAACACTGCCCCACCTCTCCCCAGCCAGGACGGTTTTGGGGTGCACGCCCGTGCACACCCTCCCCTGGCTTCCCCTGTCCTGACAGGTGACCCTCCGCACTCACGCACGGGGCTGGGACAGCTTTGTAGGTGGTCTGGAACTTA